>NW_027286985.1:71276551-71726551 GCF_022747635.1 Hetaerina americana
TCGGATAATTTCGTTCCGTAAATACTAGTCAAAGGAAATCAGAAAATGAGGACAAAGCATCCTTACCCAAGGTGGAATTTGAACAAGCCTCTTTCGAGAATCCAAGGTTGGTGATCCCAGCCGCGGTAACCGAGTGGGCATCGAGGAATGTTCTCGGTTTGCACAAGATGACACTAATGGCAGCACCATCGAGAAGTGAAAGATAGGAATTTGCGTCCGAGATAAGGGCGTGTGCGAGAGTGTGCGGCGGGCCTGCTGAGTAGCCCCTCATGAAAGCGTACAAGTAGTAGCCCACGAGAGGGTCGGCTGCGGTGGAACTCGTTACGGGAGATGGAAAAAGGCAAAAAAAATTTTTCCTCTTCCTCGTTATAGAAATAGAGCCGGGTGCATATAGGGAGCTGTGTGTGAAAGAGTGAATCGAGACCGTACTCGGTGAAAGCAATGAAACGCCGCTCTTTTTCCTTCCTCTTCTCGTACAGCTTAGCTTTAATCACACAGCCTCATTCATTTTCTTCATTCTCCATCCTGGCTACCTTATCGAAGGCGTATCGTCAACTCATCGCGCTCTGTTGATCCTTGTCCAAGTCATCGCACTCAGTCCATCACAGCGTCAATCCATTTTAGTATTTTCTGTTTATCGCAGCACTAACTCGTTGCGTTCTGAAGACATTAAAACACAAAATTAACATGTGTGGCGGGCAGGCCATCCCTCTCTTCTGGTTTCGTGTTGATAAGTCGACATGAAATCGATTATTTGAATATGTTTTTGATCAGGATTTGAAATATAATGCCGGATTGACTATGAGAATAATATCTCGATATGTATGGCACTGATACTGAGTTTTATTTGGGAAAATTGGCGTTTCTTAAAACCAAGGACATGTTAAAATAAGTGGTAGTGCTGTTTCTTTGTAAAATTGCCAAATGATGACACTCTTCACCGAAGCCGGTCGCAAATAAATTTATATTGTAAGAAAAGCAAAATATTTTGCTTTACAATTCATCATAAAGAAGTTCGGCAATATGGCACCATCACCCTTGCGTAAGTCAGTTTTCTTATTTAATTGAACTATGATTGTTACATTATAAATATAAAGAAGAACGAATACTTTGAAGATTAATCATATGGCTTTGAGCCTGACGTTGAACTCAAGAAATATGAAATCAAAACTGTTATGTATAAATCGAAGTTTATTACTCGAATGACATTAGAATAGGAATAGTTGCGAAAATTTGTCTACTATAATATTAATACAAATTTTTTAGTGAGAAAAATAAAATTCAT
Source organism: Hetaerina americana (assembly GCF_022747635.1). Taxonomy (NCBI): domain Eukaryota; kingdom Metazoa; phylum Arthropoda; class Insecta; order Odonata; family Calopterygidae; genus Hetaerina; species Hetaerina americana. The sequence goes on from NW_027286985.1 coordinate 71,277,837, forward strand.
TTTCGAAAAGGGAGTAATTAAATTAAAAAAATTCCTGAGCGATGGAGAATAAGTAGGTGCATTGGGTTGCGCAGGTGTAGCGGCTAAAAACTTGGGCACTCTCACTCATCTGGACATACGCATGCGCATAAAAATAATTCGCTAGTCAAGGCGAATGATTTTACCATTGAAATTTTTGCATTTTCGTCGTGATGCAAATTTTGCTCTGAGGGAACTGTCATAATGCGTTTTTTGCTCATCATAATGCGTTTTCTGGTGCTACTGCCATTATTGCAGCTGGATAGAAAATCTCGAATCGCCCATCGATGAGCTACCAAACTTCTTCATTTCCCTGAATCAATCATTGGGACCACTGCCGAAGGTTGGTCCGCCTTGATGCCAACAACTATCATGGGTGCGAGATTACTGAGTGAACTTTTCACATGATTTAGGAAGAGGAATGCACAGATGTCTTCAAGTTGTTCTAGCCTTAGCTACAAGTTAGTTTTCATTGTAGTTCACCGCGCTCGAGCACCGCTTGGCATTTTAATTGAAATTAGTAACAGTAACTTGGAAGCGGTAGCTGTGTGACTCCTTGGCAACAGTATGATTTTAAATTATGGTTTCTTTGTTGGGCCGAACGTCTCTCATTATTATTTCTGATGAGTAATCCGTTAAATTTTTTCTTTTCTCTGTAGCGTAACCATGCTCCGAATGTCATCAATAGCAGTACGGGCAATGTATAACTGATAGAGTACTTCAAGGGAAGATGTTGCACAGTGAACTAAGAGTTACTAACAAATAATTATTATTTTTTATTATTAAAAAAATTTTTTTTCGAAAAATGTTCACATAATAGACGATAGTCCATCAGTTGAGGTAGGATTTGCATTGATTGAAACAGAGAGCAACCACAGCTACGCTTCTATGCCTCACGTAACACAACTCTGTGCAAAACCCTAAATTATAGTAATCTATTCTCCAACTCCATATTTTTTCTTCCTCTCTTCTATTCTACCACCTTGTCTAATCTTTTCTTGTCTTAATCTCGCATACCCAGGATTATTCCCTCTATCTCATTATTCAGCATTCCATCGCTACCCAAAATGCCCTAATAAATTCCTTTTTGAATTCCTCCCAACAGTTCTCTCTACTTTCCTTCCATGCCTAGTACATCTTTGTTAATTTTCCTTTCCATAAATTTTAATTTTTTTCATACGTCTTCTCCCCATTCACATTTCAAAAATCTCCGATTTACCATATCCTTTCGCATCAACCTAAGTTTCTCAGTATTACAAAACTACGCTCCAAATGAAATATTTTACTAATTTTTATTCATAGTCTTAGTCATAAACTCCCTGTTTCCAAAACATCTTTACGCAAATCTACTAATGCCCCCACCAATTTGGTCGTCATTCCCCAAAACACTTCCTAAATGAGTGAACTCTTCGTATATCCAGGAAATATTTTGAACGAAGATGATGAAAGTAGGGGACATTTGAAAAAGAATGAGAAAATTTAGAAGAGACTACAATGGGTACACATTAATTTCTTGGGAGATGATTTACTCTCCCTTTACCGTCCACGGTTTCCCAGGAAGATATGATTACCAAACAATCACACAGATGGGGTGTAGTTGAGTTTGCACCCGCATTTGAACTTGTGTCCTCCAGTAAGTTGCTCTACACAATAGGCTACAACGCCCCGCCAGTATTTACATTAGCTGCGTATTATAGATATCCTTATCGATCAAAACTATGACCTGACACGAAACGTCATCCCTTCAAAGGAAACTCCCGCTGAGAACGGAGGAAGCGCGAGTGACATTTGAGCGACGTAGGCGTGTGCGTTCCTGAGTACACCCACACCATCGCTGGCGGCGACCGTCGGCGATGGGAAGGGGACGAAGGAAAAACAGTTTGTGGAAAAATGAGCGGAGGAACTACGCCACCCTCGCCTCTCCCCTAAAAAAACGAGTTTTTCGTAAAAACGGAATCCTTTTAAGGTCTCCCGGACTTGGATCTCTCCGAGTGCCAATCCTCCACGCTCCCTTGGAACACGAAATCTGTCAGCCGTAAGACAGCTCTCCTGCCACCAAGACCCTCATACCAATTTTTTTTTAACGAGCCTCAAAAGGATTCGTCCCTTAACCACCAGCATTCTTCCGCCATCTCCTTGCTCACTTGTCCCCCTTCTCTCCCTATCTCTCTCCTTCGGCCGAATTTCAACTCTGCGGATTTACCCGAAAAATTCTTCGAGCGTGAAAGAGTGTGATGGAGAGATCAATGATGGATAAGTGGCGATGGAGAGGCGAGAGTGATGTGAGGAGGAGATGGGGCGGAAAGGAAGGAGGCCAGGGTGTGTCTTGGGGAGGGGATGAGGCGTTTGAATGGCCAGGGGCAGAGAAGGATGGAATGGGATGGGAAAGAGAAGGTATTCGAGAGTTTGAACAAGCTTTCGACAGGGCAATTCGTTATAATTCTTATATAATTCGTATGTTTCATAGAATGAGGATGCAATACATTTTACTGATTGTTTTACTGAAGGTGTATACTTGCGAATTAGTAATTCGTTAAATATTGACAGATCAGAAAGTAATTTTGGCTTGTATTCTAGTTTTACTCTGATAATCCTTATGAAACTGTTTAACACATTTTTCTCTGACATTAGCAGACGATGCTGTTTTGCAGCTCCTGGTAACTGAATGCTTCTAATCATGACTTAATTGTAATATATGGCTATAGGCACAGTCATCCCTTCATGCGAGTCAGAATAGCCGTGATCCGGTTACCAATGGAATATTCTCCAGCTGACATCACATATCATAGGCAAGGAGGAATATCCTCGGGAAAACAATTTAAGGAGAGTGCTTTATACGTATGTTTCTGGAGAGTTGTTTAAGTTTCTTGTATTCCTTGGTATCAAATTGTTGATGCAGTTTTCTTTACTTCACTGGAAACCCACTGGTCACGTTGATTTTTTATTCAAAATTTTGATCAAGTTAACAGCTTGGTTTAAAAATATTTCTCTTGCTCCAGGTTATGCAATACCTATATTTTTCTTTTTCACCACAATTGCGCTTTAGAAATAGCTCATACAAGAGTGCGAGTGTGAATCCGCTCACAGGATCAACCTTTGCAGTTATTCTTCATTGTGTATCTATGAATAGGATCCATAAGTACTTGGTGGTACTCCTGTTAGCCTGAAAAGCTTAGAGAAGTGGAGTGATCCCTTAGATATCGGGCGTATGAGTTAAATTATCAAATGTTTAGGGAAGACATAATATGTAACAGGTCTCCTTATTTCCTTTCTAATAACGTTTAGTTTACATAATTGACTACGATATTTGACTCGTATAAATCAAATACAGTCAAGTCTTGATATGTTGCGTGTGATTGTAAACGTTAAATACGTAGCAAACTAGGACAATCCCAAGCACAGAAACTCTGGTTGGAGGAAATCTTCCTAGTTAAGAATCGAACTGGTACCCTCTAGAGTAACAAGCGAAAGCAGAACCTAAACGCCACAGAGTTTTGCTGTAAAATCAGACGCGCGACTTACAATACGACCCCTAGTTTGAATATATAGCTCCAAATGATAGAGATGAAATCGCTATCAACATAAATACATCTGGTACTTATATTTAAATTAAAATATTTAGATTAACTGCACTTAAAGACGTATTATGGCACCAAAGGTGGGGTGCATGCTTTATCACCTTCCTCTCTCGAGTAAATTCCTATGTATTGACTAAACTGTAACCACAGCTGCCGCTTCGTCCCTCCACTGGAGCAGAATCGTACGGAATTTCATTTCATAATGGAGACTTTATTGAACGAAATGTGGGGAAAATCTCAGAAGAAAAAGGGAAGGGAGGGTAAAGGTTTTTGTTGTAAACGGGATGCATCGTGCGTTCACGAGTCTTAAATCGAGTCCGTGGAAATTATTTCCCCCGCCGGGTAAATTTGATTGTGATGTTGTCGGGCGTGAAACCAAAAGAAGGGAATCCGATAGTATTAGTTTTGCCGAGGGCTGACTGGGGGCGTCGTATGAAAGCCGTTACTATGTGTGTGTGTGCGCGCGCTACATCATTTTAGTCACTTCATTCTCCGGCAAAGAGGGAGAATGAGTTTTTCCAGCCATGGCGAAAATGCCTCCCGAATGGACCGAATGCGTTGCTTTTGTGTTCCCGTTCCTAGGGCGAGGGAGGTGAATTCTTGTCGGTTCCGGGGTCTAGAAAGATTTTAGGCCCCGTGACCCCTCAAATCTTAAGGATGAGTAGGGGCGACGTGTGGGAGCCTCCGATCCCTTCCTCTTTTCACCCCTTATAAATGGTGAGGCCCTATCTTTCTTTTCACATCCCAGGGGCCGTCGCCAGCGCTCAGGTAAAAAGAGCCCTATCGCATGAATGCGGGTGACTGGGGCGGATCCATTGGCCTCCCGGGGAAGGTCTGAAAATGACTCTCGCAATTGTTGGTTAAAATTTAGATTAACTGACTGAGTATTTTATTGTGTTAAGTTGAACGTCGTGCTAATTGAACCGTCCAATCAATAGAAGCCAAAGCGGCTACGAGCGTACGACAACTTCAAAGGGAACATTCAAAAACAATTGCGAGAGAAAACAAAGCCCGACATTTACGAAAAGAACCCTTGAGTGCGATCATTCATTTATATATTGAGATTATTTTACTCCACATTATTTATGCGCCCTCATTTCTTCTATATTTATATTTAGCAGAATTGGAAAACTTTGTGATTTCAATGGTTCTCACGCCCCGTTTTATTTACTGATGATTCGATTTTATTACCAGACAAAATTATACCATGGCATGAATTACTCTCTTTCTTTTGTATGATTCTTGATCTAATCATTCCACGTAAGAATAGAGCACGATATACAGAGAAGTCATTAGTTCACCGATCAAATTGGTTTTATTGTTTCTTCTCATCTCAACTTTCGCTGTCACAACTGTTTCAGGCAATATTTTGGCCGATCAGGAAAGTCTTAAAAGAGGGGAATAAAATCGCAGTTAATTAGAATTGTCGGGGTCATGTTTGTTCAATGTAGTCGTTGCTATTTTCACTCACACTTGTAAGCAGTGAGAAAGAGATTGTGACATTCTCAGGAAAAACATTAGATTGATCGTAATTTAATTACTGCAGTATATGATGGCATTAGTCCCCGGGAAGAAGTGAAACGGATGAATATTGCTACTTTGTGTAAATGAGACCAAATATTCATAACGAAAGGCTGCATAACCAGCAGAAATGGGTCAATGGGTGCATTCGCAGTTATATTGCTCATTCCGTCGTACGTTCACTTGATGAAATTAGGTTCGTATTTTGCAAATAGTATTACCGATTATTCAATAAAGCATTCGACTTTACTAAATTCTTGCTTTTATAAAGAAGGCGTTTATTCATTCAAACAAGTTATTCTCTATGAATTATAGCTCTTTATAAACAATTAGTTTTGTAATTCATTGTTTTTTGAGAATTGGATGCTACGATAAAGACGATTACATAAACTTACTCTTTATGCGCCTTTTGGGTAGTGTATATTTAAAGTTTTTTTTTATTTCCTGTCATTTGATTTTAATTGGCATTAATCAGCGTTAATATTTGTTATAACATGGTCAGGTCGGCGGATAAGGCATTAAGCTACAGAGATATTCATTGAGTCTAGAACTTTAATCTTTTGATAGGAGAAATTTCATCAATTATGGGTTTTCAATTGAAATGTAATTTTTATTTGATTCACTACTTGCGCAACTGGGAAAATGAAGGAGGCGCTCGTGTGATACTATCAATCAACGGAAACATATATAGTAAAAAAGCTTTTTGTTGCTCTTAAATTCACCCCCTTACATTTACCCTCGCAATTGTGTCGTGGAGATCTATCGTCTTCTGAGAAACATCCCTCAAGACGTTTTGAATTCCTCTTCCACATCCCAGACGCGACGCAAACGTTAGAGAAGCCAGGAAGCGATGACCTCAGCGGAGAAGAAGTCGAGATTTTTGAGGGGTGGTTAAGGATTGGTAAGCAGATGGATAGCCGCAGAGAGGAGGGCAGCCGGGTGACCACGGCCCGATGTCGGAGACTGCGGTGGCGTCACGCGGTTGAGCCGTCGTCGATGTCTGTCCGTCCTTCCTCCCTGGTCCTCCTTACTCCCCCTCCTGGCTCCCTCGTCCCATTCGGCGTCTTCCCGCCCCCCACCCCTTCCGCCCTGCGAACCCTTAGCACGGCGGAGGCGCCTAGACGTCCAAAACCTACCGCGTATCCTTCGGCATCCTCTGCCAATTAGCGTCCCTGAGGGCGCCGACCTGTCTTCTCAGATTTGGTCGACGGGGAGCTGTCGGAAGCAGGGAGTGGAGGTTGACACGGGGTTGGTTTTGGGAGGTTGTAGGTGGGGGGAGCGTGACTTAGGAAAAAAGCAGTATGTTTGCTGGCCTCGGTGTGTGGAGAAATAAGGGTAATTAACTAGCGCACAGACTTACTGAGAACAAATCCAAAAATTCTGTCCTTGATGTTCCTCATATTTTCATTCACGGTAAATATTTCAGCTATATCTGTTTTACCTACCAAGTGCAAATGAGAAACGTTTTATCAGTCTGTCTATTGACTGTTATAGTTTTGAGCAGTACATCCTAGAAATCGAAGATTATAGAGTTACGAAAATTCGATTCTCATTACAATCCTCATTACAATCCTCATTGCATAACGTAAAAAATGATCCTCATTACGAACATTTTCGTGTTCTATAAACAGTATTTCGCACAGGTAAATATGCTATATCGGAACTTGGGAAGTAATCATATTTTAGTCAAGCATAATACTTTGGAAATATTGTTTCCGTGTAACAAGGACCAATCTTAAAGTCAATTATTGTCACAATAATTGTTATAATTCTCGTTAAATCTGTTAAATTATTTTTCTTGTAACATTAGCATTTCATAGCAGTAATAATGTTTCCGAACTTTAACTATACCACAGAAAATATTTATTAAAAGTGCAATTAATAAGTAATTTGTGATGGAGTACCATAACGTTACAGAAGGACGTGTTTTATTTTTAGCATTGAAAGGTTCTCCATTATGTGATGAAATAATAATACAACGTTTCTCAAAAATAATTCGGTGACTAAAATTGCTCACAGCGCTGAGAAAGGTGGTATCGCCAACGAAAATCTGGAAACGTATGAGTTTCCTTTCATTTTTGTGTGTTTCTATGTTTTTGTTTTTGTTCGCTAGTGCTATCTTGATATACACGTACATTATTATTCACGCCCGTGATACTTTCGCATATATATATATATATATATATATATATATATATATATATATATATATATATTATATATATATATATATATAATATATAATATATATATAATATATATATATAATATATATATTATATATATATTATATATATATTATGTTATGTTACTTTACCCTGCCTTAAAATTACTTTCGCCCTCATTAGCAATCGAAATTTACCACTTACATGATTTTACCAGCTTAATCATGACATTCATAATTGATACAAAGTCTTAAGAATTATGCCGTATTCAAAATTGCTAGGCTTTGAGAAAATTTAATGACGAGGTGATCCAGTTGAAAACACCATGGACGATGGAGCTGCATACAGGCAGTGCCATTTTCGGAGCAATTTCCAGATACTTTCCGTGAGCAAAGAGAGGTGGTATAAGGAAAGGAGCGGGAGTTCTCTCGATGACCAAGGTTCATGATTATAGACGCCGAGGTGTTATTTTCTTTAGATCAAACTGATAAGAGTTTATGGCTGCGTAGGTTTTCGCGGCGGTGGTTTGAAGGATTCTGCATTCTCGGGTTTCGTCGCCTTCATCAGAACCTTCTTCGACCTGAAGACGCCGAATGCAACTTCGGCGAAACTGTTGTCAGCATCAAACGACGGCGCGACGAAACCCGAGAATGCAGAATCCTGATAATAGTTTGTTTTAATTAATATCAATAATGACTTGCTTACCTGAAACAGCTCGCACGTTTGGAAACCGGGGTGAAAGGCCTCTACCTTTTAAAATATCTTATTTTTTATGCACAAAATATTATGAATATATAGTTTTAATAGTTCTCAAATCCCATCATAATTGTTTTTGATGCTCGATGATTGTTATTTAAAGGAACTACTACAAAGTAAAGACTTAAGTTATAGGTTTGAATGATGTTAATTCACAAAAAGAGCGGTATTCACTTTATGTATTACTCATATAGGATAATAAGCTGTAAATCAAATATAATACTCTCCTAGAATTCAATAATGGCTCAATACTACTGATTTCAGAGTAAGTAATGGTGCTTTTAATTTCCGACATAATACGTGCATGAAAAATGACTTACTGAATCACAACATAGAGAAATAGTTTTAATCCTTTACAAATAAAGGGTAGCCATTACACGAAAACAATTTGTGCAACGCATTAATATCATTTTTAAACTTGTTTAACCAATGTGTCTTGAATGGAAATCTTAAGGTTTGTATTGGTATCATTAAAGTTTTGCCATAAAATAGAATTCAACATAGTGAAGACCGTTTCGAGTTCACTGACGCGGAAAAACATGCATGCATGAACAGAGCTCGGTCACCCATGGAATTCGGAAGGTCCAAAATATGCCGGAGGTCTCGGACGTGGAAATTTTTTTTTCATTGGCCACGCGCTGTAAAACTCGCAGTCACAGCTTCCTCCAAGTAGCACGGAGACGCTAATTATAGAGGCTCTTTCGAAGGTAGCAGTTCGGGAGAGGGGGAGGGTTGGAACGTAGATGGAGAGAGGGGGTATCGAGGGCACAGGAACCAGTCTCCGTCAGGGTTTCGACCCTCGATCTCCCACGCGTACTCCTTTCCTGCAACAGCCCCTGCCCCCCTCCCGCTCTCGTCTCTCTTCACCCCCGCAATATCTTCCGCCACGGAGCGAGGGACGCGCACATAACCCGCCTACTTTTTCCACAATCTTTCTGACGTTCTTTCGGCGGGCGCGCCATTGCCGGGTGTTGTCTGGTGGCCCCGAGGGCACTTGTTCCCCCTCCCACTTAACCGCCTCACCCTTACGCCTGTACGTCTCTCCTTGGCAGCGCCTCATTTTTCTTGTAAGTCCGACCTCTCTATCGGATCGGTATTCCTCCCAACTCCCCCGATCCTACTCCTTCATCCTCTTTCCTCCCACCTCCTCTTCCCTTTCCTCGCACGCATCCATCTCGTTCTCTCTATCTTTCATACTCTTTCTCTCGCTCTCACCATCCGCCCTCTTAAGTCTTGCCTCTTGCTCACTGCTCCTCTCCCGCCCCGCCGGCGCACGGGTATATTCTTTTGTTTTTCGACCGCCTCCAGCTCCGTAGGGTCCATCAGTCATCCATCTCCCCACGCTGCGGTCCGGGTGCGTTTGCCGGAGATAGAAGTTCTGTGACGCTTCTCTCTCTCTCTCGCCTCCTTTCGATCGGGTTGTTGATTTGGGAGAGCGTCCTTTGTCGTCTCTGCGTTCCCACGAGGCGTTGCCACGAAACCGAAAGTGATCACCCTCGCATCATTGAGGGTTTTTTTAGCTAATGGTTTCGCGGACCTTTCCTTGTTTTTTTTCTAATCGTTATCTGGTCTGTAGGGGGCTCCCCTGTTGTGCATAATACGTACCGAGACACTCCCAGGTATTGGTTTTGACAAAGATTTGAATCAAAACCACCACCCCGCAAATGAAATTAATCACCGAACATGTCTGCACGTTTGCTTTTGAAGGACCTTTGGTGATTTATTTGGCCCGTGTCTAGCGTGTGTTTTCTCTCTGACGCATCCGGATATTTGAAATGGCATGTTGGAAATGCTTTGTAAAATCTCTTTCAATTTCTGCTGACGTGATGGAAGGAGCAATCTCAAACCAAGTTGTAGTTTTTACTTTCAATGGAGAAGTAATGATTCTATAGATGTGGAACTGCTTAAATTTAAGCGTATTGCCTCACCTAAACTCATTTGAAAAATGACCTTAAGGAATGCCAGTTGAAGTGCAGTTAAATTAATGACCTCGGTATTTCCGTAGACGCTTGCGTCCTGCCATGTTCATTATTCATTCCCAGCGTTGAGCTCAGTTCGTTTCGTATTTTGTTTCCATACTTCAGCATTCACATATCCAATTAGGATGATTCGTTCCAAAATGATATTTCGAACGTAATGGGATACCAATGCTGGACATTAATAATTTCCTTTTTGAATAGCTTTACTCACAGCTTGATTGCGTCAGAAATACTTAAATACACGTGCGTCAAACTAAAGTCATATTTTGTGTCACTCATGTGGAAGGTTTAAAATTGAAACTTTTTTACGTTTTATAAAAATTTCGCTGTAATTATCATCCATATTTTCAAAGGTATTTGTATGAGATAGTTCTATCCCCAATACAAAATGCCGTCTCTGAAACACGCCTTCTTGGAGTTTGTACTTACCTGGAATCCGAAAAAGGTTTCTGTTGTTTCCATGGATACAAGTTAGAGAATCTAAAACCCAATCAATAAAGGTTAATTCATGAATAAACAGCTCTCATCTTATCTCCATCACGGAAACGTAGGGATACGAATACCTTGGATAAACTATAATACGATCAACAAATTTTGATTTTTCAGTTCTTCAATTTTTGAATGCGATAATGACGTCTTCATTAAAACAATTCATTTATGCTGAAGTGGTACCTGAGAGATTATGAAAGCTGTACAATATTAATAAACCTCATATAATTCTTTTCCGACATACTTGCTAGGATAGAGGTTTGAATGTTGTCATACCTTAAGTATTAACTCACCACATACAAGCATATTTTATTTTCTTGTGCTATTGTCTCTTTCGCGTTGTATGTTTTTATTCTCTTTGCGAAAATTCGCCGAATTATTGCACCTTATACCTGACCCCTTTCCTCTCTTATGTGCGTACCATTGATCACTTTTTGCTAAGCTCTTTTTGCTAAGACCTGAGCTCGGTCGGAGCGTGTTACTGGGCGCGTTGCAGACTCAACAGGCGGCGTGACCTCGCTTTTACATAAGTTGTGCATAAAGTAGACGACAGGGAGGTCATTTGGGCCATTAGGGATACACGAATTAGGCATAAAGGTTTAATGTGCGTTCTTAGTATTAATATGGAAAAGCAAAAAAATAAGTTTTGCATTAAATTTTTATTTTTATTGCTTCTAGATTTGGGGTAAGATCGACGAACGTATTGGAACAGGTCTGAAAATAATTAGTCTGAAATATATTTTTCCTTGATACTACGTGTACACGGGTGGTCCCATGAGTATCCGGCCTGACCTAGTGATGACAGTAGTTGTTTAAAAAATATCACTATTAGAAATTATGCAATATATAAAGCATATTTTTCAAGTTTGAAGACGCCACGTAGTTTAGTACTATATATACGAGGGTCATCCGGAAAGTAGTACCCGTTCGTGCCGCATGAAGTGCTGACGACGCGAGTAGCCGCTGGACGAGGTCAGATAGCTTCAGTGGCTTGTCTGCCTTCTCTGAGCCAAGTTGCGTGACGCTAGCATTGCCTGTGTTGTTTCTGTGATTGTTTACAATGTTTAAAAAAATTGAGAACGCCGCCAGTTGTGAAGTGAGGGCAGTGATTAAATTCCTCAATGCAAGAAACGTTCGCCCATGTGATATTCATCGCCAATTAAAGGAGGTGTATGGAGACAATGTAATGGACGAGTCGTCTGTTCGGCGGTGGTGTCGCAACTTCAACATGGGGAGGGGGAACACACACGACGATGAGCGTTCGGGGAGACCGTCTGTCATTACAGACCAACTGGTGAGCTCAGTTGACGAATTCGTGAGGACCGATCGGCGCGTCACAATTGATGACATCTGTGAGCATTTTCCCAATGTTTCTCGAACAATTGTTCATGAAATTGTTAAACACCATCTGCATTATGCAAAAATTTGTGCAAGATGGGTCCCTCGCGTATCTCAATGAGCTGGCGGCGAAGGACTATGCAGCAGGAATACAGAAACTTGTCACACGTTATGACAAATGCCTTAATTTGCTTGGAGATTATGTTGAGAAGTAGTTTAAAGTATCCTCTTTCAAATAAAATTTTTTATGTTTGTTAATATTTACTTTTGTCTTTTTATTTCACGAACGGGTACTACTTTCCGGATGACCCTCGTATTTTGCAGCCATCAATAATGAACGTTTTCAGTGAATTTGTGAAACTGGAGAAAATTGGTCATCGTTATACGCTAAAATACTTTTCTTTGAAAGGCCTCAGCCCAACCAATATAAAAGCTGAACAGGATTCTACTCTGGGTGGGTCTGCTCCTTCGTTTACAACAGTTAAATATTGGGTGGAAGAGTTTACACGAGGCCGTACGAGCTGCCAAGACGAGCGGCCGACGATTGGTCGACCAAATGAGGTGACGACTCCAGAAACGGTGAAGAAAATCAGCAAAGAGATAATGAATGATCGTCAACTGAAAGTGCGCGAGCTAGGAGACATAGCATGTATTTCAAAAAGTGCTGTACATCGCATATAAACTGAAAATTCGAACATGAGAAAGCTTTGCGCAAGATGGGTGCCGCGTTTGCTCACACTCGAGCAAAACCAGTGTGGTGAAGATGATTCAATTGAGTGTTTAGCAAAGTTTCACAGCATAAAAGCAGAATGTTTTTGCCATTTCATAACCATGGATGAAACATGGGTCCATTACTTCACAAGCGAGACAAAAGAACAATCAAAGCAATTGATTCAAAAGGGAGAACCGCCTCCAAAGAAGGCGAAGACCGTTTCATCTGCGGACAAGGTCATAGCGTCGGTTTTTTGGGATACGTGTGGGATAATTTTCATTGACTATCTTGAAAAAGGAAAAAAAAACTATCAACGGCGAGTATCATGAGAACTTATTGCAACGTTTGAGCGAAGAAATCACGTAAAGGCGGCTAAGGCATTTGGCGAAGAAGAAAGTGTTGTTACATCAAGACAATGCATCAGCTCACTAACCCATTATTGCGATGGCTAAAATTCATGAATTTAAGCTTGAATTGCTACCTCATGCATCCAATTTGCCAGATTTAGCCCCCTCGGATTATTTTCTGCTCGCCAACTTGAAAAAATGGCTCGGTGGTCAAAGAATTTCCAACCGTGAAGAAGTGATTTCGGCAGCTAACGGCTATTTTGAGGAGCAAGACAGTTTTTATTATTAAAAGGGTATCGAACATGTTGAAAATTGCTGGGAAAATTGTATAGAGCTGAAAGGAAATTATGTTGGAAAATAAATAAATTTTTTTCCTAAATTTTGGCCTTTACTTTGTTGGATCTGGTACTTCTGGGACTACCCTCGTATATCGAATTGTTGGATACATTTTTGATCGTTTCCTTAGAGACAGGAAATTTAGATTTGTTTTATAAGAAGTATGAAAAATAGGATCCCATCCATTTCATGAGTTATAATTAAAACAAATGGCGTTCATTAACTTAAAAAATAATTTCAGCATACGCTTAGGAAAGTCTATTTTTCAGTGATATTTTATTTAAGACCATTTCACGTCAGAGAAATACTCTCAAATCCAGCCAAACATCGTGCAACAATGTGAATCAAAGTTGGCCCTGCAACCCACACCTACAGTATGTCGCATGGGGCCCACTCTGGATTTCACTTAACCTTTATTTTTCATTTTATTTCCATGAAATTAAAACTGCTCATACTTAACCAACTTTTCTTAATTAACATTAATGATCTGGAATGTCGAACACAACTCATGGAACTAATTATGCTGGTTGTTTTTAAATTAGCCTCTCTCCTTCCTCCTTTTAGTGTACGATGGGACGCAAGTGTGAATTTTCAAGGAGTTTTGGCATCTCATTACCACACTCACTACGCCTAATCGTCTCGATCCCGAGCTCTTGAAAAAAGGAAAAGCTTTCTTCCTTACTCCTCACCAACTCAGTGGAGCCCGTCCCCCCCGCTCCCTCCCCAAATTCCCAGCGTCTCCTTTTCCTTCCCCTCTGCACCAAAACCCCACTCTTAACACCCGAGATCCGATTCCCCGTCATCCCTCCACTCCACTCTCTCTTTCTCTCCCTATTATACCCTACCCCTGCACTCCTCGCACCAATCACCAACACCTTCTCCATTTTTCTGCGTCCATAACTCCGCTTCCCTCGCTCCGTCTCCGTGACAACTCCCTCCATCCCTCCCCCATCCTCCTTTTCTCCGCTATTTATCTACCTTCCTAATCTCATCTAGCCTCCCGACCTCTTCCTCCCTCCCTCGCTCTCTCTCAGCTCAGCACAATTCATCTCTCGCCTTCACTGGCATTCGCGTGTACACATACACACACACACACACACACACACACACACACACACACACACACACACACACAACTCATGCCTTTCCCTTATTACCGTCCATCCGCAGGGGAAGGTATCTGACAGGCGGTCTTCCGGCCTCTCCTTCACCCTAGACATCCTTGTTCCATAGCTTTCCTGGAGGTTGTTTTAATTTTTCTCCTCTCTGTCGCTTTTTGACGTTTGGGTGGCCTAGTTCGGTCCACCGCAGGCTTCCTCCTGTTGAAGGATATTCTTCGACATGCATTTTACTGGGGAATTTCCGGATTGGTACTCCCAAAGGAAACACTTAATCACAATATTTAATCTCTCTTAAAAATTGATCCTTAATTTTGGTTAAAATTTCCCGTATTTTGTACAGGGTGGAATGGGAAAATTTCCATATACGAGGGTCATCCGGAAAGTAGTACCCGTTCGTGCCGCATGAAGTGCTGACGACGCGAGTAGCCGCTGGACGAGGTCAGATAGCTTCAGTGGCTTGTCTGCCTTCTCTGAGCCAAGTTGCGTGACGCTAGCATTGCCTGTGTTGTTTCTGTGATTGTTTACAATGTTTAAAAAAATTGAGAACGCCGCCAGTTGTGAAGTGAGGGCAGTGATTAAATTCCTCAATGCAAGAAACGTTCGCCCATGTGATATTCATCGCCAATTAAAGGAGGTGTATGGAGACAATGTAATGGACGAGTCGTCTGTTCGGCGGTGGTGTCGCAACTTCAACATGGGGAGGGGGAACACACACGACGATGAGCGTTCGGGGAGACCGTCTGTCATTACAGACCAACTGGTGAGCTCAGTTGACGAATTCGTGAGGACCGATCGGCGCGTCACAATTGATGACATCTGTGAGCATTTTCCCAATGTTTCTCGAACAATTGTTCATGAAATTGTTAAACACCATCTGCATTATGCAAAAATTTGTGCAAGATGGGTCCCTCGCGTATCTCAATGAGCTGGCGGCGAAGGACTATGCAGCAGGAATACAGAAACTTGTCACACGTTATGACAAATGCCTTAATTTGCTTGGAGATTATGTTGAGAAGTAGTTTAAAGTATCCTCTTTCAAATAAAATTTTTTATGTTTGTTAATATTTACTTTTGTGTCTTTATTTCACGAACGGGTACTACTTTCCGGTTGACCCTCGTAAATAAGAAATGTTGAGGAGATACCGGATAAAAATTGAATCATTAGGTGGCATAACTTCCTCTTCAAATTGCAGCCATACTATTAGTATTAATAGTATTAGTCTCGATAAGCATATACAGTATGAATCAAGGATTTTAAAATCTTTTTCCAATCCGAATATAAACGAGATGTAATAGTCTCCCTTCAGAAGATATAGCGTAATAGATTTTTGCTCAGAATTGTACCGGGTTAGGATACGCTTTGGATGGACCGTATACACACTGCGTCCTCTACTATGAGCCCTAATCTTTCTTTTCGTCCATTTCATTTTCTTTATTCTTCTTCACCCATACCTCAAAGTCCTCTAATCTCCTATTATCCTCCTGTTTCAACGAACAATTTTCCGCGCCATAAAAAACTGCTCTCCCTATCAAAGGTTTTTCTAGTATTTTCTTTACAAATTTAATTATAATTTCGGTCATTACTTTCCGCTTCTTTGTAAAAGGTTCCTTGCCTAACGCATTCATTCTATTTGTATATCCATACTGCTCTGCCCACCTTCTAAAACACTTTTTAATTAGGTAAACTGTTCTATCGAGTATCACGAGTATTCTGGAGGAATTAAACTGGTAGCCTCTCGATTCTCGAAGAGAGCAGGTAATGCAGAGGGCGTTTTAAAAAGGTCCAGGGTGCCTAAGCTTTCTTGAGACGCTGAGGGAATTCTTATGACACCAAATTATATTTGTAGATTCGACCACCGGGATAAAACAAGAGGGATAATTGCCGTCACAGACATATGAAATTGCTCGTTCCTCCTTCGTGCGATACGATATCATAGTCATATCGAACCCAAGAGCCCGAAAAAAACTTGAATACTACATTTACTTGAAATGGATGAATTGGTTATACGCAAAAAGTATCACGTTATCTCTTTCTACGTATATTTGCACGAGTGTATTTGTGTATGATCTAACATGCATTAATTGTGTGTAAACCACAAATACAGTAATTAGCCCGAAGGTTGGTTTGGTAGGTAAGGTAGAGTTCACGCAGTACTAAGCACGACGGCGTGTGAAATTCGCACATCAGGTTAGGAGGGCCAAGTTTTTTCCCTGTGCCAGCTATAGTTTCCCAGGAATATCTGGTACCCGAAAAATCACACAACTTGGGGTGGAGCTGAGGGTGCCCAGAGAGGTTTGCCTGGGAATCGAACCGGGGACCTCCGGTCAGTAGTCTAACACTACCCCTAGACTGCCCCGCCCCATTGTATGAAGAAATAATTTTGCATGTAAATGGCCGATGCCCTAACGCCCCCCGCTGCGCGGCCTTGTGAGGTTTTGAATAGATGTAGTGTACTTGTAGTATATCCTCCAGGTTTAGTGTTTATCTTCGCCTTCCCATTTCTTGATAATCGTATTAAATTTGTTTTCCAATCATTAATTTTGATTCCATACCTTTCACAATGAAACTGCAAAGGTTTTGTGTCAAATATAACACGAATACTTTTCGATTAACTTAACCGAAATGATAGTTTCCAGAAAAGAGTTTCCGAAATCGATTTCAAACAGTGTGAGTAGTTAATAGGTATAGTCTTAAACGATAGGTACCTTGCAGTATGTTTACAGCGTAAATATGTGTTTTTAAACCACCTACTTAGTTCCTTCGTAAAGTTTCATCATTTGACTTTAATATTTAATTTATCTGGAATAGATACTAATTTACCATCGTACATTCGTAGCTTAAGATATCCACTACGAATGCGTCTACCGATCTTATAATAAACTGAATTTTTTCTAGGGGTAAGAGATTTTTCTTATTTGCTTCATAAACTTTCCTGGAATCGAATGATTATAACCCAGGTCTCCAACACTCATGTGCAATCTTCACTCACTCATCCTTATCCTAATATAGTGATTATTTTCCTTTTTAGTATTTTGAAAGTGGTTTATTTCTTGATTCATACGTCCCATAGTATTTTAAACTTGTATGTTGTGAACGGGAGTATTTATTTAAGTATTCAAAATCGTGTATTGTGTAACTATGTCATTTTATAGACTTCATAGGTAATAAGCCATTTATTAAGAGCCCGTAGATTGACGAATTCTTTGCCCAGCGATCAAACTATGGGTTATCATACGTGTTTTTATGAAGGTACAATGAGTAGCGCTCGATGAAACTATTAGAATAATATAAACTGAAGCCAGATTCACTTAAATGTAACTCTTGTCGAAAATACAAATTATCATGGAATTAGATGCTTTTCTTTCTAGTAGATTCGTGTCGTGAAGTCCGGCGGTCACCTGTATGAATGGAAAAAGACGTCAAATCCCAAACCTCTACCATTCTTCTCATTAGTTTCCTTCTTGCATTCCTGAAGACTTTCATCCGTTCGTCTCGCTCCACTGGCGAAGAATTTGCATGTACATTTAAATTCCTCTCGGCAGCTGAGGAATTTTTCGAAATCATTATTCTGACGCTCACATTTTTATCGTAATACCTTTCGGCAAACAAAAAGTTAAATTAGCTTTTTCTCGTAAATAATTGGTCATTTGGTGATATTTTTTAGACTTTGGACTTATTTATCTTTTAAATTTTTACTAGCCTAATAAATATAATTAACTTTCGGCAAGGGAGGGACTTTTCTAAGGGAATCAAGGGTTCAGTTTCGACAGACTGTTGCGGTTTTAATGAGGTGAGATTTTTTTATTAGGAGTTAATATTTTGAAAGTAGAACAAACGATTGAAATTCTTCTTAATGGTCGAGGAGGCTGATTTTTTTTGTTGCTGACGATTTTCTTCCAAATCATACTAGTCAGTTTAAGACAAATTGTTGAAGTAGCCGTAATTTTAAATATTCAACATTTATAATGGTCTATGCCCTCTTTGCCCGTGACTAACTAATTGATCTTGACACTGGTTCTACTGTGCTCATTCGTCTTCATTCCTGTTCGATTATATTTTGCGTGGCAATTTTGTAGGCAATAGATAAGGTAAAACGTAGTCAGGGGACAGGATTTTTGAAATAAGAGTATTAACTCTTTTGTATAATTTTTTGCGCAACAAATATCGTGCTTGTGAATTAAATTGTCAAATATAACGAGCTTATATTCGTGGTTGGTGATTGTAGCGTGTATGAACGGACCTGTCGGTAAGTAATGTTATTTATTAATACCAATACATCATGTCGAGTGTTAATAAGTCGATTGCTATTGTTTTATAGGTATTCTCTGATTCAAAATTCTTTGAGCGAGGATAATAGGAAGACATTTTGACAAGAATTTAACTCTGATTCACAATTACATTGATTGAATTTTGAAGCTTATTGAAACGAAGGGTTCGCGGTAACAGCACGTGCTCTCCAGGAGTCAACGCTCATATTTAAATGCTTTGTGGGGCCAACATTGTATGAATATAAATGTCAGTCGGTGAAGGCTGGAAAACTTCCTGTCTCGCCGTCGGTTCTCGATCCAGTTTGTCGTGACGCAGCTGGCCCATTAACTTGCGCTGAATAAATTCGTTGTTAAGATTACTACGTGTTCTTACCTCTAAGTGAGATAACGTTGAAAAGGTTCGTGCAACGGTGCAGAGGGTATTTTTGAAGTAGTATTTTTTCCCCGTCTCCTTCGTGGCTTACCCTAGGACCACCGAGCCGAACATACGACGACGATCCTTGTGTGATGATCGCGAATTGACCAGGCCTTTCTCTCTCTCCGTCGGTCACCGACCCAATTTCTTTAACAGGGTCACTCGGAGCTCTTCTCTTAGCGATGTTTCGGGAGCAGAGTGGAGTTGAGTTCATTTTCCTCCCATTCTCTTCCGGACGCTACGTGCGGGACTCAAGTGTTCCAAAAAATAAACCAACTAGTAGATTCAATGGCACCCTTCAGGTTCCTTACCGTGGGGTATTCAAGTTTGGAGCTGCGGTTGATTCTGGACTTGCAATATGCGAATAGATGGCGGTTACCTTTGAGTGACGAGGAGCTCTTCACTCACTCGACCCTCCGTCGCAACTGAAAGAAACGAACCGAAAAGATTAATCGTGGTCCGTTGGAAATAATGTAATGAAAACCATCTTGGTATCTAAGATGTTTGCGTCAATGAATTAAGATAAAATTCTCATGCTCAGCTGCGAGATCTGATGGGGTTTGAAAGCCTTTTGTTATTGTTTTGCGGATTCGTTTTCAAGGGTAACTGCACGGCGTGGTAGATATGTGGTGGATGTGTTTTGTGCGGTGCAGCGCTCACCCTTCTCTCCTCACACGACCCGACGTCGGTGAAATAGTTTTTTATTTAGCTGCAGTCATCGGAAGACCGAAGGGAGACGGTGGGTGGGTTAGCAGATGATTGGCACCCATTGAATTCGCGAACACAGTTCTCTCTGGCAGCAGGCTGCCTCGAGTGAAGGGGCGAGAGCTGGAGCGCCATTAAGTTAGGCCGGTACGTGGGACGGAAGGAAAACAATGGCGTCGGCTTGGACGCTCTCCGCTGCGCACCAGGGCTCAGGACAAATGGACTCGCGAGCACTTGACAATCTTTCGATGGCCACCATACCGTCTGTCCGAGTATGATGGAGGAACACACCCGAAGCTAACAATCGTTGGCGTTGACTCGAGGAAGGAAGTCTGAGAGCAAGTCAGCCTATCATTTTCATCGACGCTTTGGGATATTTGGACGCAATGCGCTTGAGCTGTTCGAAATTTTTACACTCTTTTTGGAGTTTGATTGTTACGGTTTCTTGGCGTTTTATAGAATGCAAGCTCTGAATTTTAGCTATGGCGTGGCTCAGAGAGAAACAAAAAATAAAAATGTTTCCGGAATACGATTAGCGTCATTAATATACGAGGGTCATCCGGAAAGTAGTACCCGTTCGTGCCGCATGAAGTGCTGACGACGCGAGTAGCCGCTGGACGAGGTCAGATAGCTTCAGTGGCTTGTCTGCCTTCTCTGAGCCAAGTTGCGTGACGCTAGCATTGCCTGTGTTGTTTCTGTGATTGTATCGTACAACTTGGGTATGGAGTAACATGATGGCAATGCAAGATTGATATACTGTATGGTGCTAGGAGAGTATTTCGATATTCATGGTCAGAAAAACATGATCGGATGTGCCTCTCTGAGAAGCTTTGTCGCCACCAAGAAATTGTCCTAGAATTTATTAGTACTTCAACAATAAAATGGCACGTCATATCCCACATGTATTAACGGCACGCTGTAGGTGAGAAGATGCTATCGGTGAATAAATATAGATTCAAATCAACTTCTTCTCATAGGCTTTGACATGAAAATGATGTCCAGTTAATGGACACGAATACATGACGACATGGGAAGAAAACTACCACCATTTCACAATCACACGGGCAAAACCCTTAGCCAACCGTTAGCCCCTCATATCGAAATGTTTATTGCGGAGTCTCCAGCTATTTTCTATTATTTGGTGCACTATTTCAGGCGTCCCTGTACATGCATAGCAATTAGAATTAAAGTTCAAAAAGTGTGTTGTGATGAATATTTGGATTAAGAATGCCTCTCTCCTGAATACCAACAGCATCCAAAATACTGAAGTAGAAATGTATACTCTTAAATGCTGCTAGTACGAGTATGCTCGTATATGGACTCCTCGTGAAAATGGATTAAATTGCTGAATTAGAGCACATGTAGCGTAAAGGAGCTCGATTTGTAAAACGTTGTTATGATGAACTGAGTAGCGTATCAGCATAATTAGAGAAACTAGTTTGGTAATCACTACACGGAGCGAAGGTTAAAATACAGATTAAATCTCTTCCATAAATTGGAAGATGTCCCCTTGGGAATAGTGTTGAAAATGTATTATTAGTCACATCGTACTACAGTAGGAGAGATCATGTAATTAAATTGTAGAAATTTAAATCAAGTGTAGAATAGACAAAATAAAGATGCCATATCTTCTACCTCTGATGAGGGGTCAGAATAAATGTATCCAACCGCAGTAGGGGGGGAGTATTTTCTTTTTTCATTTTAAGAAGCCTTGCATGTTGTACTAATCGTAACAGCGCCTCTGGTATGCTGAGAGAAGTATGTCACTCATAAATATCGCAGTTCATGTACTTGTAGTTATCATGATCTATATTATTTAAATTGTTTAACAAATAGATAATGTGACTAAAAATTAAGAAAAAAAATAATATTGTTGTTGCATGTCTTGTGTGGAATCACCCCCTCGTACACACCCTGGCAGTGCCTTGGAGGGTGTCCTGCAGAAGTAGAAGTAAATTAGAAGAATACTTTTTATGTTAATTGCATAGTACTCGTGTCATATTCGGTCTGCGATAGTAAATAACTATTTAATAAGTGGTGAGTAATATTTAAACCGAATAAATACTTTTAATAAACAATAATATTAAATAGAAATACCATAACTAAATAAAAACGTTTTATATTCTCAATATAAACTTGCTTCATTGAATAGCAAATAGCTTCTCTAAACTGATACTTATATAGTATAAATGCTTCAAAAACATCTTTGTTTTTGGTATTGAACCTCCATAATTTCTTTAAAAAATATGTGGGGAGCAAGCAGTCAGAGTTTCAATCCATTTTCATGAAGAGCTTTAGTTTTAACGGCGCCCATAAGCTTTCGATCAGTTATGTGTTTGAACATGTCTCTGGAGCGACGAAGTACTGCGTCTTTTGGCAGTCACGCTTCACGCGTTTGTCATCAGGTGGTGTCTATTACCTTGACCTCTTCTTGCAAAAAATTTGGTTCCTCTTTTACTTGCATAACTAATTGGAAATGTGCAATCATCTTCTATCAAGTTCCCTTTTTTTTGGGAACGCGAGGTTCGTTTTTTTTTGGTTCGTGCGATAGCCTGGGATACATTCTCAAGCATGTAAATCAGTACAGTAAGGATCAGTTATATTTTTCTTCGATTCTATAGACAATGCCCACACACAGACAAGGATCTCTAATGAGCGCCACGGAGAATCATTTAAGAGAAGTGAATTTTCTGTAGATTTCACAGGACAAATATCGACTTATTTATTTCGTCTGTAGACCATTCACGACATGTAAATGCCAAGTGTATTTATTGATTTCATATTTGAAAAACATCTCTAGCAGTTTTATCATTTACATAAAGAAAAATAAGGTTGATTTTTGCCTTATATCCATCGGATTGTTGATCTAGGTTTGTGTACGTCCTCACGCCTTAAGATTTCTGCATCGGATGATTAGGTAACTCGCACACCATGAACCAAATTTTGGCTGTACTTGTATTACTTATATTACAGTAAGCTCACAAAAATACCAGCAAGTATAATCACTTTGGAAAAGGGTAGTGGTAACCGTTTGGTGTTTAAATAATACATTTTCAATAACTATGACCATAAAATGCAATTTGAAATGCTCATTTGTGACTAGTTTTAAATTCTGATTCCACTATTCTCAAACACTCTTGTTCCTTCTGATCAAAATTTTGATGGCGCAGTATTTAAACTTAAGGGTTAGGAATATCTGTACCCCAATTTCCCAATTCATTGAGCATTACATATGCATAATATCCCGTAAGTCGCTGCAAAGGCGTGTGGCGGGGTGTGTTGGGTCACCACCCGTAAAGGAGAAAAAAACCACCTGCAAAGTCAACAAATCCTTGCAAATCTACACTCACAGAGGCATATACATATATTCATGCAAAAACCTTTTTCATTTGAAATACATGTACAATCACATAATATACATAAGCACCTACGAATATACCTGTCTGTTCAATCGTAGTTCAATCTTGTCCTGGCTGGTAAATCGAATGACTTTAATATTTCTATGGCAACTTTGGTTTCTAAATATTATGATTACTAATTTTCCGGTGAAAGTTACCTACCTTAATAGTGTGGGACCATAATAGTTCCCTTTTTGCCATTGTTAAACTCATGTATTCTGAACCTTTCTATAAGTCTAAGCCTCGCTTCTTCTCTTTGCAGCTCAAGCGACTCCCACCCTAATTACTCTTAAAAAACCTGTCACACTCGGTCTTCTTATGGACCGTCTAAAAAATTAATGAATTTGAAAGAAGCAAAAACATGAAATTATATCTAATCCCGGAATTTTCATGGATCCATCCGAGTATCGAAGTTCAGTTTTGAGACATTCGAGAAAGCGACCCGTCGTCATATCGTGAACTTTAGTCCAGTCTATGCCCACGCTCTTTGTCCCAATGGGTCTCTGGCGGACCGTAAAAGATCGTATCGCGGGTTTTCAGTCGAGCCTCAGAAGATCGAAGACGGTGGTCCTTGCGTGTGCTTACTCCATCGTTGACTCCCTGGGACCCTGGGAGGGCGAGGGAGACGGGAGGGAAAAGGGAGACGGCGGGGGTGTGAGTAGGAATTGGGTGCAAGAGGAGGCGGAGGAAGGGGGAAGGCCGCACTCCTTTACCGTGGTACATTTTGAGTGACGGGGTGACGGGGTCTTCGTCTCTCTGGGGAACCCCCAGGAGAGGGAGATGACGTCTTCCCAGGAGTCCCTCCTGAGACATTCGTATCTTTCGCCCGAGGATGGAATTCGAGCCACCCATGGAGGAAGCAAGAAAGGGGACGCGCCGTGCGGGGGCACCCACGACCGCGGTACAACTGTCATCTGTTTTCCTCGTGCGTTCTCCCCCACCCTTCCCCACGTGGCCTCACTTCCCACGGAGGAAGAGAGTGAGGAGGCGCGAAAGGAGGAGGTCCCCGGACACAAAAACCTTCCCCAACGAAACGAAATTTTTCTATCGTTTTGTTTTTGTCAGCTTGTTTATTCAATTATTCCCCCTCTCGTTTTTTCCCACATTATTTGTTTTTCCTATTTTTGTATTAGTGTAACAAGCCGTAAAAGATTTTTAACCGGGAATGCTGACGGTGAATCATTTTGAAGATGTGAAGCTCCGCCTTGAGATATTCTTATTCTTTTTTCCCGTTGGATAAGTTGGAAAACGCAGCTGCTGTGCGTTTCTTTGCCCACCACGAAAAATCTGTTGAGTCTTGGACTTGACCCTTTAGAATATAACACCTTTGCTTCATATCTTTCGGTATTTCAAATTGTCAGGTGTGCCTTTTAAAATAGGTTGACTTTCTTTATTGCTGTTACAATATGGGGAGTCTAAATGTAACGTAATCATTCTTGGCAGGTAAATAATTCAACAGAGGACGGCAACCAGTTAGGTCAATCGTAATGAGAGGAATCCTAACTCTCAGGTCTCGGCAGAATTTTCTGAGTTATTCAAGATCTTACTTGAGATCGGTGGGGATGATGTTCTTTCGAGCGCGATACACCGTCCGTCGTCATGCAAATTCATCGGATTGGCGAGTGTAGCAGATGAGGGTAATCTGAGTAAACTATAACACACGTATCATGATAGTCTATAGTATTAGTTATGCTTTTACAGGTAAAGATGGCTGATACTCCAGTGTACACGGCCAGTTTAATTTCTTCCGGAATCATCAATTTTTCGTGGGGTTTGGTAGAACACACGGCACAATTGATAAAAATTCCGCAGAATATACAGGGTCGCACCCAAAAGTGGTAGGACTGATTTTTTTACAAGAATTTTATTGACGATATACTTACATTGACTTAATAATCTTCAAAGTATGCTCCTTGAGCTGCTACACACTTAGTATAACGTTGCTCCCATTCCCCGTACGCCCGCTGGAAATTTTCTTTGGGGATGCCGTTGATGACCCTCGTCGAAGCCTCTTGAACGGCCTTTATCTAGTCAAATCGTCGTCCCTTGAGCTGTCTTTTCATCAGGGGGAAGAAGAAGAAGTCCGGTGGTGCCAGATCGGGAGAATAGGGTGGGTGCGGCAACATGGCAACGCCGTATTTGGCCAGGAGCTGTCTGACGACGAGCGCGCTATGGCAGAATTTTCGGCACCATCTTGGCGCACACCTTGCGCATGGCCAAATCCTGTGAAATAATGCGTTGGACGATGGATGCAGAAAGGCCCAACTGGTCTGCAATTTCTTCACTGGTTAAGCGTCGGTCTGTGTTCAGCAGTGTCCTCACTCTGTCCACATTCGTGTCGGTTCTTGCCGTCGACGGCCGTCCGGAGCGATGGTTGTCTTCAACGAGCTCCCTACCCTCTTTAAACAACTTGCGCCACTCAAATATTGTGGAACGGCTTAAGGCAGTGTCCCTATAAGCCTGCTTGATCATATCGAGGGTCTCAGTTGCCGTCTTCCCGAGTTTCGCACAAAACTTCACGGAATAACGTTGCTCTAAATTCAGATTCATTTTGTTTTTCGACGTGGACAAAAAACTTGCTTCACTAAAGACGATGTCCTCACTCAACGACAGCCCGCAGGCGACTGAGGTTGGTGTCCGTCTGTTGCTAATAGCCCCCTCCACTTTACCCTGCCAGGTAAACTCCCCTCCACCGCTCCGTTCGCGCCAGAGAAAATCAGTCCTACCACTTTTGGGTGCAATCCTGTAGCCTAGCTAACAATTGCAGGCGATTGGCGCTGGGTGCATGTTAAAGGCCAGACCCTCCAACACCGAGCCGGCGCGCTGCGACGTACGGTCACGTCTGGAAAAGAATGTTCCTGGTACTTTTTATCCAAACCATGTGTACACATTACGGTTAACGCAGCACCCATCTACTTATTATTTACGGAAATGTATCAAATTCTGCTTCATTCACTTCTCTGATAAATACATTTTTTCGTTACCTTTCAGGGCTACATTTGATTGCACGTTTTACTTTATTAATATACTGCGTAGTTGCATGTTCGTAAAGTTTGTAACCCTTTTTAGTCAGTTAGGGTTAGTTAGTTATTTGCCCATATTGTTCGCGAGATGTAACAGGGCCATGTGGCAGTAACGACTAGTTACGTATTAATTAAAAACTGCATAAACACTTTAATTTGTGTCTTAAAAGTGCACTTTTAAAAATTTAGATAAATTCATTGCTCATAAATTTAATGGCGGATATTCGAATAACCCCTTCCAGATGGCCATGTTGTGCACGGGAGAGAGTATTCCCTTTCTCTCCCCCCTTTTTCTGTCCTCCTTTTATTTTGGGAGAGAGAGTTTCTCTTCCCCCTTTCTCTACAGGTCAGACTTAGAAATCGTGGGATACTCCTATGTTGAGTAGTCCATTCCTCCCCCCCCCCTTTTGATATAGGTCAAGTCTCGAAATCTCTAACCTTGTTTTCGGCACCTCTAAATAGGGAACTTCCCCAAAAAGCCTGGAGCGATATGCCTCCTTTATAAGCGAACACTCGACTGACAGGGAAGGACAGACAGGGGAGACAGACAGAGACGGAGAGGAGAGATAGATACGAGAGACAGATTGGTGGTTGATAGTTGGTTCCGGTCGAGACTAGCATCGAAACGTGGTAAGCGCATAGTATTACTCCCGTCCCCTTTATTCTCCTTGCACAACGCACAGATCACTTCCTGGCCTACAACCCCTCGTATGTTCCATGAGCCTCAATAAAATCCTTGAAACAACCTATACCCTTCTTTAAGTGTATTATTCCTCGATTCATCTCGACGTCAAGGGCAAGAATCCTTTCATATCTTGTCTCGTGTTGCCTTGTGGAACTCTGACGAGGGAAACTCGGTGCGCGGCACAACATATTTTGGTGGCAGCGGTGGGATTCCTTTGCCTAGATACTGTGAGGAAAACTTTTCTCGCAGGTGTCAATGTATCGAGAATAAGCACTTTTTCCCAATACCCCCCTATTTTTTCCCTTTAACCGAGCGAAATGGCAGAGCCTACCGTCACTCACGTCACGGGTCTCGTCCACTTGATCCCTGATTTCACAGGAGATGACGGACTTAGTGTGGACTCCTTTTTTAGAACTTTGGAGGCTACCGCCGAATTAGGGAGATGGACTGACAATACTCGAATACTGGTGTTGAACATTAAAACCCAAGGGAGTGCCCAAAGATTCCTCCATGCATGTGCTACCGACTTAACCTGGGCCCAATTAAAATCCGCGTTCATAGAACGATTTGCTAGCCGACCGACCGGAACGCGTAACCTAAGAAGCCTACTCAATTGTGTACAGGGTCCTCGCGAAAGTGTGCGCGAGTTCGCCGATCGATTGCAAAAAATACGCGATGAAACCTCCGCTACCACCACCGACCCCCGAGAAAAGTTAGGGAGAGACCGCGCTACGGACGAATTAGTGCTGAATCAATTTTTGGACGGTTTGCACGGAAATATCCGGAGATTTGTCCGCGTTCGCGACCCAAAAACATTAACGGACGCCATAAGTTTCGCGGGCCGCGAAGAAGAATGCGAGAGTCGTGCTCCTCTCGTCCCCTGCTACGGTGTTAACAGCGTTCCAGCCCCCTCCCACCCTGATGCCAGCGCCTCAACTCTTCACGCCGCGTCGTGGGACCCGCCTCGATGCCTGCAGTGTCACCAGCTTGGACACTACGCCCGTGGATGCCCCGCCAGACCTCTCAATTGTTTCAATTGTGGACAACGAGGACATCTTGCACGCCAATGCCAGGTACCACGACAGTTTCACCCTCCTCCTTCCTTTCCCCCTCCACCATCTCCTCCTTTCTCGCCCAGACCATCCGCCTACCAAAACACTTCTCGGAGGGGAAGGTATTCTTACTCTCCCTCTCACCGAACGCCTCCCTCGAGAAGACACCCGAGACCATCGCCGCCGCCCTTAGTGGAGCAGACCATCACGATGGACCCAAACGACCAGTCCTTCGCGGGAAACCCTCACCAAGCGAAGGATTTCGGACATCAACGAAGATGCTGACTTCGAGGGACCGCCCCCACTCCAAGGATTCCAGCCTCCCAATTGACCATCCCGCAGAGAGCGACAAGCCACCCAAGGATGGCCACCCGTTCACCAATTCTAGTGCCTGCCCTTCCAATGGTTACGGGGTCGCGGTGAGCTTAAAATGTCCTCACTCTTCCATCCAACTGTTCATTGATACCGGAGCCGCCATATCACTGCTCAAGAGGAACGCCCTCCCCCCTTCTTCCCCCATTCGTCCCTCTTCCATCAAACTTTGTGGAGTTACTGGACACTCTTTGCCTGTACTAGGGTCCTGTCTATTGAATTTTCAATTAGGTCGTAAGGAATACTCCCATAGATTTATCATCATTGACGATGATGTGCAGATGTGTTGCGATGGATTGCTCGGTATGGACCTATTGGAAAAAACTAAAGGCAGAATAGATATTTTCAAGAAAGTGCTATTAATTAAAGACGAAGTGATTTACTTAAGAAAAGTTGTAACCCGTCCCGCCCCCATTGTGAAAATTGCTCGGACTCAACAAGCAAAAAACTTTAAACGCCAAGCAAGAAAGAAGTCACCTATCAGCAAATCCCCCAGTGATAGTTTTTCGCTCGTCCCGGGTTTTCTTATGTTCGCCCTCTTGTGTGACCTTTTCCATCAATCCACCTCCCGCCTTAAACAAGTACTTTGTGAAGTGATTTTTCCATGTTCCTTCCATTTCTTATCTGCTATTTTATCATGTGTAAAACCAGTGTTCAGTGTGCATGACTATATTGTTACATTTTTTGGATTTGCTGTTACATTCTGTGTCTTATTTGTTAGGACTTGGTCATATCTGCTTGCCCCCCATTTTAAAAGAAACCCAAGCCATTCGCGAACGGTACGGCTAAAGGAAAATTTAAGACTACCTCCCCGTAGCGAAGTACTCACTCAAGGGTATGGTGACGTAGAATCCGGGAAGGATTACCTAATGGAACCTCAGGAAATATTAATCAGTGGAATTATGTCGGGACGAAGTTTGTTGAAAGGGAACCAAGGTAGGGTTATCCCTGTCAAACTTATTAATCTGTCCGAGAAGGAATTGACCCTTCCCGCTAAGACAATAGTCGGAACATTATCTACTGCCTTTTCCGTTCCTACTAGCTCCCGTGATAACGATTTCCATAACCACCCTCTTCCCTCTGAAGACTTGGATCTCATGTTAGCCGGAGTCCCCGCTGAAGCTCAGGAACCCCTCCGGAATTTGTTAGCAGAATTTTCCGAGATTTTCCAATCGAAAACCGAGACTCTCGGTAGGACCACTCTCGTCACTCACAAAATTAGGACTAACAATCACACTCCCATTGCAAAACCCCCTTACCGCGTCCCTCAGACGCAACGAGCAGTAATTCGAGAACACGTTCAGCAAATGCTTGATCAGGGAATTATTCAAGAGTCTACCTCCCCCTGGAGTGCGCCCGTGGTTCTAGTAGCTAAGAAAACCGCGGACGGAGAAAACAAACTCAGATTTTGCACAGATTTCAGAGCCCTTAATAAGATAACAATTAGAGACTATTATCCCCTTCCTAACATCCAAGAAA
The DNA here is from genome assembly GCF_022747635.1 of Hetaerina americana. Taxonomy (NCBI): domain Eukaryota; kingdom Metazoa; phylum Arthropoda; class Insecta; order Odonata; family Calopterygidae; genus Hetaerina; species Hetaerina americana. The sequence goes on from NW_027286985.1 coordinate 71,307,595, forward strand.
CGTTAGACGAATTGGGAGGTGCCAAATATTTTTCCACCCTTGACATGGCCCAGGGATTTTGGCAAATTGCAGTCGACCCCGAAAGTAGGGAAATAACAGGATTTTCCACCCCGGATGGTCACTATGAATACCTACGGTTACCAATGGGCTTAGTTAATAGTCCCAGCACTTTTCAACGTCTGATGGATGCAGTTCTTTCAGGATTGAAAGGCCCTAAATGTCAAGTTTACCTTGATGATATTTGCGTACTAGGTCGCGACATTCAGGATCACCTTCAAAATCTAACCGAAGTCTTCCAGAGATTGAGAAGCGCCGGTTTAACGTTAAAACCTCGCAAATGCCACTTCTTCCGAAAGGAAATCAATTACCTTGGCCACATAATTACCGCAGACGGAATTAAGCCGGACCCTAAGAAAATTGAAACTATCAAAAATTTTCCCCTTCCGCATAATCTAAAGACCCTCCGTGGATTTCTAGGCCTTGTAGGATATTATAAACGGTTCATTCCCGATTTTTCCAAGTTAGCCAAACCGCTCACCGAGATGACGAAAAAGGGAGTAGTCATCAATTGGGGAAAAGAACAAGAGGACTCGTTTAAAACATTAAGGGCCGCCTTATGCAGGGAACCAATCCTTAGATACCCAGATTTCACTAAACCTTTCATTTTATATACGGATGCCTCTGGTGAAGGGTTAGGAGCCATTTTATCTCAGAAAGGGGAAGACGGTGAATATGTTGTTGCCTACGCGAGTAGACAATTAAATCAAGCAGAAAGCCATTACAGTACCACCGAGCAAGAGTGCTTATGTATCATTTGGGCAGTCAAGTATTTTAGATGCTTCTTGTACGGGAGGAAATTTACGGTTGTCACTGACCACCGTCCATTAAAATGGTTACTCTCTATTAAAGAACCTTCCTCTCGCCTCACGAGATGGTCCTTACTCTTAAGCGAGTACGATTTTGAAGTACTTCATCGCCCAGGAAAAATCCACCAGAATGTCGACACGCTTTCCCGTACAGTAATTCCGCTCGTCACTAATGCCTATGAACCCATATGGGATAGGGATCTCATTAAGGAGGAGCAGTCGCGTGACGAGGATTGTCAAAAATCAAAAAACGACCCCACTGTATGGTTCGATAATGACAATTTAATGTATAGAGGGCAGAATCAGCTAATCGCCCCTCGTGCAATGAGAGCGCGAATTTTAAATGCGTACCACAATACCCCTTGGGCAGGACATTTCGGTCTCAAAGGAACGCTTAAATCTATTCAAAAGCAATTTTGGTGGCCTAGAATGCGCACTGAGGTGGAAAAATATTGCAAAACGTGTCGCACCTGTCAACAAAGAAAAACCCCCCGGAATCGTCTTAGGGCTCCCCTCCAAAAATTTTCCGAAGTCACAGCCCCTCCAAGTGTCCCACCGCAAGTGAAAGTTATTAAGCGTCCTTCACCCCCTCCCCTTCACCTTCTGAGTGACGAGACTCCTCTCGCGCCCCTGCCCGAAATGAGCCCCCGGCCAGAAGCTTTAAAATCCGTGAGAAAACCGACCACTTTACCCGCCCCCTCCCACCGGTACAATCTGAGAAGTACCAAGAGTAACGCCGTTTGACACCTTTCACCAAAACTTCCCCTTCTTTTTTGTTTGAAATGTCTGTCATTCTCTGTAATAACAATCTTTCCCTTATTACTTTCCAGAAAACCATTATGTTGGGACTACCCACGTGCCATATTTTAGCAATGCTGATCATTGTTAACCAAAGTCCCCTCCTGGCGGGATACCCGTCCGAACATGTGGGACAGGGAGTCGGTTTCCTCCGGGAGGGATACTTCTTGCTTTCTGGTAACTATTGGACAATAGCAGTTGACATTAGTCTTCACCATTTCCTTGAGTCAGTAGGAATGCTAATCTCCGAGATTAAACATATTCAAAATATTGGTTCGAATTCCCCGCCCGTGATTTTTACGAACCAAAGCGACTCGTCCCAGGGACTCTGGTCCCTTTCCTTTACGTTAATAGAGAAAGAAACCCGGGTTCTATTGACCGAAGCGAATAATATCATGAAGCAATTGTGGCAAATGGAGAATACAATGTCACGCGAACGTCGCCACAAACGAGGTCTGCTCAATTTAGGAGGCGAAGCCCTCAAATTCCTCTTCGGCACTTTAGACGATGATGATCTTCAAAAATTAAATGCCGAACTTTCCTCTTTAGGAGAAAGAAATAAGAAAACCGTGCATTTGCTCCAAGCTCAAGCCACCCTCATTAACACCACATATGCAATAACGGAACGAAATACGGAAATATTAAAAAAAGTTACGGAAATCACGGATAGTATTACCAAAGAACTCATTAATATAAGAACTTCCGGGATCACTCTAGCAAATATGTTTAATCAAATGCAAACTGTCAGTGTAAGTTTAAGAGTTTTTGAAACCCTACTAGGGCAAATCCGAGCAGAAATGAATTTATTCAAACTCGCTTGGGAAACAACCATAAATCGAAGACTGAGTCCCTACTTCTTAAGTCCTTCAGATTTTCACGACACTTTGCAGCAAATCACCAAGCAACTCCCTCAGGACACTCGATTCCCCCTCCCCCTCGAAATCGATCATATCTACTCTTACTTCGCGCTAGCACGCGTGTCTTATGAAATCCGCGATAGAATAGTCCGACTTTTTGTAACTCTTCCCCTCCAAACCCAGGACCATCTTTTCACTTTGTATCGGGCGATCTCGTTACCTATTGCAATCCCAAATACTAATGTATCTATGTACGTAAAACCCGAAACTCCCTATTTAGCTGTAGCGAACAATATGTTAAGACATATGAACTTTGACGATGCAGATTTGGGAGCATGTCAACATGGGCCGATCACAATTTGCCCGCCTCGACGTCACTTGACGATCTATCCTCAGACTTCCTGCCTATTCTCCTTATATTCCAATGACGCTGAACCCACTGATTGTGACGTCCGATTCACCTCCCAACCCCAACCCGTCCTCTCTCGGACCGAGTCAACCAACCACTGGGTCTACAGCCTCCCTGCATCGACGAAGATCACGCAACGATGTCCCGGCTCTGGGTCTGCCTACAACCTCACGGAGTCAGTGATTAGCGGCGTGGGAACCTTCCTATTGCCCCAGGGGTGTGCCGCCTACATCGATGGGAAGGAGCTGCCTTCCTACTCTCGTCACTACTCACGAGTGGATGGCCACAGCCCAGGCGTCTACATTCCCGCCGTTCATGATCTTCTGACCATGCCGGCCCTGAAAGCGACGAACATCTCCACGCCAGATGACCTGCGGAAACTAGAAAATTCGGTACGGACAGCTGAAATCGCCCTTGGCCACCTGGAAGGAGTACCCAGCGCTCGCATCCACGCCATGCTCAAAGAAGCTCGGGATCTACAAACCCCCTTCCCATGGAACATGGAAAGCCCCTCGCCCTATATCTACTGGGGCTCTGGACTCGCGGTCGCCGCGGGAGTGGGTATCCTAAGCATGTGGTTATGGAGGAGGAGACAGACTCGCCGAAGGATGGGAAGAGTCCACCGGCAACGGACTTCCACGCGAGACAGACATCACCTGGCCATCCTACCCACCGCCCCGCCCCAGGCAGCATTTTCCTCCGACGAGGAGACCCCTCAACCGATAAGACGGCAAGAAGTATAAACACAAGCCCACTTCCCTCCCAAAACCTACAGACAGGAGAAGTGAATTTGTGCTTGTTCTAAGACTGATTGTTATAGGACTGATTGTTTTTCTGTGACTGGGTATCCATAAGGTTTAATTTCGTTTGGTGAAGGGTACATCGTGATAAGTTGGAATCAACCTTTTTTTTCCTTCTCTTTTTTTCTCTAACAGTGTTATTATACGAGTGTAAAAGTGAAAAGTGTGAAGCTAGTAGCTGAACCGCATTTGCGAATGCGTGCTTTGTTAATTCCTAAGATAATCCTATTGTACAAATGTATACCGTCCCGTAAGGAACGGCATAATTTTTGCAGGGCAGGGAGTGATGTTGTGCACGGGAGAGAGTATTCCCTTTCTCTCCCCCCTTTTTCTGTCCTCCTTTTATTTTGGGAGAGAGAGTTTCTCTTCCCCCTTTCTCTACAGGTCAGACTTAGAAATCGTGGGATACTCCTATGTTGAGTAGTCCATTCCTCCCCCCCCCCTTTTGATATAGGTCAAGTCTCGAAATCTCTAACCTTGTTTTCGGCACCTCTAAATAGGGAACTTCCCCAAAAAGCCTGGAGCGATATGCCTCCTTTATAAGCGAACACTCGACTGACAGGGAAGGACAGACAGGGGAGACAGACAGAGACGGAGAGGAGAGATAGATACGAGAGACAGATTGGTGGTTGATAGTTGGTTCCGGTCGAGACTAGCATCGAAACGTGGTAAGCGCATAGTATTACTCCCGTCCCCTTTATTCTCCTTGCACAACGCACAGATCACTTCCTGGCCTACAACCCCTCGTATGTTCCATGAGCCTCAATAAAATCCTTGAAACAACCTATACCCTTCTTTAAGTGTATTATTCCTCGATTCATCTCGACGTCAAGGGCAAGAATCCTTTCATATCTTGTCTCGTGTTGCCTTGTGGAACTCTGACGAGGGAAACTCGGTGCGCGGCACAACAGCCATTAGGAGTGACCCTGGCGATGCTTCGTGAATGTACAGGTACCATATTATAGGCGATTGGGAGAGTTGCATGGAGAGCTTTTCCCGAATACTGAGGCTTCAAAATGCGAAGGTCGGAGACACTGATTGGGTCTTTATTTTGTCGTCAGATTGCTCTTTATTTTCCCGGAATTTCGTTACCCGTTGGTACATAATTCCCTCAAACAATGGAAAAAATTCAGCAATTACTCCTCTAAACAAAAATGATCAATAGATGAAACGCAGAACATTTAAGTATTTGAAACTGTCTATAGTATGCAGTTGAGTAGGCATACTAGTTGTCTTTAACGAGACCAATATATGTGTTGCCACCGAGGGGTTAAGATCAATTGTCTCTTTAGTCAATACTAGAACTTAACCGAATTGAACATTCCCGAGTATCGCTCACGTTCAAGTACCGATTCGGGCCGCGTGATAAACCATCATCAATATCCATTCGCGGGAATGGCCACATTATGGCTTTTTTACACTCGGGAGTGTTAAAAGTCAGTCCGCTCTCGAATCCCTCTCCTGACTGGTGTGGGATCTTCAGCCAGCAATATCACGTCACATTGTGAGGGGAGGGCAGCGAATCTCCTCCACCATTATTAGGTATTATTTTTTTCTCCTTGATGGATGGAGGGGGTTGCCAAGGATGAACGAGTGAAGAAGATTGATCGATGGGCTGATTAATATCTTATGCAGGGGGATTGAACCGAAATAAGAGAGCAGAGCGGAGAGGAATCCCCGCTTTCCATGGAACCCCATTGCTGGGAGTTGGGGGCAGGTATGGCGTCGTGTCGGGAAGATTTTGTTTCGTGTTTCGTCCCTTTCTCTCCATCGATAACCGTTAGAACCTCGATCCGTTGTAAGTTCTGTCACTTCTTCAATTATTTCTCTCCCCCGCCCATCTCCATTTTATTTACTCCTCGTGACGGATGTTTGGACCAATGATACTAATTCAGTTACGGCGCCGCTTAGAAATGAAGAAAGTGACCAGAGTGTGCAGAAGTTATTAATGAGGTGGTAATCTATGCCCCTTCCGATGTCAATTACAAATAAAACTATGCAAGAGAAGATTTCGTTTCACCCGAACAACGTATCAATCATAAAAAAAATATGTGAATGAACTTCATCGCAGCGGTGTCATTCCAATTGGTGAACCTGTCAGGAATATTGGTTTGCTGGTTACTTTTCCTTTTTCCTGAAATATTATTTAGATATTATTAGGATAGAAGGAGACTAATTCCAAGAAACTGCGAGAGATGCCGCAGCAGCAACCTTTGACGGAGTCATCCGCGTATCCCGGTCAAGGCGAATGATTTTTACACTCTGAAATTATTGCATTGTAGAAGAAGACTGTTCAAAATTAGGTGATTAATTGCTAGGTTTATTTCAATACACATTTATTTTATCAAAAGTAATCGTAGTTTCAAGTACCGATTTCCCTGCAATTTCAGTATTCCACGTGCTTCCTATTTTCTTCCGATTATTACTGTCACATTTTGTTGCTAAATTTTCTCATATGATTGTTGACTTTGTTTTTACAAAATTAGCTGTTCCAGTGAACATGGGATTAATTTATTTAGCAAATTCTCGGTAATTATTTTTAATAATTTAATATTATTTTTCCCTCCCCGGACTACAACCTTGACGTGGTGGAAGGGCCTGTGCTTTCCGATGACCCCTAGAGCTGTGCTGGCGGGAGTAATAATTATTGCTCCTGGTAGGGTCACCCATGCCAGATAGGTCGAAGGTTAGGAGCCAGACGAAAGGTAGTCCACGCAGCGTCTGTTCCTCAGTGAGGCGGCTGCAATGGCGTCTGACCCCAGAGGGGCGGCCAGTAAGTGATGGTGTCACGTTAAAAACACTATTGAGGAAGGCAACGGGAAACCACCTCAATTATCATTCCCAAGAAAAATATGATGGACAATAGAGATATTTTGAGTCCTGGCAACCACGGGGCTCGGCCCAATCGGCCGTGTGTCGTACCCGGCAGCGGGGGAGGCAAGGCTTCCGCGGTCGTCATCCCACGAAACCCTTGCAAGGGAAAACCAGCAGCAGCAGGACAGAAGACGCAGGAGAAGAAGACCAAATTAGTTAGAATAGGAACGTGGAATGTTAGGACATTGATGAGGACAGGGAAATTGGAGAATGTTAAGCGAGAGATGGAAAGGGGAAATATAGATATTTTAGGTCTATGCGAGGTGAGACGGAAAGATAGCGGGGATTACTGGAGTGATAAGTATAGAATAATATACAGCGGTGGGGACGAGAGCCAACGAGGGGTTGCCATAGTATTAAATGAAAAGGTAGGAAAAAGCGTAGTCAACATAGAGCAGGTAACGGATAGAATACTACTGGTGGAGATAAAAGCAGAACCGACGAACTTAGTTCTTATTCAGGTATTCATGTCACCGAGCAACCATAAGGAAGAGGAGGTCGATAGGATATACGATCAGTTAGAGGACATGATCGCGTGTGTTCCTGCAGGGAAACATTTGATAGTGATCGGGGATTGGAATGCGACGGTAGGCGAAGGAAGAGATGGTGATGAGGTGGGGGACTACGGTTTAGGCACGAGGAATGACCGCGGGGAGAAAGCAGTTGAGTTCTGTAGGAGACAGGGATTAGGCATCACCAACACTTGGTTTAGACACCACAAAAGACGCAGGTATACATGGAAAATGCCAGGTGACTCAGGAAGATATCAGCTAGATTATATCCTGGTTAAACACAGGTTTAGGAACAGTGTGATAAATTCCCACAGCTTCCCGGGAGCGGATGCGGACTCAAACCACAATTTAGTTGTTATGAAATGTAGCGTACGTTTCAAAAAGATAAGGCAGGGGCGGCGAGTTAGAAAATGGAATGTAGAAGCATCAATTGGGTGGAAAAGGAAGGAATACAAGCAGGCGGTAGAGAAAATCATGGAGGATGGTAAAGGGCTTAGTACTATCGAAGAAAAATGGGAAATGATCAAGAAAGGGTTGTCTAAAGCCGCAAAGGACACTATTGGAACCGTTAACGCTAAAAGGACTAGGAAACCATGGATAACGGATGAGATGATTACAAAGATGGATGAGCGGCGAAAATGGAAGAATATAAATACAGAATTAGGCAAAATGAAGTACAAAGAATTGAACAATAAATTGAGGCGGGCTACAAATAATGCAAAGGAAGCATGGTGGAAGACGCAGTGCGAGGATATGGAAAGTCTGCAGAGGAAGGGTGAAATCGGTGCGCTGTACAGAAGGGTTAAATCGTTATCGGGAAGTAAGAATGGAAGAGCTACGCTAACAGTTAGAGATAAGGCGGGTAAGGTAATAGTAGACGCAGGAAAGATCCAAGAGAGATGGAAGGAGTATAAAGAAGAACTGTATAGTAAAGAACTCAGACCAATAAAGTTAGACATTGAAAAAGAAAATGACGTAGAGGAAGACAGCTTAGGTCCAGGCATACTAGACAATGAGATAGAAAGGGCATTAAGGGAGATGAAACTAAATAAGGCCGTCAGGGTGGATAACATTCCCGCGGAATTATTGAAAAGTTTAGGAAAATGTGGGAGGAATAGGCTATATGGGCTGATCCGTAGTATTTATGAGGAGGGAATCTGGCCGGAAGACTTTGTGAGATCATTTTTAGTTCCTATTCCGAAAAAGGTAAAGGCCACGTCATGTGAGGACTATAGGACAATTAGTTTGATATCCCACGCAGCTAAGGTTGTTCTCAGGATGATAAACAAAAGGATAGAGAGTAGGGCAAATGATTACTTAGGGGATGATCAGTTTGGGTTTAGGAAGGGGTGAGGTACGCGTGATGCCATTGCAGTAATGAGATTATTAATCGAGAGGAATATAGAACACAACCAGGAGGTATTTGCCTGTTTCGTAGATTTCGAAAAAGCGTTTGATAGAGTGAGTTGGGAAAAACTAATGAGTATATTGCAGAAAATAGGAATAGATTGGAGGGAAAGGAGGCTAATCCGCAACCTGTACATGTCTCAGACTGCTCAGGTGCGGGTGGGAAACGGGGAGTCAGGATGGGCAGTGCTAGGAAGGGGTGTAAGGCAAGGTTGCCCATTATCACCGTTGTTGTTCAACCTGTATGCAGAGGAAATAATCAAAGAGGCATGGGAAGAACTCGAGGTAGGAATGAAAGTGGGCGGGGAATTCGTAACATCAGTTACTTTTGCTGTTGATCAAGCTTTAGTTTGTCAGTCAGCCAAGGGGCTGCAAGCATTGCTGAGTGAATTGGAAATTCAGTGCGACAGGTATGGGATGAGAATCAATATTAATAAAACAAAGGTTATGCGATTTTCTAGAAAGAAAAAGGCTAGGCTTAACATTAAAATAGGAGGGCAAAAACTAGAGCAGGTGGAACAGTTTACGTATCTCGGTAGTGTTTTGGAACAACACGGTCAAAGTAGTAGGGACGTAAGGAGAAGAATTGCGCTAGGCAAAGAGGCTTTCACAAGGAGGAGGGAGTTGATGACAGGGACTTCGAGTAAGGATGTTAAGAAAAGACTCGTAAAAACTTTGATATGGAGCGTAGCTATGTACGGTGCGGAAACGTCATTGAAGCAGGAGGGTAGACGTAGACTGGAGGCTTTTGAAATGTGGGTGTGGAGAAGAATGGAGAAGGTGAAATGGACAGAGAAGAAAACAAATGAGGAAGTACTTGGTATGGTGGGCGAAGAGAGGGGTTTGTTGGGAGCAATCCTATGGAGGCAGGAAAAGTGGATGAAGGGGGTGTTGACCGGCAGTGGGATGTTGAAGACTGTGATAGAGGGTAGAACGTTGGGCAAAAGAGGAAAGGGAAGGAACAGGATAGGGATGTTGGACGGGATGAAGGGAGGAAGAAAGTACTCAGAGATGAAGAGGGACCTGATATAGAGTAGGATGATGGATTTTGTGTTTTGTTAGGAGAAATAAAATATTTGTTTGGTAGTTGTGTCCATCCAAAAACCTACCTTAACCGGTAGATTACCTTAAAAAAAATTATTATTAATAAAACGCACATTTGCAGATACACAATGTCAGGTGGCACACTAGTCCCAAGTATTACAACTTGCCTTGGCAACACATCTCAAATCCAATCAATATCACGAAAGATAACAAATAAAATAATTTAGAAAAAAACAACACTCGCGAAAGAAACATCCAAACACCAAAATTCAATTTTTAATAACTGTCGTACAGCCAATAACGTAATTACATAGGTCTTCGAAGGATAAAATTGTTAAGAATGAATAAAAACAAAAAAATATGCTACGTCGTCAATCTAGAAAATGGAAGCTTGTGTAAAAACGCGATGCCTTGAACATACTCATTATGGCACATACTTCTCGCGAAATATTTTATTCCACCTCGCTACCAAAATTACGTTTTCCAAAGCAAACTGCTATGACGAGAAGGCTTCATCTCCTTCACCGAAATGTTATCCGTTCAATAATGGTATCCCATACGAGATGGGAGATCAGGATGTTGCGTTGGCTTACGCACTGGCTGCCCACCTGACAGGACCAGGTTCGAATCCTGGAGACGGCAGATATTTTTCGGTGGTATCCAGATCCCTACTTGCGGTGCTTTGTGGAGAGCACTTTGAGTTAGTATGCCGTCCGTCAGATGGGACGTTAAACTGCGTACCCCTTGGCGCCTTTCGTTAAGAGTAGGCTAATACCGACGCTATAATTCTCTCCACCCCTTCTTCTTTCCCATCCATCTCCTATGGCGAAAACAACCTCAGCTCTTGGTTGCCTCCCCTAACATTACTACTACCCATACGTGATATCTCAGTAAAAGACCATTTCTACTGCTGCAGATGATTTTACACCAAATACAAGAACGAGAACTCTCAATGTTTACGCCAAATACAAAAAACTTCTAATCCTAGTTTATTCATTCCTAATCCTAGATCATTATAACTGGTTATGCACATATTATGACATTCATACATCTGTTATCTATTCATTATATATTATACACATACCAGATTATTTTATAATAAATTAGTTTGGCTCGCTTTTTCGGGTACTTTTTATATCAGGGCTGTTATGATCTGTTAAATACTTACCTAAGGCTGAAACAGGTGTATTCTAAATGCGTGCAATTAAGGTGATGTTATCCCTTGAACATTCAAATTTTCATCTCAGTATGCCAGAGAAAAGCGGAGGGTACAAGGGGGCAGGTAATAGTCAGAAATCCTTTTTATTTATTTACTTCAAAAGTTAATTCGTATTCCCTCTGTATATTTAGTATTAAATCATAAAAAGGATATCTTTTCTAAATAATTAGTTCCCATTTTTGTGTACAGTCTGTGCTGGAATTGCAAAAATTTAGCATGTAACGGGAAATCAGGAATGTGTGGGAAAGACGGAGGGAATCCGCGGAGACGTCACTTCCTGCCGGTATCTATAAAAAAATGGTCAATGAATTTTTGCAAGCTGTCTTCATACCGCAAAACCTTGACTGAGAGTTCCAGAGGGCGGGAAAATTTTCTTTTTTTTCCGAGTCGATTGAATGGCATCTTCCCTCACCTCTTCACGAGGATGCTACTGCCTCCGAACGCTGCAAGTGTTGCGCTTTCGCCTAAAACCCTTCGAGACACCTGATACATAAGTGCGTATACATCCTCTCGCATGCCTTTGGCTTCAGGGAGGAGAGAATGACGTTAGAGCGTTCTTGAGAATTTCGGAAGCTCTTCGTTTACCACCTGTCCAGCGCACTTGGGATTCTCTTCACAGGTCGGATCTGATTTTTTGTCGCTCTTTTGGGAGCTTCGGCGACGGAATAAACGCATTAATGTTTTACTTTGATTAATGCACATTTACTCTTTTAGTTCAAAGATTCCCCCACTTACTACTAAGTTCTACTTCGTATTGCTCTTATTTGTATGTTCTATCGTTTTAAAAAGTCGGTCGTCAAAAAATATCAGCAGGCGCACCAAGAACTGGGGAAAAATTAACATCTTTGCAATGCTGACATTCACTGGTTGGTAGGTAATCCAGCATCTCCGGGTGAGGTCAAACTATTCCTGCATAAGTGTTTTTCAACCATTGAGTGACAACATGACAAAGATTTTCACTTTTCACGTATTACTGACACGCCTGTGAATGATTGAAGACATATTTTTAAATTAAAGTACATACCACAGAGATAAGATGTCAAATGGCCAATGCCCTTTGTAGTATATGTAATATTACATTTACTCCCAAAAGGATTAAAAATGGACACTCTCGAGTAAATGGAGATAAGGAGACACCTAGCAAACCCCAACTTTACACTTTGTAACAAGCAATTTTTCCCGTCCCCCTCCCCACTCCTTTCCGAGGAACTAGCCTGGAATTGGTCGAACCAACCCCTCACCGCACCCGATCGCCCCCTCCCCTCGCAGGCCCTCCTCCCCTGCCCAACCCCTTTCTGCCCTGAGCGTTTATAGTCTCGCACTGTTTCTTAAGTAAATTTGTATCTAATGATGCCGCAAGTCGGTGAAACGCGTTGTATCTTATAATAAAAATCTGTGGAAAAGTACAGAATTTTTAGAATGGATATAAAATACTTCCACGAAGTGAAGCCTGAAACAGTAGAATATATTAGTTTTTTTCACTTTATAAATAAGTAAAGAAGACATTTAATTAATTAATTTATTTGATTGATTATTAACTTATAAATAACTACAAAGAAAGTGAATACTGCGCGAGGAAGTATTCTTGCAGCTTGATAAAATTTGATTACCTTCATTTTAGCCTGTAATAGACCTGTAGCATATTGTCATATCCTTTCTAAAGCTGATAACAAAATTGTTTGTAGTCTTTCTGTAATTCATTTGATCCAACTTGCAGTAATCGCAATTTAGGAAATCCCAAAACAACATTCTACCTTATTCTCATTTGTGAATTCTTACGAATGTGAAGCTCATCGAGTGGTCATGGGCTATTTTTATGCGTGGTTTATACTTCCATGGTGTTCGCGACTTTTTAAATATTCTTTGGTTTCTGATTCTTGCCTAGTGAAGTATTATAGCATAATGGAAATAATGTCTCTATACACGTATCTATGATTCCAAGTTAGAGTTACTTACTGTTTTCTGTTAGAACATTTAACGCTAAATATTAAAATTATATACATATATGGGTCGCGGTAGTCCAGGCGTAGAGCGCTGGTCTACTGGCTGGAGGGCCCGGGTTCGATTCCCGGGCAAGCCTCTCTGGGCACCATCAGCTACAACCAAGCTGTGATGGACGAAACGAAGAAAGGGCAGGAACAATAGGGATGTTAGAAGGGATGATTTTGACATCGATAGTTAATTTTTCCGGCGTAACTTCCTGTCACTACTATTTTCTTACTAAATGCTCGTATATGTATTGAGTACAATATTTTTGTCTTATATATTAGCCCTAAAGTATTTTATTTGGATCAATCGAATAGATTTTCGAAATGTTAAGTGGAATAGTTCCGAAGAAAATGTGCTTTACAGACATTTACTTAATACTAATACACACTCGTAGGCAGGAATATGGCTTGAACTTTCGTTTTAGAATGTATTCATATGTCTGTTGAAAGTTTTCCAGTGTTTGCGAAGGGTGGGAAATTTTTCAAACTAGTTATAATTAAGTTTGGCATTCTATACAGGATGCTTAATCTCAACTTCGACTACCTTTCGGCACGCTAGAACCTGAGTGGAGTGTTCTCTGTAGAGCGAATGCTCCTTGTTAGAATTCCCTAAAAATTAATGGAAATACAAGGATCGACAGCGGAAGAGCTATGCCATGTTTCACTTCAATGTACGATGAGCCGCTTCTGTTTGATGCGTTAATGTTACCAAGCAGTCGTATCTCTCTCATATAATGGACGTAGGCCTTCCCTGGTCCAAAAAAATAGAAATGAATTATTTCAGTGCCTCGAAGTTATCTGACTGATAATACCTTCCCAATACCTCTAGGCACTAATTATTTTTACGACATTAGTTCGCTTGCAATAGTTGTGTACCCCGTTGCCGTAATATCAAATTATCCCATAGAACTCCTAAAAACGCTGAAAAATGTCATTCTATCCTAATCATCTTCCTATCACTTTTTCAGGACTCTCCTCGGCGAATTCCTTCAGAGGCATCTTACAGATGTGGAGTAAACTGGAATCTTCCCCGTTTGGTGAGTTCCGAGTTCATTTTTTAACTTAAACCTCACGGTTGGATTCATTTTCGCAAAAACGACCAGAAGTCATCTCATTTAGAGCGATAATCATGATTCACATAGCGTCAGTAGGAGTGGCATATACCTGTATATCGTAGTAGGATGGAATATCAATGATGTCAGAAGGAAGGGGACTTAGGTTTTGCGTATTTCGATGCCCAATATAATTTCCATTTCTCATTGAATTGTCACGTCAGTAATATGTCTGAGGCGGAAACCAAACCTGTGGTTTTTTAGGTTTATACCTCCTCCTGATTAACCGGTATACCTAGTAGGAATAAAAATATCACTCGATTACAAAACCGCGGTACCTTGAAACTGATTACTAGTTTCATTTTGTTTGCGCCCCTAGTCACCCAAAAGAGTATTCCCCTTTGGCTCGTATTTCGGTTGAAAATCCTGAGGTCCACGACCTTCACCACCTCGTGCACGGACCGCAGGGGCATTGAAGGGAGAGGGTTTAGGGGCGAGAAGAGACGAAGACCGCATAGTCCATGAACCCACTGCTGTTTACGAAACGAGGGGATGGTCCAGAATCCCTTCGGTGGCTTCACGCGCGCGAGCGTGTGCTCGTGTGTGTGTGTGTGCCGTCATGTACGTATGTACATTTCGCTCGCCACGGCAGCGAGGAAAAGGGACCGATCATGCGGAAATCCTCTCCCTGGAACACAATCCCTCCACTCCCCCTCCTGCGACACCCGATATGCCGCCTCCCTCTCCCGGGTGGGAGAGCCCGTACAGACACGCGCAAAACACGAATCGCGGGGGCGGGCGGGTGGAAGCAACAGAAATACAAGGGGGAGGGGTGTGTGGAAGCTAAACCCCCCGCTGAGGCGGGCGTACCCATCTCCTCCTCCCGAGACGCAGCCGACGACGGCAGGCAGGTAAAGCAGGAGAGGAGAGAGAAGGAGAGAGACAGGGCGGTGCCTTTTTTTTTTGGCCGGCTTTCACAAAGGTGAAAGAAAAGCTCTGGTGCCCTTGAAGAGGAGAGATCGTTGAGGTGAGGGGACGAGACGTGGAGGAAGAGAGGACAGAATGGAGATAAATGGGAGGGTGGAGATAGGAATTGGGATGCATAGCCAGGGTCGTAGCCTGGAGGGCCCCTCCCTAACACTCATCGTCTAACTCTTGGTTCCCTTTATTCTCCCGTGAATAAGATAGATCGATTGAAACATTAATTACATAAGGAGGTGTGTGCTTGTCTGGTCGTATTTTACTCTTTTCCTTCCTCTTTAAAAGCATTGATTTATTTTATATTTCTTTCCAAAATTAAATATACAATCTTTGCCACGCGAGTAAAATTCCATGGTATAATCAACAAAAACTTTGCATTAATAAATGGTGAATTGTTGGACATGCATTTATAATAAGCAGGTTGTCGTAAGATGACACACCTGTTTAGAATAAGCGAAAGAAGAAAAGGTTGAATGCTTTCAAAGAGTAAAATTAAAAAAAAAAAATCGCTTGCAAATCCGCTGAGATTCATAAATTTCTCTTTTATTCATAGGTATGGCTAAATTTATGAACAATTATTCATTATAAACGGAAGGCTAACGTGTTAAATTTCAATTACGCTGGTTATTTCGTTTAATATCATCACCCCTTTTATTACTACTACGGATCAAAATACAAATCGAGCCTAATTTTGCTCTCCTCTACATAACCCACGTCATCTGTCAAAATGATACAAAAACGTATTAGAGGTTACTAAAAGGGTCAAATATGTGAAATTATCTTCTAATACTTTTAAGCGAATCATTATCCTGATTTTTTTCCGGATACATTGGTGAGGCTAAGAATCTAACATTTCTTGACTTTTCCAAATTGACATTTATGTCGGTGCCTTGTACTCCACCACATTAGTATATTAAACTTTTTGGATGCTGCCCGTAATTGTGAGCCACTGAAGTTTTGAGAATGAATAAACTAAGCGTCGCAGTAGAGGGGGATAAAGAGACTTTTAACTTTGAGGAATATCTGCAAGTGCTAAAATTCGGATAAACATATTTTGGGGTCACATACATCACCAAAAATAAACGTTAAAAAATACTGAAGAGATGTCAACTTTTGGAATATTTTTTACTGTTTTCCAGATCCTTAATTCATAACCAATTCACACCAAAACGTTCGTAGATTAAAACATTTCCAAGACAATAAGTTGAGAGCATGGAAACTGCATATAGATTTAGCAATTCCACTATGATATCTCATAAAATGTTTTTTGACCGGGCTAAATATCTAAAAATCGATCCTATTTCAAAGTAAAACAGTTTTAATCTTTGCGCGAGTGTAAGCTTTTGGTAGGCCTTTTTCTGTTGACTATTAACGAGAAATTTGGCAATTTATATCAATAATAATTTACATCAATCGTTCAATTTATTTCATATTCCTGTAGCTTCTCGATGTACTTCTCGCTCCCATTCGGACATCATTTACACCAGGGTGATCGCCACATATGGAAAGGATATAAACAACACAGGTTTACGTTATAAAGACCTGTCATCATATCAGGCTTAGGAAAGGTACTCGATTCTATCAGGTGGAATTACTATGCTGCCTTTCAAGTCACTCATACGCACTTTTTCCAGGCTAAAGCGTATAACTCTTCAAAGAACACACTAAAGCACATATGTCGAAACTGTATAATGAGTCTGTTACCGTCATTTGAGTTTATGCTCACCTACCGTGATGTTTTACCAAGACTTAGAAGCAACATAACTATGATTAACATTTAGTATTTTCGCTATATTCATATTTGGCCGTCTCTGAAATATATTTAGTTAAAATTAGTGTTTAGATGCTTGTGTAGCGTATGCTGTACTTCTAACGTAATCATTTCATCCAAAAACATCGAAACAGACCTCCTGCTCTTGCTAATATTCGAACCATTCAAATTGGCTGGTCGGTTTTATATAGGGCCGTAAATAATATATCAGTTCCAAAATAACATTTCCTATAATAGAACTGCTTAGCAAAAGATTAATTATTTTAAAATACATTGTTTCAGAACAATCCGAAGAGCCCATGCTCACTGAGTTCACCTGAGTACCGACAGGTGGCAGAGAGGTTGCTGAACAGTGTGACACTGTAAAGAAATACTTTTACCGGTTCAGTAGCCGAGCGTGTAACTTGTGCGATGTGACTGTAATACTAATTAAGTGTGACGCTTTCCGCTTGAAGCCGTTCGATTGAGATTCTCAGAGAACCAGGTGGTCCCTTTACGTTTATGGAAATTCAGTTGCGGAACTATCTTTAAAGTACCAAATAGCCACACGACCCCTGCTGAAACATTTTGGCTGTATGCCAACAAAAGTAAAATAGTTAACTAAATAAGTGAGTGAGGTAATAAGTTTTCATCTGGTTACTGTATTCCACTGATATGATAATGGATAAGTGGAAAACCTTTTGGATAAGACATTTCGTTTTGTAGTGGAGATACCTGTATGAACTTCCAAGTAAACCATGTTATGATTTAATATTTCTGGGCGCCAGGACTACCAGCAAATGTGTCCTGGGCGCCAGAACACATATGTTGGTGAGAGCATGGAGAGGAGCTGCCTTCAGTACACAGGTCGCAAGCATTTCCTTACCTCTCGGACGCCATGAGTTCGTAAACAAAATGAACCTTCGTTTCGATGAGGATGGTAAAAATGTATGTAGAAGTTAATACTTAATGTTTACCTCGGCGTGAGGATATTTTTGCCTGCTTGATTAGTCTCTGATTTCTTTAAGGAAATAATCCTGTTTACATCCATGCTTTTTGGAAAATGGAATTCCAGTTACTTCCTTGATTGGGGTGTGAATAGTGCGATGCATGAAGTTGACATCAAGGCACTAGGATGTAAAACCGTCGCATGTTACCGTAGTGGATTATGATTTTTTCTGAAGAATATTAAAATCGCATGACCATTTCTTGAACTTATGCAGTTGGTTTCGAAGGCTTTTACATACTTTCAAATACTCCTTTATTCATCGTGCATTTCTAATTATACTGCTCCCTACTAAAACTCCCACAAACTCTTGAAATGGTAAAAACAAAGAAGTACGGAGAGTAAATCAATATTCCGGAACCAAGATGCAAACTGTTACTTAAATCTGGTTGGTTGCAGTTCTTAAAAAATCTGAACATTCTGCGCATAAACCCAAATTGCACACACCAAAGGACAGTTTCGTGTGCCTCAGGCGAGAGCGCTGCTCCCTAGAGTAACCCTGGTGGGAAGCGAAATCAGCATATTACCTGCGTTCAAGCCGTTTTTTAACGAATGGTGAAAACATGCGATTAAAATGCTATGTCGTTCTTATTCATATAAAGGTATTTATTTTCCAATCAAATATCATATGGTTACTCATAACTTATTTTTATTATCATTTGTACCAGGCTTAATGGTGATGCTGGAATGTTTCAATATGCGTGACTGAAGTTATTTCAGGAGGGCCCAGGTTTGATTCCGGGTGAAACCTCTGCGCTTTACCTTATCATTTTGAGTTTCTGAAGACAGATTTAACGCGGAAACCGTAGGCAGCACTAAGAAAGGAACTAATGTGATACTGTGATGTTGAATGGTGAATGTCACAAGCCCTATAGGGTTAAGTATTGAGTTAACCCTGTCCTCACTTATCAAACCAACTTTCTGGTTGATTGTCATGGTTTTAATCTTTATCTTCTCTCTTATTATTTTATTTTTTAATGTAAGGATGTTTAGTTCTTCTAAAGCTGTGGAAATTAGAAAAAATGCTATGAACGCTATGAAAATGGCGTTAGATTACTTGGGAAAAGATATCGCACTCGTAAGCACATTCAACATTGCTTAAAAAATCTTTTCAATTCCAAATGAAGGTGTTTTTGATTATTCTTTTGATATCTTAATTTGATAATTTATTCCACGCTTGACGGTTAAGCGTAGAGATTTTGGAAACGGAAGTATTACTCTAAAAGGTTAGTCATTCGCCAATTTCTACATTCGGAGGAAATAAAAGAAACAATCAAAGCTGATGGGCGCAACGAGAAAAGTGATCTCAAACTTTTGCGCGCATTCCTCAGTAATCATTTATGATATAACTTCTGAGAGTTTTCATACTTATCATTTCACAGTTGACGTATCACGCTGTCAGTTCTCCAACTGTAGCAAATGCTTTAAATTTTAACCAGGGGCTGCCGCCATAAAACTTTCAGGAATGTCTGCCATGAAGAGTTTTTTTCCTGCTTCGAGGTGTGCCTTTACACAGCGCACCTTTTTGTTTTGTTGTTCCGCTGCTCCGCAGGCGCCTGTGCGAGAAAAAAAGGACCCTCACGGTCCGTAACAACCCCTAATTAAAAAAATTGTTTCGTGAATGATTGGTCTCGCACGGGAACACATCTGAGGAATCGAAATAACGCATTCCTTTATCACACATCTCTGGTTTAGCATATTAGCGTGCGCGACGATGCCCTTTTCTTACCTTATTTATTAAATAAACTCCCGCAGTCACGGTCTTATGGTAGCCAACTTGTGGAGACCTTCCTTTGGTATACGGGTTGCGGGATAGAGACAGGAGTGGATCCTTCTACCTACATACACTCTGACCGTGTCCTCTTCCGTAATCGCTTCATCAATCCAGCTTTGCCTGATCGTAATATTTATTCAGAAGTTACGCACAGCGCTCCCGCGACCTTTTCTGTCGCGGGCACACATAAGACCGTCTGTGCACCAGGGACCTAGTATGCCAAGACCCCCCGTCGCCCCGCCACAAGCGATAAATAATAGGATTTTTCCCCCTCTCTTCCGTATCTTCCAGGCGGACGCGTTCTACCTAAACGAAGCAAGCGGTTGGCCTTCCGTCGCTCCGTCGCCATCAGGTCAAAAAGGGGAAAGTGCAAACCCATTTTCGTCTTCCCCCCCCCCCCAATACACCCTAAGTGGAGAGTCATAAGTTATTCAATGCCGAGCCATTCATCCGTGCCAACCCCCGAGGCGCAAGTTTAACGGCCATGGTAATGAGCGTACACGGCCTGGCTTGCGCCCTCGCATTATTAAGTTGTCCGCCGAAGGTCATTACGGGCACCATTTACATTTTTTCCCTGTCCCCTCCAACCTCTCCTCCCTTGCCTATCCCTTACTTCTCCACTGTCTCTCCTCAATCGCCTTTTGTTCCTTCCCTCATCGCAGTTTACTGATTCTCTCCGTAGTTTATTTTGTTAGGATATTTCTAGCAACACTTTGGCGTATATCAGTACTGAAAAATAGAACGTTTGCGTAGCCGTTCTTAAGCCACAAAGTAAGTTGTAACAGCAAGGCGTTGCAGAAGTTCCCGGGCATCATAGCAAGAAATCGTAGCACGAAATAATTAGGTAGATGTATGCCAGAGTGCTATAGAAGCTTGCTGAAGAAAAAGAACCATGCTTAAAAAACTTTTGGCCCGTTACAGTGGAAGAAGTCTGAGCAGAACGCGATTAGGTCTTAATTCACCCCGATTCATTGTGGACGCAACAAAAAATTCAGGTAATCGAGAACTGCTCTCATAAAGAGGGTAGAGAAAAAACTTTGCTATTCCAGATAAAAAGGTTTGATATATTGTACTCATTGTACTTATAGTATTGGGTGCAATATATTGAGAATTTTTATGTGGATAAGCAAACTTTTTTATCTACCCTCATCGTGAAGGAATTCCTACTAGTTAAGCGTGAAACTGTCAAATTTATGCTGCCATAAGCTTGGAAAATTGTATGCAAATAGCAAGTTTATGTAACAAAGTTTGAATTTTTGATTTCAAAATTTTTCCATAAAGGAGTAGAAGGTAATATTCAAGAATTGGAATTATTAATTTTAATAGTTTCCAAGGTATCTCATAACCTAATGTTGTACAAACTATAATCGTAATTGAATTGGTTTGAAAGCACCTCACTGTTTTAGAATTTCATTTATCACCGTAAGTAAGGTTTTAGTGGCTTGGGAGGATACCAAAACGAAAAGTGACATGGTCCCTGCTACTACGAATTCATATTAATAAATTTAGTCCCTACTAGAGTAGCAGTATTAGGTATAGAATTTTCAAATGATAGAGTTTAAAGTGTAATAAAATCTCTCACGATATTTATGCGCAAACTGTGCACTTATCCAAATGATTATAACTGAAATCAATTAAGCCATCCCTAGAGCAAACTGTTAATTTTTCCTTTCTCGTTAATTTTTATTGCAGCATTAGATTTAGCACGAAACACTCGTGGTGTTTCTCGAACTTAAAGATGTCATCCTTGAAGAGCGTCCTCAAGTCTTGATGACGCATTGCGTGGCGTGTCGTAGGGTGTGCGCTTAAGGTGTGCAAGTGGCAAGAGATGGGACCTGGAGCGAGAGAATGCCAACCTCTAAGGCTCCCCGTCCTGCCGTCATTTGTTCTTCCTTCTGGACCCCCCATTCTCTCTTTCTTTCTCTCCCGCGTTAGATCCGAGGAGCGTGGAGTGCGTCAGCTCATGGCATGGCACGGTTTCTTCCACCTCTCCTCCTGCTCATCCCTCATCCACCCACCTTTTCCCGGCTTCTCTTTCTGCAGTGCTCATTTCCATTCCCATCGACCAATGTCCACGACCCAGTCATTTTCGGCCATTCGATTACCTTAAGCCCTATCCAAAACATCTATGAGCCCTTGAAAGGATTGAAAATCTTCACACTTATGAAGTGTTTTCGAAAGATTAGGGTCCGAGTAAAGGGCACCCGGACCATAAGGGTGCAAGCGATGCACACTTTCACGCACTTATCGTAGCGTTCGGAGGTATCTTGGAGTTGAGAATCTTGATAGCTAGTTAACGTATTGCTAATATTAGCAATATCAGAGGTTAGATCTCCACCCAGAGAACATCACAATCTGTCAAAGTTTGCATCAGCGAAGTTTGGTTGTCTAGTAAAGGATATAAGAAGAGGGTAGGTTGTGGGGGGAAAAGGTCCAATTGTGAGAGTAACTCACGAAAATACGATATTTTATAAAAGTTCAAGTGCTTAGATCACTTGCATAAGGAAAGGATCGGGCCCCTCTTCGCTGACGTGTGAATATCACACGCCGTTGGCATTAGTATTAGGTGAACTCCACCATCACCTATCAAACCCACCTTCGGGTTGATAACTGTGTTTAAGGTTTAGATTACTTGCTGGGAATTGGAAATTGATAAAATATGTATTGCAAATAACCTGTCAAAAAATCTATAATCGAATGCAAATTAAGAAGCGAACAATGATACTAATGTAACGAAAGGGGGCCCATCGAAAGTAATTGGAATTAAAACATAAAAAAGGGACGGTATTAAACGATGTGTGAAAATACTTTTCAGATTGAAATCACTTTACTTAATGGCGAGACTTAATTAACCAATCAAAATACCAAAAAAAATTGGCTTTTAGGATTTCTAGGTCCTCCCGTGGTCTTCTGAATTTGAAAGTTAGCCTCGAATAAATTAGAGTGTAGGGACTCGTCGCACTAATTTTAGGAGAACACTAATGGGAAACAACGGTGGCTTGATAGATTATGACGATAACGAAATAAATTAATTCACGTATTCAATTCAAACTTTTTGCCTAATCCAAAGATTTATTATTCGATTGGAAACGGGCCTTATATTTTGAATTTGTTTGAAAATCATTTATGACGGTGGTTTTGAATAGACATAATAAGTAGGAATGTTTTCACAATCAAGAGATCGTTTTTTTCTGTCGTTGTCCATAAATGAATAATCAATCGTTAAATTGTCTCCACATGACCACAGAAAAGATGACAGCCAAGGAATAAAAAATCGGCTTCTTCGTTAAAGACTGATGTTGATTTCGTAGTCTTATATGCGAATTCTTTGGGAGTTTAAGCTCTGAGAAATATTACTTGGGACAATGCGCGTATTTAAAGTGGGTTTGGACTTAATGACGAAGATTTGTATTAAAGTGTTAAAGGACTCCTATTCAAGACAAACCGCCCGAATTTCTTTCTGACGGCGGATTCTCCCAGTTCTCCGTCACTACTTCTACCTCACACCCCAACTCAATTTCCACAGGGTCACTCTTCCGGAATTCTGACATTTTTTTGGGCTCATAACTCTGGGTCTTCTATGCGTACACCAAGTTTCGGATTTCGGTGTCGAAAGAAAATGGAGAGAGGAAAAAAGTACCAACGAGGCGCGACAGATGGCCTGACTTGTAGATTGTTAAGGCCGCTCGTTCCATCTGGCCATCCAACGCCGTGAGAAACTTTTATTGCACGCAGGCGAAGAAGCAGAAAAAACTTCGAAATTCTCAGCGGATCTCGGGTACCTTAAGCGTCGCTTTTCATCCCGTTATTAACATGCCTTCGCTTGACCTCTTGTCCACCTTCGCACCACCTCATGAGATTCACCCATCCGGCCACTACCTCATGCTTCCAAATCCGTCCTGAAATGAATTTCCCACGATGCTGAGTAGTTATCCGAAGGGATAGGAGTTACTGGCTTGTAGATCTTGCCGAATTGAAAACTCAGTGTCTTACTGTGTTTTAAGACATTGAGAATCTCATTATTCTCATCGCGGGTTATCAATCCAAGGATCGGTATGTGTCAGCCTTCTGAACGATCCTGTTTCCTGCCTGCCCATTCAAGCCCTATAACTCCTTGCTCAAATATTTTCCATACTTGCTTCGCATAGTTCATCCATGGTCTTTCTATTTAGCTTACTAAGTTCTTACTTTCCAATGAAACATTTTATTATGGCCATAGTCAGCTATCATGCCTCTGGATGTATCCAAATAGCGTATCTCTTCCGTTGAATTTCTTCATATGCTTCAATTCACCCACTCGTTGATGTACTCCTTCATTTGTTAATCTTTTTACTTAATTTTCAGCATTCTTCCACAGCATACCATGGACTGTAATTTTCTCTCTGCTGCTCCTATCGCCGTATCAATTTTCACTTCCGAGAAAAGTAGACTCCATTTACATATTTCTGACATATGACTGACAAGTTTTAATGAATCAGTTTCTTATATCTATGGGAGTACTATTTGTCGTTTGAAGCTGTTTATTATAGTACTATTCGTAATTATAAACTGTATTTAATAGTACTATTTTTCGTTGGAAGCTGTTTAAAAAAAATGTTTTCTTCATAATTCTATCCTGCTTACGACAGAATTCTTGTTTCTTCCATCGCTAATGATCTTGCTGCCTAAATAGAAAACTTGTCCACTCGTTCCAGTTGGAGATCATCTTTCTCGTATATTATCTTGCTTGCCTCGGCTGCAGACTGAGATTCACTGCTGTAGTATATCTACGGGACGGTAACACAGTTCAGGAGTTCAGAAATAATCTTAAAACTCGTCCTCGATAGATATTATAATAAATAGTAACTTAAGCTTAAAGCTCTTCCCTATACACGTCATTTCATTTGTGAGTACTTTCTTCGCCATTTTTTTGGGGGGTACCCAAGTTCGCATATGCCATCCACGGAGGGAGGAAAGAATTTTATTGTTCTGTGATTGGGGGCAAAAGAAGAAATAATTAAAAATGTTTTTAAAATATACTCTTAGAAGAAAAAAATGCGCTGCGTTTTTTTAGCGAGGAATAACCAATTCCCTGCTCTAAAAACACGTTTAACTCATCTTTTAAAATGGAATCGAAAATCAATTTTCATCTCTAATTACCTTTCCCATTCTTTCAAATCTTGCCCGGTCCGACCTGTCTGTTTCCTCTGAGCAGGCTTGGAAAGTCATATTTTCAGAAAAATAACACAAAAACGATTTCTAGTTGCTCATATATAAGAAAAGAGCTTCATAATAATATGTTCAAATTGGCATATAATTAAATTTTTAAATGCTATTTTTAGGTTTTTTTTAAATTTACACTAACAATTGTCTAATTCCGAAATGTATCCGAAATGTGCAGCAACACATCACCTGAAATATCAACACTGGGAAACACATCACTAGTAAAAATATGATGCTGAAATACGCCAGATGTCATTTTTCAAGTCATGCAATCTTCAAACGGATTTAGGTTGTGTCAGTCCGACTCAGGAAACAATAAGCAGTTATTTCATAAACGCCATCGCCGCGGCGAGTAAAGA
Organism: Hetaerina americana; assembly: GCF_022747635.1. Classification (NCBI taxonomy): domain Eukaryota; kingdom Metazoa; phylum Arthropoda; class Insecta; order Odonata; family Calopterygidae; genus Hetaerina; species Hetaerina americana. Next base: position 71,332,493 of record NW_027286985.1, read on the forward strand.
ATAACAACCCTGAGTAAGGAAGCATATAAACTAAAATATGGTGGGAACAAAATTTTGCGATGGGGTAATCAGTGGCACACAAAGGTACGCGCGTCATAATGTCACAGGTAAATTTCAATAAAAATTGCCCTATTCGAATAAACTCAAGCACCAACGAAACTTAAGAACATTTAATTTCATGGCAGAGGCCAAAAGCACTCATGCAACCCAAACAAGAAAATTTAGGAATGCGAACATACACACCGCAAGGTCAATACCTAATTACGTCTGGTAAAAATGCCTCTTCTGAATAATGATGCACAACTAACCATATGTTTTATTAGGGTAAAGTTGCCGATTAGAACTATTTTTATGTGAGGAGAGGACATGAAAAGACCGTGATTTTTAGAATTTAAGTGGTCACAGATGATTCGCAATCATTGTTTAAAAACTTAAATTCATAACAGGTAGGCGTTTTGAGATCACTCACCGCGCCTATGGACGGTTTTATAAATATTTTTATCAACGAAATATGTGAGATTGCAGAATTAATGAATACATTCTAATTCAAATCACAAAATGAAAGAACATTGCAAAAAATATTTTATCCCTTTACCTTTAAGACACAATGTATCGCTTAGAAGACCAAACGTTGCTGTTTAACGGGGTGCTGAGTTTTTAAGTTACTTTTATTTAAAATTTTATATATGTATTGATTTATCATTTGCTAGAGTTGGGAAAAATCAAAGAAGTAAGGACAAGTAAATGCAGGAGATACTGACGGGCAATGAAGTTGATAAAAGAGAATATACCCGTAATATTGGCGAAACTAGGTAGAGGGAGAAAAATACTAGGCGTTTTGAATGGAATTAATTGAGGAAGAAAGTATGGAGGCTAAAGAGTGAGTAAATGTAAAATTTTGTTCACGGCTTAAGGATAATTTTTGCCATATTATTTCAGCATTAGGAGCATAGTAGTGTGTAGTTTCAGGGTCTATCTGAAATCCACCCTAACCCGGTAGACTACTGGTAATGAAATAATAATTAGTCAAATTCTGTCGCATAAATAATGTAAGACGGATAATAGTCAAATTAAGAATCAACTGCGATACAAAGATAAATAATCAAACTTATTTTCATTTTATTAGTCAGAATCTTTGAGGTATTTTTTGTATTTTCTGGCCTTTAATAAATGCAAAATATATTTACGATAAATTACCTAGGACATTACACTAATATACGTATTTTCGGATACGATGGGGCTCGTTTCGTGATTATTCATATACATCTTTCGTCGGTGTCCCTACATCGATGCTCACTTTGTCAGGTGAGGCCCTATGGTGGCTATAAGGCTACCTCTCCCTCATGCGTTGCGTGAACGTAAATATGGAATTAAGTCTCTGATTTCTCAGCATATGATTACCTTTAGTTTCACCCTCGTCAACCTAATTTCATGTATTTCCCCAGTGTGAAACTACTACGATCTTCTCGATTTCTTCTTCGCTCGTTTCTTTTCCAGTATAATTAGTATTACTTCTGTACTCTATGGTTATACAGGGTTCGTCCGGAAAATAAGTGTACTGAGCTCAGAAAAAAAATTTATTACACTTTTACATATCTTAAGCTAATATTCCTCAAAATAGGACCCTTGTGAGTCGATACACTTGTTCCAGCGGCGTTCCCATTCCTGGAACGCTCCCGCGAAGGCATCATCGGGAACCTCTCGAAGACTCGTCGTCGACCTCTTCTCTGCTCTCCACGAACATCTTGTGCCACCGAAAGATCATGTTTCTGGACATGGCTGACTCCCCGTAAGCCTGGTTAATCATACCGACAGTTTCGGTAGACGATTTCCCAAGCTTTACCGCAAATTTGATGGAATAACGCTGCTCCAAAAACTTCGGCATCGTGTTCCGTGACGTGGGTCGAGCGTGGAGGTTCGCGTTAACAGTGCTCCTCACTACACCACAGCTCAGAGCCGACTGCCTTTTTCAGCGTCGCTTGCCAACATACCCCCCTCCAATTGCAGCCCGTCAGAGCGGTGCTGGGCGCGCCGCTCCAGGCGCGCCCAGCCCAGGAGTCAGTACACTTATTTTCCGGACGAACCCTGTATATCGTCGTTAATAATACGTCTAAATGTAGCAACGTGAGTTTGAATGCGGCTATGCAACCATAAACACTGATGATAGCGTGGCGTATCAATGCCGTATTCTTAAATCGTTTTTGACCTCTTTATTATTTCCCTTTTGAAAAACTAACTGGAAAATTAAAACTACCGCTAATTAATGCTTGATGAAGGGTTATGCTTAGTGAATTGATCTTGCTGGTAAGCCCATTTTCTTGTTCCATTGACAATGCCTTAGTTTGATATCCGTTCGGTAAAAATAACTCTCATCATCAGTGCAACGGAAGGTGATTGTCACGGTGCCATTTGCTCTAGAGAAATTGAGTTGTTTTCTTTTCGTTATTAATGAGTCCAAATTGTCCCTGCACTAAAAACCTTTATTTTCATGGCGCATGGTCATTAATTATTGCCTAAATTTAGTGTTCGTCGTGACGGATCCCATGAAAAAATGTCTAATTCATGGGCGATAAATTAAAGAGACTGCCAACTACTGGTTAGTTTGGGTGTCGTTGTATATTCGTATGATGACGAATGTAGTGGAGGATTTAATAACCAAGCCGGAGCTAGTTATTAAGATCCCAGTGCCCACGAGGCAAGTAATTTTCTATGAATTGAGGGATTAAATTCCACAGGATCCTTTTGTAAATGCAAGCTTTGTCAGCCGAGACCCTTTGGTGACCCTAAGATTGCCTTTCGCCTTCCTTAAAAGAACCAAGCGTATTATTTATCTACGAGTACTTTTTGTGAGTCATTTGAGAACATATAGCAAACTCTATCCACTTAGTGTAAGTCATGATTATGACTGCAAATTGATGCAACTATTTTGTAGGTTATGAACAAGAGACCATCATCGGATTCACCAAAAAAATTTAACATCCCCTTTATTATTGCCATTTACTCTTCTCACCTTGGAAGCGGTGAATGGGGTTTTAATATTCATATCTTTACTTCAGGAACGAGATGTTCTAAAACTCTCTTTTTCTGATTTTCATTTTGCCCGAAACTAGTCTATATTCAGTCAAGTTTTTGGAGTTGCTTTACCTAAAATCTTTAAGATGAAACATTTTACTTGGTCACATTCCCTATTTCGTGAGTTCAATAAGGAATATTAAAATTGGTGGTTAACTGTGATTGGATGACCAAGAAATGTTAGGATTAATTTTAATAGAAAAAAAATTGATAGGTAAATTAAAAAATATGCACATGTTTATGGCTTACAATATTATTTATCTTGAATTCGTCATTAGGTAAATACCATTACGAAATGAGAGATTTTACGAAGTGGTCCTAAGCTTAGATACTATATAGTTATTTTGAAATCGTCGTTATTTGATGAGCTTTTGATGGTATGAATTGCCAAGAATCCGGTTCCATTGCACCATGCAGATGATATTAAGTGAAAATCATTCTCTCGCATCATCTTTTCTATCACATGAGGAGATGAGTGAGCGACTATAAAATCTATTTAGAAATTCCCGTTTTCCCTTGCGTTTCTAAATATTTTGTGCCATACAGTTTTAATCGATTTCTTTGTTAAACTCTTTGCTTCCCTTGTTTCTTTTAATTTTGGTTATTTTATTTCTAATTATTTCAACGAGCACCCAGGGAAGGTGGAATTTTCGATCTGGAAGCGATTAGTATCCCCGAAGTAATGAGACTCGTCGATTTTAAATACGGGTTTAGTGATAGCAGAGGACAATTTTACCGGGCTGAAACAGCAGTAGAATCTAGGACAAAGCCAAAATGAAAACTAAATCATTCAAGAAATTATAACTTTAAGGATATCGGCTTTGAAATGAAAAAGTTTGACAAATGTTTTAGACGACATTTTAGGGAAGCTTTTGGAATGATTTGTAATAACTTTTGAGAAATATTTTTCTATTGAATTGATGAATTCGTGCAATTCGCAATTTTCAAGCATGTCAGTAAATATCCACGTTGGTATAACATTGAAGGGGTCGGGAGGAATTAAATTAAATTACGTACCACGTTCTAAAATGTACCCACGTCCCAGCTAATTTCTTAATTAGATATTTTGAAATGTTGTGCAATTTTTAGTGATTCAAAACCAATTGAAAATGCTCATGACATCAGTAATCCGATGAGTATCGTATTAAAAAAACTGAAGGGATTAGTAAATTATCAGCGGTCTGTCAGAGCTCACTTATTTTCTGGACTGAAAGGGATTTCAGTACGAATACTGAAAGAGTTGACATAAAAAATTGTAGTTGAACTTATAAAAAATTGTACTTTCCTAACTCCTTTTTGGAATTGGAAAGTGCTGAAAGACTGGAATAGTGCCCACGTACCCATATAAAGGTGCGGAGTTGAACCGAGTCCCGTAGATCACCCGACCGATGTCATTGACATACGGCACATCACGCACGACAATTGAAGCTACCTGGAACTAAAATAATACCCAACTCTAATAATCATAAGTTACTGCCCGATGGCTGGCGACAAAATACTTCCAACCACACGCCCTCTACTTGTTTTTTGCCACAAAATTACAACTTGTACTTATTTCTTTTAATATGTATATATATATATATATATATATATATATATATATATATATATATATATATATATGACTTTAGCATTCTTTTCTATTTTTCAATCGCTTTATATTTCCTCTTATTATTATTATTGTTTTGTACTTGAGGAAGGGTTAAATGAAAGAAGGGACATTATGATCTCAATTTCGCCCGAATAAAGACGTTTTCTATCAATCTATCCTCTCGGTGGCTTGAGAAGTAAGATGTAGAGCTCGCGGATGTTGCCCCATCCTACATTTTATGTATGTAGTATGTGGAGAGGTCTTCATTTGTCATATCGGTTCGTTTGGAATTGGAGGAAGACCCTTATAACTTATTATCTTGTGGTATAAGTAGGTTAACATAATTATTTGTTAAACATATGGGTGTTTAATAGGACTAAGCTATTAGCATTTGTATAGTCGCACCATGTATGATAAGTAGTTTTTCCTATGGGGCATACAATTTCAAATCATTGGAATTAACGGCCGTTGAAATCACCCTCTCATATTCATAACGTTATTCAATCTCCGCTCATGCAGTAATAATTGCGTACTAAACAGAGATAGGGGCTCGAAAATTTGTAGTTGAATTTCCGGAACTAATAGCGCGAAACACAACCTCGAAGGGAACGACTCGTGTACCCAATCTTTTATTACCAAACTTAAAGTTGTCAAGTGTTACACATAGTATATCAATCAAGTTCATATGCGCAATATGAAAGATGTTTTCATTATAATTTAGCCCGTGCAATTCTATGTATTTGACTTATGTACCCATTGGCAGGCCAGATATCGTAGTATCGAAAATTTAAGGCTAAATATAGCATTCAAAATATTTTATTTATTTAATAAATTATCATTCGACGAAGTAAAAGTATATTTCAATAATTTCTATTAAATATAAGTTAACTGAATAGAGAGGACCTTCTAAATTATACCCAAAATCAGAATAAGTACTTATTTCTACTTGTGATAAATATAGTGTACATCCTGGGAAACTGTAAAGGTGAATGTAATTCTAATGGCACTTTCATGAACGATGCACCATTATCAGAGATTACAAGTTTTGTTCAAAAAATATCGGAAACAATTTTTTTCTGGCGTGACTGTAAGTCGCAGCGCGCTCGCACCACGCCGGCTCGGTGGTAGGGGGTCTGACCTTAAACATACACCAAGCACCAATCGCATGCAATTGTTTGTTAGGCTATATCATGTTTTTAGTTGACCCCTGTCGAGTGACTCGATGCAAGGGTTAAATGTAGCGAACTATAAAACAGCGGTACACAATCAAATATTTTGTTGGACTGGGGAAATCGGGTACAGAGACGTTGGGCATGATTCGCCAAGGATGAAAGAATGCCACAAACTGCAGTCTTTAAGTGGACCAAGCTCTTCAAAGATGGCTGACAGAGTGTGGAGGGCGAACCTCGCGTTTGACGGCCGTTGACGTCAAGAACCGTTGACAACGTACAACGTGTGCGTGAAGTGCTGAATTCAGACCGTCGGTTAAGTGTGCGCATAATCGCAGATTGTGTTGGCATTGATAAGATGACAGTACACACCTATATCAATGAAAATTTGGTAATGCCAAAGATCTGCGCTAAACTCGTCCCAAAGGGTTTGATAGACGACCAAAAACAGTCGAGTGCCAGCTTGCGAAAACCTACAACGCGTCTACCTTCTCCTTATAGTCCCGACATGGCACCACCAGACTATTTCTTACTACCAAAAGTGAAATCCTCTCTCAAGGGACACCATCATGGGACCCTAAGTGCTGTCAAAGAAGGTTGCACGTGTAACCTTAAGGAACTTCCGGAATCCGTTTACTAGGGTACCTTCGAGACGTCGAAATGCCGCTGGTAAAAAAGTGTCGACGCTCAAGCGATGTACTTTGAAGAATTTTGAGGCATTGTAGCAAGATCTGAAATAAATCTATATTTCTGAAACTTTTACCGATAAATGTTATACAAACCTTGTAAATCGGTCTGCCGTTAAGTCTTTAGTATTCAATGAAATTACTTTTAACTTGCCTCTTTTATCACGGAGTACCAGAATTTTAAAAATCAGGGTTGGGGTATATGGAAAAGGATAATGAGGAGAAGTATAGTACAAGTTTGTAGCAATGTGTGAAAGATATCCTCGCAAAAATCAATGACAAAGCCCCGGAATCGCGAAAACACATATTAAAGAATATGCATAATGCAATAGTAGTTGTGGGTGTAACGATAAGGGAAATATTGAAATATAAAGCGATTGGTACGTGCCATTGGATTGGGAAGTCGTGAGTTGAATGGGCCAAGGAAATAATGATTGCAAGGAGTGATAACACCAGCAGACGATAGAATAAACGCTGTTTGCTATTGCAAAGGAGATAGGAAAATCTTACCGGGTACATTTAAAGAAGCACCAGTCAGCTGAAAGTATTATTGGAGCTAATTATGCAAGAATAAGTGGAAGTCCAACAATGCAATACTTGAAGCACATAGAAGGGGTGGAAGATGAATATTTGAAATATCATGATGGTAAAAAAAATCGCGCGAATTCGGTCTGCTCGAATATTACTCGAGGAATTAAACATGATCTTAAATGAATTCACTCTCGGGCAAGTTGGCGCCCCCGCTACAAAAAACAGCGATTGAGTTGCCCTTCTGGCGACGCAGGCAATTTTTTGTCTGCGGCCATAACAACCGCCGTCTTGAAGGTAGTACATGGTTGGGGCGCGTGAATTACACCTCCGTCCCAGACTTCCTCGCTGTTACCTTTTTCTCCCCACTGTCCCACTGTCTCTTAATATCAACCCCACTCAACCCGCCCCTTAATTTCCATCCCGTCGTGGAACCACTTAGGGTCCCCTTTCGTATCCTCATAACCGTTCCGTACGGCCTTACCTCTACGCGGGAAGACAAGTAGCGGAAGCTCTGTTATTAGCTACAAATTACAGCGCACGGCTTTTGGCGTCTCTGTTTGCCCGACGACCCGATCGAAGGGCGGTCTGCGGCTGCCACGCCCTATCGTCTCTATTTTTTTTTCTTCTTCCGACTCGTGCTCCTCATGCGGGAATCGTTCAGGCTCCTCTTCTTTCGCCCGCACTTCCTTCAACTCATTTATTTTTTTACCCCAAAAAACTCTACCCTCCCATCGCCCCAAAAGATCCAATTTTCCCGTTTCGATTCCGATTTGCTTCACGCACAAAACTACGTTCGTTAGTCTCCATTTTTTCCACCCGCAACGGGATGAATAAAAGAGAGAGAGAGAGGGACAGGGTGAAGAAGAGCGGAATGGAGAGGGTGGAAGGAAATGGTTTGGAAGACAGATTCTCGGCTTGTTAGCTCCCTTCAAGTGGCCGTATATTTAAAGGAGCCATAGGGAAAGCAGGAGTGAGATAGGGGGAGGGAGGCAGAGGAGTAGCAGAGGAGACGGCATTGTGGCTAGCAAAGGAGGGGATCGGTCGGGACGTAAGAAGTTAAAAAAGGCGAAGGAATGGTGGTGGCTTGACGGAGGTGGGGATGAGATGGGAGCGGAAAGAGTAGGTATACAAGATAGAGCGTGCGAGAGGAACCGGAGAGCTTTCCGGAGAGAAGGGAGTGGTAGGAGGAGTTCTTTCCGTTGCGGGGGGAGATTTTTCGGAGATAGGGATAATGGGAATGACGGGAAGACGGCTCCCGGTCTCCCATGCTCTCCCGCCCCTCTATATCCTCTATCTCCCTCGTTCCCCGACGAGAAAATGATGGGTATCGGGGTGTGGAGGAAGAGAAGCGAAGGTTGACACGAGCGTTAGAAAGCCCTACCCTCGTATATATGAATGTGTGAACGTTTTGGGTCCCCTGTTCTTCTTCACGGAAGTGTTCGAAAAAATAGGGCCCGGTTTTGTTTTTGCTGGCTGGTATCTATTTTCCCCATGGACCATTTTTCAACGCAGGCTGTCCGCCCGGTTGTCCAATCTGAGACTTTCCTGTAGAGTTCCTCCATTTCACTAAAAATGTCCATTGGTTGTAACAATATATTTATCGAAAGAAGTCAGTATTAAGCGCACCTAAAATCATTGTTTTCCATATAGGTGTATTGAGGAAAAAGGACATGAAGTCTCTGATTATTCGGCGATTGATTATCCAGTGGAAGATATTTACTTTGCAAAGGCCATCATTTCAAAGTGTACAAATTATTCGCTTAGACTCGGACGTTTACTTTCCAATAGGTCATGATCGGTGTAACGGATAACCAGCACCTCAGATGCCGCCAGAGATATTGTGGTAATTTACTCTTAACATAAGATCAATAAGGAAGGGATATGATTGTGCAAATGACGTTGCAACTTTAGCATTAAAATGAAAAAATAGATACAGAGTAATGAAAATTTTGGTGGCATGTTACCCAGAAGCATGATTCGTTTAGACGCATCTGTCCTATTTTAAAATACTATGATTTCTTTTCAATACATGTGTGGATTATCAGTGACTTACCGTATCTGAAATTATTGGCACAGGGAAAGGAACTGCTCTCCCGACTCTGATGTGTGAATTTCACACGCTGTCGGGCTTAGTACTGGGTGAACTCTACCATAACCTATCAAATCGGCCTTCGGGTTGATTACTATGTTTATAGATTATATATACATATAGTTTAGTTTATACATATTGTTTATAGATATATATTATATAATAAATATTGTGATTATTGTAATTAGCATTCAAGAGGTAATTAGACAATATTATAAGGATGAAACAGTATTTTGTGGAAAAAGTCATCACAAGGTCTTCTCAATAACCGAACAAATATCACGGGCAGATGTGTTTACATTGTACTCCTAAGCAGTGGGACTCCAAAAGATCCGACCCTAAGCGCTGATATTGCTGTGAAACGATACCATGCGTCGGAGATTCAAAGAGGTGTTGCGGTGGGATCCTATAGAAATAAGAGACGTTTTATATCTTTTGAGGGTAGTACTCAACGCTCCCTTGATTTCAGAAACATAATGCCACAGACGCTATGTTGCGTCATTAGTCTTTGTGTGTGTGTGAAGCTTCGTGGATAGACGAAGCCATTAGAGCCGATAGTGTGTGGAGGAATGGGGAAGGGGGGGTGGGTTGGGGCAGCGGTCAGCGGATAAGGAAAAGCTTTGGGAAATAGGCGTCAAGGTGTTAATTGAGAAAGGGAAACTTATTTTTTCTCCCGGCGGCATCACATTAATTGCGGAACCATTTCAGAGGTTTTTCATTAAGTTTTTTCCTCTTCGAAATTGGTGGGAGGGGTGGGGAAGAGGAGGGTTGTTCATTGTATGTCAGTGTCAGAAAGAAGACCATGTGATAGGTTTGTGCTCAGGCGATATTTTGATGATGCTCTTCAAAGGAGGGATCGGCGCTCAGAATAAAAAATTACCTTAAACTGGCATTGTATTGGTTCTCCCCTTTAACAAAAAAATCTTCTACCTTAGTTGGCCCAAGGCGTCGAATAGTAATCGATTCACACCCTTCAGAAGGCTTAGATTGAGATCAGTATTTTCATTTACTACAGCGGGACGTCTCCTTAAAAGAACTGGTTCGAATGAATATTAACGAAGTGTAGGTGCTTATAATTTGAGATTTAATTAATCATTGTTTTTATTGTCACTGTATAGGCCAAGAAACTATTTTGTAAACTGTTCCTTCTGTTTCACAATTGAATATCTGTGCACGCACGCGCTAGGTTTCGTTTGAAAATGATCTACATCTAAGTAAAAACACTGCTTTTAAGTTTCATCAATTATAGGAGGACTACATAGCTATAATATGACTAAACATCTCTTTTCTAAGCTTCATAATTGTTGCGTGTAATTGATATGTACTTTTTTATTTAATCAGATGGTATGTATTTTATTTATTTCACTAAAATTTCATAGTACTATTATTAAACCTACCATATCGTAGGTTTTTGTTTCGCGGGTTTACTCCAAAACTAATTCTACGTATTACCGACCTTACCTCTATTAAAGAGCAACTGGGTGTTAAAACACAAATTTGACAAACATTAATCTACATTTTTGGTGAAAATGGCCATAAAGTATATCTGCTTTGTCCATTTCTTGTATCTGTATGGCTCCATGAAAAAACGAGGAAAGTCCATTCATCATCCTTATGAAGCAGCACAGTCGGGCAATTTCAGTAATTTCCAGCGTTGTAATTAAGTCTCACGCAAAACACTATTCCTCTAACCCTTCTTTATACTACTATAAATGTGTTTTTTTTTGCGTATTTTAAAAAAAAACAACAGTTTCGTTTTGTTGTAATGATTTTTTCTCCAATTTTATTATTAGGTCAGTGATAAACAGTGTTTTGCTCCATTTGAATAGAGATGCTGGTTTTCGAATTACATTTTACGAAATAAAATATATCCTTGATTAAAATATCGATTTACTATTTACAGAAATACGCGTTGATAATCTCTTTTGAAGCCCTTTTACGATTTTGCATTGGTACCTGTTTCAGCATGCGTATTTAAATGTCTACGTGTCTACTTCTACATAATACCCCGCAAGCCGTTGCAAGGACACGTGGCAGGGGTGGTAGGTCACCAGCCATTCTACATATATTCCCTCTATTTCCTCATGCATCTGGCATCCCGCGATTCATCAAAAACCGCGTGGGAAGGGGGCGACCTAGCACCAATCATGCAATATGCCTACACATATTACGAGTATTACATGGTTATCAGCTATTCCTGTACCTGCACAAAGATGACAAGAAAATACATTAAAAGAGGCTAGGCATACATGCAATTTATATACTTATTACCGGTTAGTATTCTACGCATTCCAGATGGGCAATTCACTAGTACAATAGACTTAATATACATTCATCTACATCCCTGGCACAAGGACGCACGGCAGGGGGCGTTAGAACGCCAGACTTGGAGAGTGCTTTGAAGGCATTTAATCTTGTAAACCGCTATTTTCGACAGTGTGTACCTATTCTTTTATTAAGTGTTCCGCGTGTTTTATTGCGATCGCAAATAGTGCGCGGGTAAAACGAATACTTGTATCTATCAGTTTGAAAATTTAACTCTCCAATTTTGTGATAATTGTCGGCCCTGCCAATGTAATTAGGAGGCCTAATTATATCTCAAACGAAGGACGCAAAACCACACGCTTTATATCTTTGTAATGAGTTTAATCTATCCCAGAGTCTTCGCATATCTAAATAGTTCCCACCCCAGTTCTGTATTAAATGTGTGACGCTTTGTGTTCTTATGAACGAATTTTTCACGAACCTAGCGGCCTTTATCTGTACCCTATTCAATTTTGAAATTAATGTTTTGAAATGTAAATAGAATTAAATATATTTTTTTTCGATTTTTCATATAGATTTAAGAATAAGTTCCTTCCCACGTTAACTTGAAAGATATTGACCTGTAAAATACTACCAATTTCCCGTCGCAAAAGGAAGTAGTACCCTGAATCAAATATATTTGGAATTTTTTGTTATATTTTTCAATGCGTAATGAAAGCGATATCTTGATTATTAGCTTGCCAAAGAACCAGTGCGACAATCTTCATTTTTGGATAGGACAAAGGTATATATTTTGCGTCTGACTTTGTTCTTCGTTGATGAGTAAATAATAATGTGGCTATCAATTTTTAATAGTAATGACAAATAAAAAGAACCTCTATTTAAATCCCTAGTTCTCTACCCTCGTCAAGCCAGAATCAGCTTCGCATTTTCCTATATAGAGGTGTAGGTCGGAAAATGAACATCTCCAGATTCTGCAATAGGAATTAATTTTAGTGAACGATACCTACTATAGCAATTCCACCTACAATGAAGCCGCGCAGCTTTCAGTTTGTACTTGTCTTCTCCATGAGTTGAAATCATACGAAGCTTGAAGAATTCATTAATGTTTGAAATATAGTATGTTATGGAATTGCATTTTATTTTTATTCTTTTAATAATCTTTTGCTTTAAATCATATAGCGTTAATTAAAATGCATTATAAATTCACTGATAAAACAAAGCAAAATAGTTATCATTACGGAAGAAAATTATAAAGTGTTTCTGCATGACAATACTCAATTTAGACTTTTCAGATGACATTTCATTGTATGCCCAAGAGATATTCGTGCCGATTGGCATATCGTTACCAATCGTTTCTTCATATTAGTTTTTGCGCTAGCAATACTTTCCATTATTATGGTAAAAGCGTTTTTATAGTGTTTTTGATCATGATATTTGTTAATATGCAATGAATTAACTTTGTCGGCCTCATAAATTCGTTTCATTCGTCGAATATTTTCAGTGTTCACGTCCCACCAAAGTTACAATCCTTCCTTTTTTCCCCTCCATTATTTCAGTCATTGCTTTCGGACTCAGGGAACTATTACACCAGCTCCCTTGTCAGTCGACGTAAATCAAGGAAAAGTGGAAGGATGTGCGCCTTTTGAAAGGAATTCTTGTTCGGTCAAAATTCCTTCTACGGCCCTTGAGCCGACAACAAAAGAAAAAAAGTCTCTGGTCACTTGAAGATTATTGCGTGTTTTTTCCTTTTTTTACGTTTCACCCTCTCGCTCTCCTCTCTTTCTATCTTGAAAATATGATGATGATTTACCTCTTTTTCAAGCTATTCGTTCGAATAATTCCGTGGTCCCATCATAAAATTCGCTCTTCTTTTATTTTTCATAAGGAAGGAAGCGCATGATTGCTCGGCAGGCAGCTCGTTCTTGCTCGGCCTATGTTCCGTGCCGTCGCGCGGCCGCATGGCATTGTCCAAGGCGGATGAATAAGAGCGAAGACGAGCATCGGGAGGTACCTCGCTATTGTTAATGCCCTCCCTACCCCTTCCACCCCCCCCCCCTACAACCGCTCTCATACATGCATACACGGCGCACATACGTGGCCACTCCGCATATAGGCACGGGAGAAGAGGCAGAGGAGAGAGAGAGAGAGGAAGATCCGGAGGTGCATCCAGGTGCGTCTCACACGGCGGAGCTGCGGAGTCCGAAAGGCCAACTATGGCCATCCGTGGAATAGGAGGGAGCACCAGCCGTGCTCTGGAATCCAGCCTATAATCGTCAGAGAGGGAGGAAAGGGGGTGAAGGAAGGGGAGGGATTTAGAGGGGAGGGGGTACAGGGGCGTTGTCAAGGGAGCGAGGCGTTCTCCTTCTCAGGTGATGGGCAAGCCCTTGAGATGGAAGCGAGGAAGACGAAAGAGTTGCGGCCATCGGGTCGGCCAGGGGTTGGGTCTGCCTTCCACGCGACCTCGTGGGGAAGTCGCCACGCTTCGCGTTCGTGTATACGAGAACGCTTTCCCCGCATTGCTGGCCGCGGCATTCATCACATTAATCGCTGTGGGTGGCGCGCGACTCTTGAGGTCATTCATGCCTCTTAGGGTATGTGTGCAATTAGGGCGAGTTGGAGATTTTCATTAAAGGTTCTGGTTAGGAACCCTGATTTAGTTTTTGAGCGAATTAAAGAGATCCAAAGTCTACAGTTTTCGAGCAGAAGGAAATTTTTTAGGATTCGAGGTAATTTTCGTATTCAACATCCTCACGAAAACTGTAATTAAAGCCTACTCACTTCTGCCCAGAATCGAAGCCGGAAAACGGGCGTGTCCATGATAGTAGCCATCTATCCCTTATTGCACTAGCACACTTGGTGATCGTGATACTCGTGGAATATCTCTAGCTGAAATACATCTATCGCCTCCTATCTTTGCTATTCTTCCGCCATTTAACATAATAACCCTGGCTGTACATAATTTTAAGGCGCTATATACCAAGAATAACTAACTAGTAAGGGATTAAGAATGTCAAAAAGCGCTTTTGACGTAATTGAGAATGACCTTTTGTATTTCTTAGTTTTCCATATTTTCACATTCAATACTTGTTGCTGGAGGTAGAAATTTCAATCTTTTTAGCCTTATTTATAATGAAATTCTTTTTCTTTCGGACACACTCACGCTCTACTCAGCGGGTTATAATGAACTGAGTCTGGACTCCTGGAACCGCGGTAGAGATTTTTCAGTTTTATCGCTCCACTGTTTTATTATTTAGACAAATTTATTTCAACTAGTTAGAATAACTTCAATGCAGGTTCTTGTGAAGGTGTGGAAAGATTGGGAGAATACATGACAGCTTAAAAAGCTATTTTAAAGTATTCTTACGGTCGGTAACCTACAGGGAGGCTATTTTTGAGCCACGGGTAATTTATTTATTTCACCCTGGCACCTTATTCTAAGCATAATATATGCTGGCATACATTCATTGGCTTTTAATCCGAAGATTGGTAGATCCAGTCCATTTATTTTCCCTATTCCTTGATATAATTCTCAGAAAAAGACAGGACAGAAGATCTTATCCTGCGACATTTTTCATTTGTCCTTTCCTTAGTTTCCCGTTTGTTTTTCCCATTTTCTTTTTATATTTACCCTTTTAATTTATTAGTGTCCGATGCTTGTTAAATCAACCTTTTTTACATAGCTTCTCATGGAATTCCATAGAGTTCTCTTCTCTCTTTTTTGTGTGCCCTAGTTTTTGTGTTTGTAGGTTTAGTCTGGGAAAGCATAATAATTTTTCATTAACATTCGTTCAGGTCTTCGAGGTATTTCTAAAGGTCTTCAAACACACACACACGTTTTTTTAACCGTAGGTTTTCAGTAACGGAAGTACACAGAAATCCATATTTTTCCTCTGCCAATTTACAGACCTGGAAAACTATTAATGTTGCAAGTTATTTATTTCTGTAAATATATGGAATTATTCCAGAGAAACTGCGGGAGATGCCGCAACAGTAACTTTTAACGGAGTCATCCGCTAATGTGCATTTCAATGCAACAATTTCAGAGTGTAAAAATCATTCGCCTTGACTGGGATTCGAACCCAGATCCCTCAATATCCGGTCGAGTGCTTTAGCCACTTAAGCTACCGAGGCGTCCTCTTAAACTCTGAAATTTTGGGGCTTTTAAAGGAACAAGATGTTGTGACGAAATACCGTACATACAATGTCACAGGCATTCGTAGTCGTGCGCGAGGCGCCACAGTCCACGAGGTTAAAGCCAACTTTAAACACATATGGTGTTTTCACTTTGACAAATTCCAGAGAAACTGCGGGAGATGCCGCAACAGTAACTTTTAACGGAGTCATCCGCTAATGTGCATTTCAATGCAACAATTTCAGAGTGTAAAAATCATTCGCCTTGACTGGGATTCGAACCCAGATCCCTCAATATCCGGTCGAGTGCTTTAGCCACTTAAGCTACCGAGGCGTCCTCTTAAACTCTGAAATTTTGGGGCTTTTAAAGGAACAAGATGTTGTGACGAAATACCGTACATACAATGTCACAGGCATTCGTAGTCGTGCGCGAGGCGCCACAGTCCACGAGGTTAAAGCCAACTTTAAACACATATGGTGTTTTCACTTTGACAAATTCCAGAGAAACTGCGGGAGATGCCGCAACAGTAACTTTTAACGGAGTCATCCGCTAATGTGCATTTCAATGCAACAATTTCAGAGTGTAAAAATCATTCGCCTTGACTGGGATTCGAACCCAGATCCCTCAATATCCGGTCGAGTGCTTTAGCCACTTAAGCTACCGAGGCGTCCTCTTAAACTCTGAAATTTTGGGGCTTTTAAAGGAACAAGATGTTGTGACGAAATACCGTACATACAATGTCACAGGCATTCGTAGTCGTGCGCGAGGCGCCACAGTCCACGAGGTTAAAGCCAACTTTAAACACATATGGTGTTTTCACTTTGACAAATTCCAGAGAAACTGCGGGAGATGCCGCAACAGTAACTTTTAACGGAGTCATCCGCTAATGTGCATTTCAATGCAACAATTTCAGAGTGTAAAAATCATTCGCCTTGACTGGGATTCGAACCCAGATCCCTCAATATCCGGTCGAGTGCTTTAGCCACTTAAGCTACCGAGGCGTCCTCTTAAACTCTGAAATTTTGGGGCTTTTAAAGGAACAAGATGTTGTGACGAAATACCGTACATACAATGTCACAGGCATTCGTAGTCGTGCGCGAGGCGCCACAGTCCACGAGGTTAAAGCCAACTTTAAACACATATGGTGTTTTCACTTTGACAAATTCCAGAGAAACTGCGGGAGATGCCGCAACAGTAACTTTTAACGGAGTCATCCGCTAATGTGCATTTCAATGCAACAATTTCAGAGTGTAAAAATCATTCGCCTTGACTGGGATTCGAACCCAGATCCCTCAATATCCGGTCGAGTGCTTTAGCCACTTAAGCTACCGAGGCGTCCTCTTAAACTCTGAAATTTTGGGGCTTTTAAAGGAACAAGATGTTGTGACGAAATACCGTACATACAATGTCACAGGCATTCGTAGTCGTGCGCGAGGCGCCACAGTCCACGAGGTTAAAGCCAACTTTAAACACATATGGTGTTTTCACTTTGACAAATTCCAGAGAAACTGCGGGAGATGCCGCAACAGTAACTTTTAACGGAGTCATCCGCTAATGTGCATTTCAATGCAACAATTTCAGAGTGTAAAAATCATTCGCCTTGACTGGGATTCGAACCCAGATCCCTCAATATCCGGTCGAGTGCTTTAGCCACTTAAGCTACCGAGGCGTCCTCTTAAACTCTGAAATTTTGGGGCTTTTAAAGGAACAAGATGTTGTGACGAAATACCGTACATACAATGTCACAGGCATTCGTAGTCGTGCGCGAGGCGCCACAGTCCACGAGGTTAAAGCCAACTTTAAACACATATGGTGTTTTCACTTTGACAAATTCCAGAGAAACTGCGGGAGATGCCGCAACAGTAACTTTTAACGGAGTCATCCGCTAATGTGCATTTCAATGCAACAATTTCAGAGTGTAAAAATCATTCGCCTTGACTGGGATTCGAACCCAGATCCCTCAATATCCGGTCGAGTGCTTTAGCCACTTAAGCTACCGAGGCGTCCTCTTAAACTCTGAAATTTTGGGGCTTTTAAAGGAACAAGATGTTGTGACGAAATACCGTACATACAATGTCACAGGCATTCGTAGTCGTGCGCGAGGCGCCACAGTCCACGAGGTTAAAGCCAACTTTAAACACATATGGTGTTTTCACTTTGACAAATTCCAGAGAAACTGCGGGAGATGCCGCAACAGTAACTTTTAACGGAGTCATCCGCTAATGTGCATTTCAATGCAACAATTTCAGAGTGTAAAAATCATTCGCCTTGACTGGGATTCGAACCCAGATCCCTCAATATCCGGTCGAGTGCTTTAGCCACTTAAGCTACCGAGGCGTCCTCTTAAACTCTGAAATTTTGGGGCTTTTAAAGGAACAAGATGTTGTGACGAAATACCGTACATACAATGTCACAGGCATTCGTAGTCGTGCGCGAGGCGCCACAGTCCACGAGGTTAAAGCCAACTTTAAACACATATGGTGTTTTCACTTTGACAAATTCCAGAGAAACTGCGGGAGATGCCGCAACAGTAACTTTTAACGGAGTCATCCGCTAATGTGCATTTCAATGCAACAATTTCAGAGTGTAAAAATCATTCGCCTTGACTGGGATTCGAACCCAGATCCCTCAATATCCGGTCGAGTGCTTTAGCCACTTAAGCTACCGAGGCGTCCTCTTAAACTCTGAAATTTTGGGGCTTTTAAAGGAACAAGATGTTGTGACGAAATACCGTACATACAATGTCACAGGCATTCGTAGTCGTGCGCGAGGCGCCACAGTCCACGAGGTTAAAGCCAACTTTAAACACATATGGTGTTTTCACTTTGACAAATTCCAGAGAAACTGCGGGAGATGCCGCAACAGTAACTTTTAACGGAGTCATCCGCTAATGTGCATTTCAATGCAACAATTTCAGAGTGTAAAAATCATTCGCCTTGACTGGGATTCGAACCCAGATCCCTCAATATCCGGTCGAGTGCTTTAGCCACTTAAGCTACCGAGGCGTCCTCTTAAACTCTGAAATTTTGGGGCTTTTAAAGGAACAAGATGTTGTGACGAAATACCGTACATACAATGTCACAGGCATTCGTAGTCGTGCGCGAGGCGCCACAGTCCACGAGGTTAAAGCCAACTTTAAACACATATGGTGTTTTCACTTTGACAAATTCCAGAGAAACTGCGGGAGATGCCGCAACAGTAACTTTTAACGGAGTCATCCGCTAATGTGCATTTCAATGCAACAATTTCAGAGTGTAAAAATCATTCGCCTTGACTGGGATTCGAACCCAGATCCCTCAATATCCGGTCGAGTGCTTTAGCCACTTAAGCTACCGAGGCGTCCTCTTAAACTCTGAAATTTTGGGGCTTTTAAAGGAACAAGATGTTGTGACGAAATACCGTACATACAATGTCACAGGCATTCGTAGTCGTGCGCGAGGCGCCACAGTCCACGAGGTTAAAGCCAACTTTAAACACATATGGTGTTTTCACTTTGACAAATTCCAGAGAAACTGCGGGAGATGCCGCAACAGTAACTTTTAACGGAGTCATCCGCTAATGTGCATTTCAATGCAACAATTTCAGAGTGTAAAAATCATTCGCCAGTTTCTCTGGAATTTGTCAAAGTGAAAACACCATATGTGTTTAAAGTTGGCTTTAACCTCGTGGACTGTGGCGCCTCGCGCACGACTACGAATGCCTGTGACATTGTATGTACGGTATTTCGTCACAACATCTTGTTCCTTTAAAAGCCCCAAAATTTCAGAGTTTAAGAGGACGCCTCGGTAGCTTAAGTGGCTAAAGCACTCGACCGGATATTGAGGGATCTGGGTTCGAATCCCAGTCAAGGCGAATGATTTTTACACTCTGAAATTGTTGCATTGAAATGCACATTAGCGGATGACTCCGTTAAAAGTTACTGTTGCGGCATCTCCCGCAGTTTCTCTGGAATTTGTCAAAGTGAAAACACCATATGTGTTTAAAGTTGGCTTTAACCTCGTGGACTGTGGCGCCTCGCGCACGACTACGAATGCCTGTGACATTGTATGTACGGTATTTCGTCACAACATCTTGTTCCTTTAAAAGCCCCAAAATTTCAGAGTTTAAGAGGACGCCTCGGTAGCTTAAGTGGCTAAAGCACTCGACCGGATATTGAGGGATCTGGGTTCGAATCCCAGTCAAGGCGAATGATTTTTACACTCTGAAATTGTTGCATTGAAATGCACATTAGCGGATGACTCCGTTAAAAGTTACTGTTGCGGCATCTCCCGCAGTTTCTCTGGAATTTGTCAAAGTGAAAACACCATATGTGTTTAAAGTTGGCTTTAACCTCGTGGACTGTGGCGCCTCGCGCACGACTACGAATGCCTGTGACATTGTATGTACGGTATTTCGTCACAACATCTTGTTCCTTTAAAAGCCCCAAAATTTCAGAGTTTAAGAGGACGCCTCGGTAGCTTAAGTGGCTAAAGCACTCGACCGGATATTGAGGGATCTGGGTTCGAATCCCAGTCAAGGCGAATGATTTTTACACTCTGAAATTGTTGCATTGAAATGCACATTAGCGGATGACTCCGTTAAAAGTTACTGTTGCGGCATCTCCCGCAGTTTCTCTGGAATTTGTCAAAGTGAAAACACCATATGTGTTTAAAGTTGGCTTTAACCTCGTGGACTGTGGCGCCTCGCGCACGACTACGAATGCCTGTGACATTGTATGTACGGTATTTCGTCACAACATCTTGTTCCTTTAAAAGCCCCAAAATTTCAGAGTTTAAGAGGACGCCTCGGTAGCTTAAGTGGCTAAAGCACTCGACCGGATATTGAGGGATCTGGGTTCGAATCCCAGTCAAGGCGAATGATTTTTACACTCTGAAATTGTTGCATTGATATGGAATTATCCTTAGGGTTACCAGAACTAGGTGTATAATTACTGAGCCCGAGCAATTGGAGGAAAATAAAATACTACTTCAAATGTTCACTCCAAAATTTTATCTAATTACTGTGGGATAGGCAAGCCTATCTATTTATAATGGTGATGGGTAATTAGCTTTGGGTAGGATTTACTTAAACTAGGGAAGGAGAAGGGAAATCCAGTGTCGTCTTAGCCTCGTATCAAATTATGGCTTCTGGGGAACTACAATTCGCCTAATTCTTATTAGTTTACAATAAATTGTAATGTCCTCGGCGCTATGTCTTAAGTGAGACCGGCATTAGCCTGGACAATCCTGGAACCTTCTCTCGGGCTCGGTGATTCTCTTTTGAAGACTGTATGAAGAAAATATTTCGGGTCTAGGGAATTAAGTGGTACCTAGAGTTGGCCATCAGGGCAGGGTCTCGAATATGGCAAAGGTATAAAGACAGTATTAGGCTAGAACTTATGTGTTTCATGTACGTATATCATATCTAGATTTAATATTTTGCTTGGAAATCATTACATGAAAGATTAATTTTTGGTGTTTCTCCCTTAAGAGTAATGACTGATACATAATACACTTTCCGCTGATATCTTAAGGTTACAACACAAATACAGTATAAGACAAGAGTAAAGAGCACCCATTGATACAGCGGTAGTTAAACCACGGTTAATCTGTACTTTCATAAGCCCACGTCTAATAGAATGTGTTATATTTGTCATATAAATCGTTTCATGTTTTGATGAGACAAAGATATTTTAGGCGTCCTTTGCCAATCAATATTTTAAGTTACACTTCAGGCTCTTAGGACTCAAATGTTATCGTTCTGTGAGATTGGAAGTGGCTGGAACCAGAGATAAGTTTTAAGGGTTTCATTGTGAATACCATTTATTTCATTGCATATTTTTAAATGGTGAATCGACGTCAGTATCAGCTTTTCTGCGCAAAGCGCTTATGAAACAAATTTTGAATTCCCCGTCAGAATGACTCCAAAGATTGAAGGAAAATACAAATAAAAGCACATTATCAACAACTTAGACGGAAAGAAAGAAAAGGTGGATCTATTTGCATAATTAATTTCACGAGTTAACCAGTTAAAGTTAAGAGAATAAGACGCTGCCAACTGTACCCTCTGGGTATTGATTGTTTGTAAAGCTATGACATTATTACTGAAATCAGTGCTCGGTAGAGAAAGCACTTAAGCCACAACTCATCTATTTTGAATGAAAATTGTGGTACCTACTGTTTATATACAAGCATTTGCATATTATTGGTAACTGTACGAGTCATAGTCAGTCGTAGTCATTCCAGCCAGTTCCATATGCAGTGTTTTCGTATTAGAGGCTGGAATATACCCGTGAAAACTCCTATAACCACCTGTGAACATCTGGAAAGCACTAGGCCGGCTATCGAAGGAACCGGGTTCAAAACCTGGTCAAGGCGAATGATTTTGACACTCTGACATTGTTGCATTGCAGTGCGCATTTAGCAGATGACTCTGTTATATGTTACTGTCGCGGCATCTTCCACTGTTTTTTGAAATCCGTTTACTTTGATTTTTCAATATTACTTTTTATTTAATACACTTTTTTCTTATTTTCATACGGAATGACTTGTTCTCGATTCTTTCGAGAGATTTTTAACATCCTTTCTTCTTATCTTCGTAGGACTCTCTCGTCGTTTAATCTTTTACTCTCCATATGCTTGGCCATTACTTTTCCGTCGTTCTTCTTTCTTAATTTTCGCTTGATACTGATGCTCATATTCTACCCGTTAAGAAAACCAAACAATTTTTATTTTCTTGGATATTTTGTCATATGTTTAACAACTTGTGTCAAGGTCCAGCTTCCTTAATGGATATATGCTGAGTTATCGCCTACAACTCTACCTGATGCTCGCAAGAATTCTATCTCAGGTACCTTGTTTCCAAATAATGATCAAATCGGTGGAAAAGTCATTGCTATAATTTCGCATTTTTCTTAATTTTATTATCACTATTGTTTTTGATAATTTCGTACATGGTTAATTGATGAGTGAAATACCAGTTGAAAGCATAGGAAAAACATCTCCAATTACCCCGCTGGTAACATACCGTTTTACCGGTCAAATACTTCTGCTGTCAGGATCGGCTACACATCAACAGTGTTTTTCAATTATAAAAATAGTTCCGCGATGATCATTCAATATCAGTGCATTTATATGACTGAAATGCAAGTCTATTACTACCACATATATATTTTTGTGGCATGGTGATGTAATAAGAAGGACCTTTAGATACTGGATGTAAATTTCTAGCATCAGATGAAGGTGATATTCATAAATTCCCTCAGAATCAATTTATTTGATTTTGGGGTACCGAATCTTCCTGGAAGACTGCTGGCATCAAAGGAGCAGGAATTACTCCCCCTATTTTGAATGGTTGAATTTCACTGGCTGTTGGAATTACGTGGCGAACTGCCTTTGCCTTAAAGGCAGCCGAATGGAAAACTGATACTTTTTGCTGACGGGGAGCGAAGAAACTTCTCAAGGGACGTAATTTACGGCTATTTAAGCGATACATATTTTTTAATTAAGTCATTCATTATATTAGGTATAGATAATTATAAAAATTGTTATTATAGTAAGGTAACTGCAGCATAGATGTGCTAAGACTTCCCTGAACACATTTATGTAAATCAAAACGCTTACAACGGTGAAATATTACCCACGCGTAAGTAACGATTTATCCTTGACCCGATATTAGTTAATGGATTTGTTACTTACAATTAATAGTTAAGTTGATCTTATGCAGAGAGCGCTCGGAATTGCTAGGACTTATAAGGCAAGGATTTCCCATCCGGTATCTATTCAAGATGATGCAGAGTTCATTGAGGACGAGGTCGGAAACCTAATTCTCCTATGCCGATACAGGTGGGGATGGCGGACGAGAGAGGAATGGGAAGGCGGCGGAGTAACAGGGGGGTTGGGGGGATAGTTTGGTGGAGGGAAGAAGGCCCTTTCTCCAAATGGATGCGACGGCGGCGATGGCCCAGGGAACGAGTTTTCTCGAGATGGTCCCACTCTCGACGTCCGAGGAAGGCGGGAGGTTGCAGGAATAGGAGAGAATCATCCATCGTCGGGGTGTATGGGTGGAGGAGGAGGGGGTGGGCCAAGGTCGTGAGGGCGGCCCTGTCACGTGACGGCGAAAGGCACGCGTGACATATGATATGAGGGGAGGAAGAAGGTGGAGTGGAGGTGAGCCCAGGAATCGAAAGGAAGAGGGTGAGATGCTTCGAGGGGAGGGGTGGGGCGATGACGAATGTTAGCGTCGAAAAAGAGGATTAATGGACCCAGCGCGGCGACCGAGCGTGTCAGCGAGGGACACGGCCGCGTGGTGCGCGGACGGTACGGGGAGGAAGGAACACGGGACGGGAGGGGTTTGGACCGTGCCTGTAAACGCCGTGGAGATGGAATCTCACTCTAGCTTCTCCCGCGTTCAGATGCCTATTATACGTCTCCGGCGTCGATCCGTGAAAATAATTTCGACTTCGCACCGGTACGTTTGAAGGATCGCGCGAATTCCGTTCCCCCGCCTGAAGTCCCCCATCTGTCTCCCTTGACGCGCGAAATTTGATGCGGACGGTGTTTTACGCGAGTGGTCGGCACCCAAGTTGGTACTTAACTAAGCTACATTCATCCCATTTACTCTTAAATCGAGCTTACTCCGTCTGCTCATGGAGGCCCCTCATCCCTTAAAAATTTCCAAGCTTTTGAGTAATATACGCTCACCTTAACCCACTCTTTTTGATGACGAAATTGTTCCAGAATCGACTCTAATTTTATAAGAAATGATGGTCTAATATTTTAGGAGCTCGGGCTATGATAATTTGTTTCTCAGTTTGACACCTTGACTAATGAATAGGAATTTGCGCTACCGCTTCCTCCTAAGTAGGTATTTACTTCGCACATATTCTCTCGTATTTCCTTTACATAAACCATCAGTCGATTTTGCTTAACATGGCCTTGGCATCATTAAACCTCGATTGTGGGCTTCCATTATTTGCTGAATAAACAATGATCGTATTCATATATGCACTTGAATAATATTATGTATGAATTCAATAATTAACTCCGACGTAAGCATGACAACGAGAAATTGTTAAATTAATTTTAATTAGGATTAGAGTTATTTTTAAACGATTCCCTAAAAATAATTCTCCATTGATCCATTGCTCATGGCAATGCCTACTTCAAAACTTAGATTTCAAGCTTTTCATGCATAAAAATAATTTGACTGCGCGAAAGTCAACGTGAAATTAGCATGGAAATGAGTTGCAGGCAGTGTTGATCTAAGAATGAGTAGTAAGTTATTTCACTCGTAGATATTGTAGGAGTCAGTTGTAGTTTTTTCTCATCGTTTTCATGTTTACGCATGAAGTTTTAAGAAGCGCAAGAAAAAGGGGAACAACTCCGTGGCAATGCAATTACAAACTTCATGTTTATAGGCAACGATGTCAACATTTAACTTTGAGAAAAAAATCTCCGGCAATCGGTGTTCCTCCGCGGCAATCATCAAGCGAACATACAGGCTGAGGGGTTGAAGTTGGCAGGGTTGAGATTGGATTGGAACTGGTTGAGGCGGAGAAGGTATACGAGAGCGCGGAGGTAGGAGAGCGAGGGGCGATTTGGGCGAAGGAGCGAAGGGGAAAGAGGCAGGGGGGGAGGGGGGGAGATTGGCTGTACGCGTGTGCGGTGGATCGGAACGCCGCCGCCCCGGCCTCGATGGTGCCCCTTGATGGACTCCTAAGATTAGCGCGCTCCTCTCCGTGGAGTGGGGCCTTAAGGGACAGGGGGCCTCGCCCTTTTCACTTCCACGGCTGTTCGAATTGAAACGTGTTCACGGACGATCGCACTCGCCCTCCGTCATTTCATGAAGTTGGGTATGAAGGATGGGCGGTATCGAATAATATACATCAAACCATCCTTCTTCGAATGTTGTACAAAAACCTCGGCAGTGGTCGAACTCGCCTCAGTGTACTTCAGGTGGCATATATTATTTTCATTTCAGTAAATATTGGTAAACTGAATTTTCATTTCCATGGGTCTTACGAAAAGTGAAGAGTCAGGCGTGATGTTGTGGAATCGAGACATAATGAAAACTTCGTTGCAATTTTCCACAGTTAAAACTTTATTGCCGACCATGGTTTCGATACACTATATCATCATCAGGTGAGGTCCCTCCTGATGATGATACAGTGTATCGAAACCATGGTCGGCAATAAAGTTTTAACTGTGGAAAATTGCAACGAAGTTTTCATTATCCATGGGTCTTATTTGGCTTTTTTGGGCAATTTTCTCCACTCTTCATCATAATTACGTCTGTAAACTCTACCAATCACTATATTTCACTCCATTATTGCCTAGGTTTTCGTTCGATAGAGTTAAACTCCAAAGTGTATATTTTTGTAGTATTTTCATCATTTCAAAACATTTCATATAACGTCCACGATGTGAATGAAAGGAATCAGGTGATTGGAAACTGGAATACAATGGTGGAGTAGGTTAGAGATCGAAGTGAGGTATGTGATTATGGCTATTGGAAAAAAATAATCGTTGGGTGAAAGCGTGTAAGGAAGAGTTTCATGGGCTCATTTTCACCCTTTATGAAGGAGGATATTGGCCAGAAGACTTATTTTTTTCAGTTTTAATTCCACCCCAGAAAGTAAAACAAGCTACAGTATGCGAGGAATTTTAACCTTATGTTTGATTCACATGTAGCAAAGGCGAGAAAGGATCTAAGGATCATCACCTAAGGATAACTGAGGATCATCAAAAAATGAATTTAGAAGAGGGCAAAAACTAGTTAGGGGATGATCATTTGGATTTGGTATTTGGCATGGTAGGCATTGGCAATCAAGGTGTATTTTTTTGTTTTGTGGGTTTAAAATGGCGTGGGATATTGTAAATTGGGTCAAATGTATTAATGGTAAAATATAGGATCATGTTGGGAGGGACAGATGACTTATCCGCAGTCTGCACTGGCTGCACAGGTGCGGGGAGAGGATGGAGAGTCAGGATGGTCAGTGCTAGGCAGGAGGCTGTCTATTATCTGTCATGCTTTTAAATGTATAATACTTTTGAATATATATGAAACGATACTGATTACATTTGGCTATTAACAGAAAATAGTATAAATCTTTATCTTTACGGGAATAACGAATATCAGATATAGATGATTGTAATTCGGTCCGAATAATTAGACGAGTAAAATATTTTGGTTTTTTGTATGCGTAAATCTCAGACGATTTGATTTACATGACTAATGACTTTTCGGCGAAGCTTTTTTAGATGATCATAAACTGCTCGAACGCATAAGGTGTGCTTACATGTGTACATGTAGATGAATCTTCATCACATTCATGCATGATAAACTATATCTCGCTAATTAAATCATTGCG
This sequence comes from Hetaerina americana, assembly GCF_022747635.1. NCBI lineage: Eukaryota > Metazoa > Arthropoda > Insecta > Odonata > Calopterygidae > Hetaerina > Hetaerina americana. The sequence continues at coordinate 71,359,381 of NW_027286985.1, forward strand.
ATTTCTATGCGAACTTTAAGAGAAAGTGATCAATATGTTTTCCTGGACTTCAATATATTTTATTGACAATTGCTGTTTTCCACAACCTTTGCTATTAATGTCAAAGTCATATTGCTCTCCCTGACATCGTTAAACTCAGAAAATTCAAATCACTCCAGTTTTTTAAGACTTAAAGTTTACAATGAAACTAACACTGGTGAGCCGTAGAAAGGTATCTAATATGGCATTCAAATGTCCAGTAAGGGATTTATTAATATACTCGTATGTAGAAGACTCGATGAAAGGTTGAGCTCAGAAAATGAGAGAAATTGTGAGGATTTACGTATTCCGTTTAATCGTCAAATTAACAGTTCAAATAGCTATGAACTAAATGAGGAATATTTAAGCAATATTTTTGCGTCATATTGATGCATCCTTGGAGTGCTAATATAGGAGTGTGTCAGCCATTTTTGCTGTCCTTTTATTTCACTACCTTATCCGTATGGCGGAACGGTTTTCATGGGAAGGATGAGCATAGGTTCGACGACGAAGATTATGGCAGAGGGAGAGAGGAAGAGAGGTAGTTGAGCGATGTCCAATGGGAGGAGGGGGGCGAAAAACACGTAAATGTGCATGAAGGCAGTGCGGGGAATCGATGAGATGGCGCCACGAATCTCGTGGTGAGAATGGTCGGTGGTGGGAGAGGCAGTCGCCTGCCGATGCTGCCTGCGGACATTCTCGGGCAGCTTATCAAATCTCCTTGAGGGCTTGGCTAATGCTTGAGGCTAAGGGAGACTTGTTGCCGAATCATTCTATCGTTTATGTTACTCTATTGATAATATATTAATTTTAATGACCAAAATAAAACAGGTCAGGCGCGGCATAGTAAAAACACTCGGTTTCCAAGGGGAACATGCAATAAGCCTCCAGTAAAGATCTTACTCTACCGCTAAAAATCATTTGTTGCCAGTTCTGCCGCTATGTGGTCATGCATTGCTATGAAACCTCATGTATTTGTCCCTGTCGTATGATACGTGATACATTGAAGCAATTAAAAGTTTTCTTCAAAATATACTCCTTAATAAACTAATGAGTATATTGCAGAAAATAGGAATAGATTGGAGGTAAAGGAGGCTAATCCGCAACCTGTACATGTCTCAGACTGCTCAGGTGCGGGTGGGAAACGGGGAGTCAGGATGGGCAGTGTTAGGAAGGGGTGTAAGGCAGGGTTGCCCATTATCACCGTTGCTGTTCAACCTGTATGCAGAGGAAATGATCAAAGAGGCATGGGAAGAACTCGAGGTAGGAATGAAAGTGGGCGGGGAATTCGTAAAATCAGTTACTTTTGCTGTTGATCAAGCTTTAGTTTGTCAGTCAGCCAAGGGGCTGCAAGCATTGCTGAGTGAATTGGAAATTCAGTGCGACAGGTATGGGATGAGAATCAATATTAATAAAACAAAGGTTATGCGATTTTCTAGAAAGAAAAAGGCTAGGCTTAACATTAAAATAGGAGGGCAAAAACTAGAGCAGGTGGAACAGTTTACGTATCTCGGTAGTGTTTTGGAACAACACGGTCAAAGTAGTAGGGACGTAAGGAGAAGAATTGCGCTAGGCAAAGAGGCTTTCACAAGGAGGAGGGAGTTGATGACGGGGACTTCGAGTAAGGATGTTAAGAAAAGACTCGTAAAAACTTTGATATGGAGCGTAGCTATGTACGGTGCGGAAACGTCATTGAAGCAGGAGGGTAGACGTAGACTGGAGGCTTTTGAAATGTGGGTGTGGAGAAGAATGGAGAAGGTGAAATGGACAGAGAAGAAAACAAATGAGGAAGTACTTGGTATGGTGGGCGAAGAGAGGGGTTTGTTGGGAGCAATCCTATGGAGGCAGGAAAAGTGGATGAAGGGGGTGTTGACCGGCAGTGGGATGTTGAAGACTGTGATAGAGGGTAGAATGTTGGGCAAAAGAGGAAAGGGAAGGAACAGGATAGGGATGTTGGACGGGATGAAGGGAGGAAGAAAGTACTCAGAGATGAAGAGGGACCTGATATAGAGTAGGATGATGGATTTTGTGTTTTGTTAGGAGTAATAAAATATTTGTTTGGTAGTGGTGTCCATCGAAAAACCTACCTTAACCGGTAGATTACCTTTAAAAAAATACTCCTTAATATACCTGTGTGTATACATATACATACATACATAAAAATTATGTGAAAGTTTCATCATATATATATAAATATATGTATAGTTATATATATATATATATATATATATATATATATATATATATATATATATATATATATATATATATATATACACACACACACACACACACACACACACACACACACGAGGGTCATCCGGAAAGTAGTACCCGTTCGTGAAATAAAGACACAAAAGTAAATATTAACAAACATAAAAAATTTTATTTGAAAGAGGATACTTTAAACTACTTCTCAACATAATCTCCAAGCAAATTAAGGCATTTGTCATAACGTGTGACAAGTTTCTGTATTCCTGCTGCATAGTCCTTCGCCGCCAGCTCATTGAGATACGCGAGGGACCCATCTTGCACAAATTTTTGCATAATGCAGATGGTGTTTAACAATTTCATGAACAATTGTTCGAGAAACATTGGGAAAATGCTCACAGATGTCATCAATTGTGACGCGCCGATCGTTCCTCACGAATTCGTCAACTGAGCTCACCAGTTGGTCTGTAATGACAGACGGTCTCCCCGAACGCTCATCGTCGTGTGTGTTCCCCCTCCCCATGTTGAAGTTGCGACACCACCGCCGAACAGACGACTCGTCCATTACATTGTCTCCATACACCTCCTTTAATTGGCGATGAATATCACATGGGCGAACGTTTCTTGCATTGAGGAATTTAATCACTGCCCTCACTTCACAACTGGCGGCGTTCTCAATTTTTTTAAACATTGTAAACAATCACAGAAACAACACAGGCAATGCTAGCGTCACGCAACTTGGCTCAGAGAAGGCAGACAAGCCACTGAAGCTATCTGACCTCGTCCAGCGGCTACTCGCGTCGTCAGCACTTCATGCGGCACGAACGGGTACTACTTTCCGGATGACTCTCGTGTGTGTGTGTGTGTGTGTGTATATATATATATATCTGTTTCTATATATATGAGTATTTATTCGCCGTTTGGCGGGATTTCGTGTTTGAATGTGTATATATATATATATATATATATATATATATATATATATATATATATATATATATATATATATATATATATATAATGTATAACAAAAAAGAGATGCAAGCATTCGAATGAGTTATTTCCTTCTCTTCCTTGAGAAAGTTGGCTTGGACCACAGAAAATTCAAAAACTAGTGAGTGTCTTTTCTTTTTTGTTTGTTTCTGTGTTTTTGTCTTTCTCCACTAGTTTTAAATTCAAATACATTATTATTCACATCCGTGAGACTTTCACATAAGTGTTATACATACATATATATAACATACATATAACACATATATATATACATATATATTATTCGGTTATCTACCGTTAAAGGTAGGTTTTTGGATGGACACAAATACCAAATAAATATTTTATTGCTCCTAACAAAACACGAAATCCAGCATCCTACTCTACATTTGGTCCCTCTTCATCTCTAAGTACTTCCTTCCTCCCTTCATCCTGTCCAACATTCCTATCCTATTCCTGCCCTTTCCTCGTTTGCCTAACATTCTCCCCTCTATCACATTCTTCAGCATTACACTGTCAATCAATACGTCCTTTATCCATTTTTCCTGCCTCCTTATGATTACTCCAAACAATACCCTCCCAACAATTCCATTTCCTTACCCACGATACCAAGTACTTCCTCATTTGTTTTCCTTTCGGTCCATTTCACCTTCTCCATTCTTCTCCACAACCACATTTCAAAAGCCTCCAATCTACGTATATCCTCCAGATTCAGTGACCATGTTTCCGCGGCGTACATAACTACGTTCCATATCTATGTTTTTACTAATCTTTTCTTAACATCCTTGCTCAACGTCTCTGCCTGGAAATCCCTCCTCCTTGTGAAAGCCTCTCTGCCTAGCGCAAAACCACTCCTTGAATCCCTATTACTTTGACCATTTTGGTCCAAAACACTTCCGAGATACGTGAACTGTTCCCCCTGCTCTAGTTTTTGCCTTCCCATTTTAGTGGTAACTAATTTAATATTTTAATTTCCTTTCTCTTTCTAGGATATCGCATTACCGTTGTTTTATTTATATTGATTCTCATCCCATAATTATCGCATTTTAGTTATAATTCACTAAAGAATGCTTGCAACCTCTTCGATGGCTGACGAACTAGAGCTTGGTTATCAGTAAACCTAACTGATTAAACGGATTCCCCTCCTACTTTCATTCCTACCTCCAGCTCTTCCCATGCCTCTTTTAATCAATTCCTCCACATATACGTTTATACAGCACCGATGATAATGGGTAACCCTGCCGTTAATCTCTTCCTAAAACTGCCCATTTAGACTCTACGATCCCCACTGGCACCTGAGCAGTTTGAGACATGTACAAGTTTCAGAATAGCCCATGTCCCATCCAATCTATTCCCATTTTCTGCAATACTACCTTGATCAAAAAGTTCCCGGAATAACCACCGTGTGGCGCTCCCATCGTTCCGATTTGAGTTCAGTTTTTTTGTTAAATTGGTACATCTGTTGTTGATATTCCCTTTAAATCTTAGTGTCATAACTTGACATTTGCAAAAGTTACGTAGCCAAGAGTACATCTATCTGTGTGTGTGTTGGCGATTTTTTACAATTGCAGAAATGGATTTAAATTTGCAACAACGAACTTGTATTAAATTTTGCGTAAAAAACGGATTTAGTGGCGCACGGACGTTGGAAATGTTGGAAAAGTGTTTCGGCAACGATTCTCTAAAAAAAACGGTCGTTTACCAGTGGCACGAGCGGTTCAGAAGTGGTCGTGAGTCAATCGAAGATGATGAACGCAGTGGCAGACCATCGACATCGAAAGTCGGTGAAAAAATTGATAAAGTAAAAGAAATGTTGGTCAATAACCGCAAATTAACCATCAGAGAAATAGCGGAGGACTTGAACATTGCCTATGGATCCGCCCAAGACATTGTGGTTAATGATTTGGGTTTCCGTCGTGTAGCAGCAAAGTTGGTGCCAAAAGACCTCAATTTCATGCAAAAAAGAGACCGTGTTGACGTCGCAAAAGACATGATTTGCGAGGCTGAATCCGATCCCACATTCATCAAAAGGATCATTACTGGAGGCAATTCGCCGAAAGAGACCAGAAATGTGGGCAGAAAACTCGTGGATTTTGCACCATGATAACGCACCGTCGCACAGTGCTATCATTATTCGTAATTTTTTGACGAAAAATGCAACAAATACCATCCAACAGCCACCGAATTCACCTGATTTGGCTCCCTGTGACTTCTTTCTGTTCAATCGAGTTCAAAAACCATTACGGGGAACGCGTTTTAGCAGCCGAGAGGAAGTAATGGAAAAATCGCAGGAAGCACTGATGGAAATACCGAAAACCGACCGTAACTTTTGCAAATGTCAAGTTATGACACTAAGATTTAAAGGGAATATCAACAACAGATGTACCAATTTAAAAAAAAAACAGAACTCAAATCGGAACGATGGGAGCGCCACACGGTGGTTATTCCGGGAACTTTTTGATCAAGGTAGTATATTCATAATTTTACCCAATTCCGCCGACAAAATGCCTTTTCGAAATCTACGAAACAGGCAAATTCGTCCTGATTGTACTTTATAATCATCTTTATTTGTGATCTCATTACTGCAATGGCCTCGCGCACACCATTTACTTTTCACTTTTACTTGCACTTTTACTTTATTTGTTACCCGCCACTTTTATTATTTAACTCTTTGTAATTCCTTCTGACTAACTCTATGTCTACATTATTCTATTTCCTCCTCTCATCTATCTTTATAATGACCTCATCCGTGATCCATGGTTTCCTTATCCTATTAATGGTTCCTATAATTTATTCTGCGGCTTTCGATATGGCTTTTTTTGATAAATTTTCATTTTTCCTCGATAGTACTCAGCTCTTCTTTCTCATTCATTATTTTCTCTGCAGCTTGCTGATTATATCTCCTTGCTAAAAGTAAATGCTTTTACATTCCATTTCCTAACCTGGCTTATCCTGTTGTAGCGGACGCTACACTTCATAACAACTAAATTATGTGAGAGTCCGCTTACGCTCCCAGGAAGCTGTGCGAATTGATAACACTGTTCTTAAACCTGTGCCTAACCATAATGTAATCTAATCTAATACCTTTCTGAGTAACCTGGCATTTTCCATGAATACTTACCCCTTTTGCGTTGTCTATACCAAGTGTCGGTGATGACAAACCGCTGTCTCCCGCAGAACTCTATTGCTGTCTCCCCGCGGTCATTCCATGTACCTAAACCCCATCTCATCACCGTCTCTTCCTTCGCCTACCGTCTCATCCCTATCCCCAAATCTTTCCCTGCTGAAACACCCATGATTATGTCCTCTAACTGATCGTATATCCTAACGACTACTTCCTCCTTATGATTGCTCGGTGGCATGTATACCTGAACAATGACCAAATTCGTCGGTTCGGCTTTAATATCTACCAGTAAAGGTTGATCCATTTTTTGCGCTATGTTGACTACGTTTCTTCCTACTTTTTTATTCAATATTATGGTAACCTTGCGTTGGCTGTCGTCCTGTCCGCTATATATTACTCTATGACTCTCACTCCAGTGATCCTCTCTTTCATCCCATCTCACTTTGTATAAACCTAAAATATCCATATTTCCACTTTCCATCTCTCGCTTTATTTTCTCTAATTTTCCTGTCCTCAACATTGTCCTAACATTCCACATTCCTAAGATGGTCTCCTTCCCCCGTGTCTTCTGTCCTGTTGCTGCTGGTTTTCCCTTGCAAGGGTTTCGTGGGATGACGACCGCGGAAGCCTTGCCTCATCCGCTGCCGGGCACGACACACGGCCGATTGGGCCGAGCCCCTTAGTTGCCAGGACTCAAAATCTCTGTTTTGTCCATCATGTAAATCTTGGGAATGATAATTGAGGTGGTTTCCCATTGCCTTCCTCAATAGTGTTTTTAACGTGACACCATCACTTACTGGCTGCCCCACTGGGGTCAGACGCCATTGCAGCCGCCTCACTGAGGAACAGACGCTGCGTGGACTACGTTTTGTCAGGTTCTTCACCTTTGATCTATCTGGAATGGGTGACCCTGCCAGGTTACGTGAATTATCATTTGCTCGCCAGCACAGCTCGAGGAGTTTTCGGAACGCACCAGGCGAGTGTTCAAATCCCGGTCAAGGAAATATTTTTACGCTCATGATTTGCCTGATTCCGCCTTCCCCACCTCTCCTGTGTTCGTCCTTTATGTGTATTCCTATCCCTTTTCCTTATATATGTTCCTATCCATTTTCCTTGTATCTATTTCCATATGAATGAACGAATGAATATATATATATATATATATATATATATATATATATATATATATATATATATATATATTATTACTCCTGACAAAACACGAAATCCATCATCCTACTCTATATGAGGTCCCTCTTCATCTTTGAGTACTTTCTTCCTCCCTTCATCCCGTCCAACATCCCTATCCTGTTCCTTCCCTTTCCTCTTCTGCCCAACATTCTCCCCTCTATCCCAGTCTTCAACATCCCACTGCCAGTCAACACCCCCTTCATCCACTTTTCCTGCCTCCATAGGATTTCTCCCAACAAACCCCTCTCTTCCCCCACCATACCAAGCACTTCCTAATTTTGTTTTCTTCCTTGTCCATTTCACTTATATATATATATATATATATTCATATATATATATATTCATATATATATATAAATAAACATACATACATACATACACACACACATACACCTCCCATAAAATTTCATTTATATGATGTATTTCTATCCTATGTATAGTCTGTTAGTATTTTCTTTTTAAAAGAGTTTGGACTTGAGGTAAACGTACTAATTGAATGTTTTTTATTTTAACTATTGTACGTTGTTCATCACAATTATCTAAAAGCAAGCAGCCACGTTCGTACTCATTCTTGACTAATTAAAGATCAGCCAATTTGAATATGAGTAGCTATTGCTAGAAACTTCATCACGATATAACATTTATGTATTGTGGGAAGCACTGAGAAGTTTGGTAGAGAATACAAGTGAAAAATACTACTTTGGACGGAAATATACACGTACAAAATGACATTGGGATTTGAAAGTATAAGTATTTGTTTGTCATAATGTTATAGGCGTTGTCCAAAGCTCAGGACATAGTTGCAACCGCAGTGTTTGAACTCACTGCATATGAGTATGACTACATGTAAATATAAGTGGGAAGCTTATTATGTTGATTCGGTTTGCCAGCACTGAAGCATTTGTTAACAATTCAATCCGTGAATCACAATTAATAACTGTGTTACTCGCATAAGATATAAGTGTAGAATGGAGATAAATTATAAGAAATCACAAGATCTGCCCTCTATGCAGCCTACATGTTGGGTAGGCCATTATAATATCCGTCCATTGCAACAATTTGATCATTATTGGTACGGGAGAGGTTAAGATTACTTGACTTAAACATTGTCTCTCTGCTCTGAGTCTGATTTACCCAAAAATGTATTTGTTCTCAAAATTGATGATTATTCATGTAGCTAAAATATATATCTGAAATATGATGTTGATGAAAGATTAAAGATCGTTTTATAAGAACATTACGATACGGGGAAATAAACTAAAAAAATTAAGTAGGTAGCCACATTTTCGATTGGAAAGGGCACTAGAAGAGCTGAGTGAACTGAAGAAAACTAAAACAGATCGCATTAAGTCTAATATAGGGTCACGGAAACTCGCACATCACATAGTACTTCCTGAATTCGACCATTCTTACCATTATCACATTTAGCATCATAGAAAAGAAATGAAGAATGATGAGTTAGAACAAATAAATTTAAAAGTATATTAAATAAGCAAATTTAGCAGTGATACGTACTTCCAGAAAATTATATATTTTCCGAATCGAAAATATCCGTAAAAGTTTAGGAGCATATAAATAGCTGTCTGTTGGTTATAACAGAATGCTTTTAGATAATGAACTCTTGCTTTCAATTGTTATTCAGAATGATAGGAAAAAGCATGGGTTTATTCGTCGATATACAGCTCTAATTGTATCTTAGAAGTCATCAGAATCTATAATACATATTTCTTACAAATGTGGAGAAGTTTTCAAGAACAAAATAACGTCACAGGGCATGAAAATCCCGAGACATTGTATGTATGCGTTTTATAACGGATAACACGAGAAGGAGATGGATATTCATCACCTATATGTATCTGAGTTAGGTATCGACACATTTTCTCAGGTGGAAACTTCGCTGGAAGGGTGTGGATGCAGCGGAGGGTGAATCAGGGAAGTTGACGTGTAAGGGAAAGGGGGAGAGTGGGATTTATTCTCTCCGCATCTAAGCTTCGATTCGGTCCACTGGCGAAAGGTGTATCTAGTGCTCAAGGTTCACTTGCGTGCGGCCGGGATGCATAGTTTGGATTGGATGAAGGGGTTAAGGGAAGGGAGGAACGAGTGATGAAGAAGAATAGGAGATGGTGCTTCGGGGTGGAGGGTGGTACGGAAGACGGAGGGGGGAGGTGCACTGATGAGGTTTTAAAAAAGGCTTGATTGATGGGGTCAGCGCAGGGGAAGAGGGTGTTTCCATGGAAGCGGCTTGCGCGCTAATTGAGGGGAGGCCGAGTGGAACCTGAGAAAATTGAGCGGATGAAGATTTTTTTCTTTAACGTCCAATTATCTCTTCGTAGTACGTTATGCCTGGGCTAAACGTTTCCTTGTCTTGTAATGTGGGAAAGAAAAGTACTGTTTCTACCGTAAACGCGTATCAACCGAAATGAAAGATTATCAATGATGGAGTTGGTTTGTGGTGGCCTTCCTGGTTAATCGATTTTCTGTCAATCCCTTTATTCCTGCTGCGATGTCTTCCGTAACTTTATTCTCGTATTACATCCGTGGTCTTCCTATGCATTCCGTTCCTCCATGGTTATTTTTCAGCCTTCAAAGGGGTATTCCGCCGTATGTGCCCAATTAGTTCCCTTTTCTCGTCGAAGTCTTCCGAAGACCTCACCCATTCTTCTCAAGACGTCTTCATTAGTAACTCGAGCTGCTCATTTTATTCTCATCATTCTTCTACCACGGCACATTTTCACCGAGTCGAAAATATTTTTTTTTTCCTGCCAGCTTCCACCTCTCTCAGTCTTAGGAAAGAAACATCCAAGTACAGGTTTTTATATAGTATTTAGCTTTTTTATTGTTAGCGGTATGTCTCATCTGATGCCCATTCTAGGGGAATTTTCCGTTAATAGGTCTTTCTTGCGATAGAATAATTTTGCTAGAGCTGACCTGCTTAAAATGAGATCTATCTCCCTCTTCTTTCTTCAACCGCTGGTTATCTTGATTTTTTAGTAGAAGGTAGTAAAATTCTTTCATTTTTTCCGAGTATGATTTTTGTTTTATTGGGAAGCTGACTTCCTTCCTTCGGCTGTAATATAATTTTACGGCCAAATGAAGGAAGGCGAATTGTATGTGTGGCGAGTTTCTTGTAAATACATTGTTGATATGAATTTTTTATATCTCTTGTTCGAATTGCATTTTTATTTCTTTTCTACTAAAACTAATGTCGCTCTTATGGTATTGAAAGGAAAATATTTTCTTTTATTTGGTTATCTCACTTTCGAGTGTTATCATCTTCTTTCCTGGATTTTGTTCTCACGCGGCTAGTAATGTTTCGAAGACTTTAGTGTTGATTACTAGGATTTCTCCTTTTGTCTCCAGCATTATTCTATAGATCAAATGCTTCTGCCACTTTCAGTGTGAGTGTTCTCATTTCCAACTTTATCGTAAGTAGTCCATGATTTTCGTAATTTTCTCTCCTACATCCATTCTATTTCAATATATCTGTATATTTACCAAACCAATCTTTCCTTTTCATCTTCCGTTTTCATTCCATTTTAAACTTTTGAAATATGCATTTATCTTGTCAAACCATTTTCGGGAGGAATGTTATTAGCCAACCATTTCAAGGAGAAATGGCGTTAAGATAGAATGCACATACACGCATGCCCTCAGAAATCTAAGGAGATTAGTACTGATTTATCGTATCATAAATTCGTCCAAAAGGAGCACGAAAACATCTGAAGGTAAAATTTTGGAGTTCAAAAGGAAGGAATCCTCAGATTAGAGTGGCACAAAAAGGAACACACATATATTCGTAAAACATCTTGTGCAAATAAGCATAAATGTACATGCATGCTGGCTTAAATGAGTAAACATATGGTTGGTAATTTGTAGATGTGGCTGAGTGTGTAAGTTTTTTTTCCAAATGGGATACGTTCTCCATAAATTATTCTCGATCTTCTTTCGTGCCGGAATTAGTGTTGCTTGGAGCAAAAGGGGAGGGAGCGGGAGAGGCGGAGGATCATCTGTGCTCGGCTCACTGGCGAAAGGAGCCCTCGGGGAAGGAACATATCTCAGGGGTACCCTAAGGGGAGAGGGAGATGCGGGGTGGGGATCAAAAAGAGGAAGCCCTGCGTATACCTTTTTGTGTGTATCTATGTGACGTGGAGGAGAAAGAGAGCGCATAATTTACGAGAGTTTTCGAAGGAAAAAGGAGGGGGGGGGGAGAGGAATCGGTTAGAGCGGGAGGAATCGTTCGCGGGAAATTCCGAACGAAGAAGAAATTTCAAGGTAGTCCTGGGGAGGTGGCGGAGGGAAAGGCTGGGGAGGAAAAAGAGGATTGGGGAGAGGTACTGTAGAGGGAGCTGATGATAGATAGTCAAGCGAAAAAAAAGGAGAAACAAACCGTGGATGGGATAATAGAAGCAAAAACCTCTCTCCTTTCCTCTCTCAAGATAGATAAATGGTTGCGGGATGTGTTCGAAACCGGCCTCTCATCTTTCCATTCGTTCGTTAGCTGCTGGGATGATCTGAGGAACACAATACGGTTTGGAACATAAATCGTCATTAAAACCTCAAAATCCGGAAGGCACACTAGGTTAATCGTGAAGAATAGGATTTAAAGATAATATTGGTGTAGCCTCCGTGACCTCGGTTCAAGACTAGGAAAAATAAAAATGCCAATGGAGGTTATGGAAGGAGTGACGCCCTAGAAATATACTCTTTAAGTCGCTTTGTGTCGAATAATCCCGTGTCGTCACGCGATCGACCGACAGGAAAGCGTAGACGGTGATGTCCAGTTTGGAGTGTGTCGAACTTAATCGAGACTATCGGCTCAGATAACTATGAGCATGGTTCGCATTCCGGGTTCGGAATTTAAGTCAGAGTATTGCAGTCAAAATTTAGACCGTTTTTGGCACACTGAAATAATGCTGCTTGCAAACCATATTTATTCATTGTTTTGCGATTTCATTGATATTCTGCCGAATCATATCCATTAGAAAGGCATATTCTGTACCTTCATCCTACCTGAACATATTCCAGTTGCAACAAGTGATCACATTTACTGTATTCTCGTAAGTTAGATCCTCATGAGATGCTCAAGTAATATTCAGCAAGATATTAATTGCAACTTAACTTTCATTTTAAAGGAATTTTACAAAACTGAAAAGTATATTTTCAATTAAATCCATTTACCAAAATCATATCAAATCAACGACATGCGAAGGTTTGATTATTTTCGGCGATTGTTATCTTTTCAAATATTGTTTTATTACTCGTGCCCACTAAATTTTACCTTAGTCCCACAAATGCTTCAGATTTCATTTATAAGCGTTTTTATTACTTAATTTGCATTTATCAATAAATTAAAGTAGTTCAAAACCCTTTAAATGGGCTGAAATAAAAATGTACCTACTTATTAATCATAAGAATAAGTTAAAAATAAATCATGACAATAATAATACTTAAATTGAGATCAAAACGAATGTACACATTCTAAAAAAATATGAGATAATTTAAATTTATTTTTTTAATTGCCTTGAGTTATCCCAATGAAGCAAGGAACTAGGATTAAGGGAATTTTTAAATTGCGTTGGAAGAAGGATTAAAGCCTTTTATAGCCTAACTGATGAATTTCAGTCTGCCTAATTTGTTTTCCCAACTTATTTTCTGTAATTCAAGAAAAAATGTCGCCAATTGTCCATAGATAAATTTAAATTTTAATATTACTACTGAAAATAGAAAAATTGCTATCTAACTGTCACAATGCTTTCCGTCTCTCATGACTAATTTAGAAGATGAATTCATAGGAGACCCTGGAAAACCATTCTCGTCCAATAGAGGCTTTGGAAATGTGACCGTCCGGTGTTGAATACCTTCGATCCTAAAGGGCTCTGGGATGGACACCTGCGCTCCGGTCGTCATCTTCCTGCGGTCATCAATACCAGTAAAACGTAGCTACACTCGGAAGAAGTGGAGACGGGAGTTTAGTTTTCGTTACACTCCCCTCGAGAGAGCGTGCCTTCGCAAGTATCTGTTTATCAAGGCGAGGTTATAGGTGCTCCCTATTCGTCGGGACAAGGCCGAAGTGCGAGATTTTTATCACTGAGTGCGGATAAAAATCTGGACGAGATCAGAATCTAGATTCTGAGGTATGGCCTGACCATCCCTGATAAACGGCTAATGTGTATGGGTTAGAATTTTTGGAAGGCTAGAGAGGCATGTGGGATGAATTAAATGGGTCTTCAAAAGCTAAATTCCAACGAGAGAAATTCTACTGTAGGGTAAACAAACTCTAATTAGATCGAATGGGAATGTTCCCTATTAATTGAGAGGATTCTTAAAATATTTTAGTTCAGCTCAGAGGAATCTTTTCCGTAATTGCCTTAATTAGACGAACCTTTTTAGAATGAATACCATCTGAGAGAGTAATATATTGACTTTGGTAACTTCGTTGATTGGGACTGAGTGTGGATCGTGTTAGTTAGGTAACACTTTTCCTAAAGTCAAATTTTTCCGCAACGAATAGTGAAAAATTACGCAACACTGGCATGCTCGTGCTTGGCCCCTTTTCTGGCGATTATACATAAAATCTAGTCGCTTTTTATGTGAAATAAATGCAGATGGTTGGCGGAGTTGTTAATAAGCTGTATACATATTTACTGTAGATAAACTGAAACAATAAGGTGTACTAATTTCAAAAGGAGTTGGTTCCAAAATAAGAATTCTGGAAATTTTTTTCGATGCATTGAAAAAATTAAGAAAACGTATGTCTTCATGTCACTCATTCGTCGTAAAAATATTACCTCTTGGACATATTTCGTCCCGAATTGAAAATAACATATTTAACTTTGAAAACTAATTCATTTTTTCTTTCCCACTTTTACCGAGCCCATTAGAAGTATAATGTTGTGGCATTGAAGATTCTGATTAGTGCAAGGATTTGAGTTATTGATAGATTTGGTGTGTAATTATTCCATTTAAAAGAATAATTTCATTTAACCATATAAATAGGTATAATATTGAAAATATTTATTTTTTTTCTTCATTGCCTTGTTCATTTTCATCTATTTCATTTTCAGGTGTAAATGATAATGGCGATAAATGTAGCTGGATAATTTAAAAAATATTAGGCCCATGAAGAAAGTGTGTTCCGGCCGACCAATATTTTTTAATCCGCTCCTAACATTTCACATTCCTGCCACTTTTCCCCAATTTCATCGCTTTGTCATATTCTGCCTTTACATAAACAGCATCGTTCACTGGCGTGATAATGACGAGAATTTCTTTTCAGCATGCTTTCGCTTCATCCAGAGAGAAGGTTTTAAATAGCACCAGCCAGTTCCGAACGTAATTCCCACGTACGAGTTCTTTTCCCCTATTTTATCCGTCGTGAGTTTTATTTATCTCGGAATCCTCAAGGGTGAACCGTCCCAATCTAATGGCGACGGAAGAATTTAAATTTGGACGATAGCGTGAAACAGTTTTTTGTTAAAATCGGGACAAGGAGCGAAATACCAACTCCGAGAACGAAGGCAAACATTTCTCGGATTTCGTATTTTCACGCAGGAGAAGCAAATTTTTTTAATAAACTGTATTCCAAAAAGGGACATCCTTCACGTCATTATCATCCAACAACCTGGAAAGTTTTAAATTTCTGCCTGAGATACATGCAGGTATTATGTCAATATCGAACCGTGGAGAAGATACCTCTTTGTAACAAAGAAACTATTTGATCCATTCATTCAAGTACTCACCCGCCCTTGTAAACCAAGTATGCCGTGTAGTTAAATAATGAATGACTTGACGAGTATTAAGCTGAAAGTTCAATTGAAACGTTGACCATTAAATGTTTAAAGTTAAGGTACACAGTATTTTTTGAATTTGACAATGTAAATCTTCAGTTATTATCGAGATCGAAGTTGTTTAAAAACTGTGAGAATTCAAGTGTTGCTCCTCAAAAATGCTCGATGATACCAAAAACAACTTCAGCTAATTGAAAATCTACCGAATATTACAATGAGTGTATTTAGTGGTCATAGTTTCCCGAAAACAGTCCATGATTTAGTGTTAACCAAATCTTACGCTTGTGCTTCCACTTAAATTAAAGATTTTGTTGACCAAGCGCAGCGAAATCATGCTAAATATTAGTTCTAAACCATGGATAAATTTAATTCTGTCATTATAATTTCTGTTTCGATTAGAGTACAAAATTATATGATTCTAGGCATCAATACCTTGTCAAAGATAACCTGCTACTCTCCTTCACCTAGGCCACTAACGTAACTGGTGTCGCGGCCAATGCTCTTAGAAAAATGAGGCGTTTGAAATTGAAGTTAGAAGAAGAAAAAGTTATTGGAACTGGTTGGAACTCAATGAATATCTTTTCCTTGGAAGTTCACCATACAAAGCGAATTCGTCGAATAAACCGTGGGTGTAAACCTTAAAGCTCATAGCGGAAGATAATGTGCCTTTGTGCTTTTATGATGTTTGATTTTTGCGGAAGATGTGCGACTACCAAGGCCGCAACGGTCATCGCAATAGGTGGTTGTCAATAAATGAAAGATTGTAGTTAGAAAGAGGAATACAGGAGGGAAAACCTCATGATTGCCCACCCCTCACTTTATTTACTAATAGAAAGACCGTAAAGAAGCGTTGCTTTTCCCGTACTTATGTTGTTCAATTCGCCTCTTTAAATTTTCTTCTCGCGCAGAAAAATCACAAACCTCCAGTAATCGCAACATTATTTGTAGTAGTGAACTTCATACAACATCAGCAGGACCTGTATAAGTATAATAATATGACTTCTGTAAAATCTTCGCATTATGTGATGGAAATTCGATTAAACCGCCATGGCAGGGGAGGGTCTTCTCAAAAAATATAAATATCACAATCAGCCATAATAGAGGTCAAAGCGGGGAGATGGAAGTGCTGAAGTCCTTGACTTGATGAATTAGCATAAATGGCAAACACTGGGCCTTATAAAATTTGTTGTCTCCGGCGTAACTTTATGGAATTTACAAAACATATTGAAATGAAATTTTTGACTTTATAATTCCACCCACTTTATTTTGAACACGACCTTGCATCTGATGATGACGTTCAACGTCGAAACCTGGGTCGAGTTCTAAATAAAGTGTGTGGAATTACAACGTCAATAATTTTATTTCATTTCAACTGGGCCTTATATTGAGAGAGCTGCCTCTAGTGGATATTCCATGATTGCCTGGCATTTTGTTCAGCGAAAGCGTGGTGCACTTATGCACATATGCTATAAACAAAAGCGGTAAATCCCTTTCTACCCCTACCGACATATCCCATGTAACCGTTCTTTTTTCGTCTTTCCAGTGGAAGAGGTGTCTTTCCTTCCATTCTCACCCCTCCTCAGCCTCTACACCCGTCTACCTCACCACCTACCCGCCGTGTCGCTAAACTCACCCTCCGCATCCTCTCTTCCACTACTCGCCTCCCTACCGCCCCTTCTTTTTCTCCCTCACCCAACCCCGTCATCACCCCGCAACCCCTTTTGGGTACGTCTTCAACCCCCACGAGGAATGCGTCGAGAAGTAATTCCGGACCTGAGAGGAGAGAAAGGAGGGCAGCGCGATAAATTACGCGCAAACAATTGAAAATAAAAGGGGTCGCTATTAAAACGGTAATGCCAACCGAGAAATAACGTCCTTCCCCCGGCGGTTTTCAAAAAGGTACCAGAAAAGTCGCCCATTTTATATTTTTCCATCCACCACTGGCCGCCTTCACCCTCAAACGATTCTGAGTTTTAAGTTGCCTCCCTTCTTTTTTGTGTTGTTCATTGCAATTAAGCAGTTTATCTCCTTTTGTTATGTCACGCCGTCCATCTTTTTTTCTCCCTCCCTGTGGCTCTCTCCTTCTGTCTTGTCTTTCTCCACTTTTCACTTCACTCTCGCAAAGGGCAACGTACAAACTCGGCAGCGCAATTCTTTCGAAGAATATATAAGCATACACTTGCATCTTACAATTTAAATTCTAATTACAAAACAAAGCAGGAAATCATGACATCTACGGTGCCTCTAACAGAAATGTTCAATGGTAAATTTATTACTAAAATTTAAATTACAAATTGATGCAGATTTTGAAGGCAATTCTTAGTTATTGTTTTATGCATGAATATTCTGATTAAACATTCGGTTTCGACCATCTTTTCCTTTAGTATTACAAATTAATAATTCTAAAAGTTAGGAAAAGCATTATCTAAGTTGGATAAAAATATTATGGTTCATTCCGTTGTCAAGATGCTCTTTTTTCGAAGCTAAAAATTTCTCTTCGTGCGGAAATAAGTACAATGTAAATTGACTTCGTATGAACACAAATTGATGATAACTTATATAAACCTATGGAATGTTGCGAACATGAATCCAAGTGGCCAAGGGTTAAATAAGCATATTCGGATAACTCATTAATTGGTGTACCATGCTGAAAATAACACAGAAAAACGGACGAAGATCGCGTTTTTATGTTCAATCTAGAAAATTGTGTGCTAAATTATTGTGTAGGCCCCTAAATTGCAATGTAGCCAATGATGGTGTTATTTTTTAGTGACATATTTAATAGCACTTTTCTACGCACTCAATAAGTACAGTTACACGACATGCCTAAGAATTTTCCAGATATGTTCGAACAGATATAGAATTTTACTATTTCTCACTCTCACTGGTTAATCTGTCCTATCTGCAATGCGTTAAACGCGTTGAATGAAGACGTTCTCTGGGATAAGTTTATGATTATTCAGGGGTATTTGGTGACTTTTATATAGTTTCGCCATTGATGAGAATGATACTCCACACTACCTAGTGTGGAGTCTCATTTTCCATTTCCATCTCTTGATTCTGTTTGAACAATACCTCTCATACAAGAGCACCTAACAGTAAAGTTCCTTTTTCCAAGTGGAGCCGGGGGCATTTTCGTGAATCCACAGAATTTTAAGGGCATAGCTGCTATAAAATACAGGGTGGAGCACTACCTGTCATAACTTCCTTGCGTAGAATTTTTCGTAAGGGCAAAAATGTCAGATGCTTTCGTTATCCTTTCCTTCCTACTGATTCGCCCTTTTCTTCAGGGTAGAATTAGTCTCTGTCTTCCCCCAACCGCTCGCTCACCAATTAAATGCCTCACCTGCCCCCGGCGCCTTCGACATGCGCCTGTGTGTGCTCTCCATTCTCTTCCTCGATTGGGGGGAAGGTTTGTCGTTTTGAAGGGTGGGATGGGATTGCTGAGATAGAGAGAGAAGGGGAAGTAAGGAGAACACCTTTGTCTCCCTGTCCCTCGGTAGCCAGTTCTCTAAGGTGTATTGCTCTCGCCACCCGGCTCCCGCATATTGCCCAACCCTATTCTTTCGAGATTCCATGAGCACAGAACATACAATTTTCTCCAGGAAGAGCAAATGAGGCGAACGTTACAGCGTGCATAATTTTTTTAGTTGTAGTCGGCATTCCTCCGCGTTTTCAATGTCATTTTAAGTTCCAATGTCTTCGGAGTAAAGCATTAGAAACATGATAGATGAGTCGTTTTCAGCACCTTCTTCTGTCAAATATAGCTGCCTGAAAATTTTATCGAATCTAATGTATGCTTTAGGCTCCTTTGTGGCGGAATGTGTGTGGTGACACGCTTGCCGTGTCGGGAAGAAATCGAAATAAACGAGAGAATCCTAACGCTGAAATGTCGACTAAATTGAACTCATGAGTACTTGGAAACTAGGTAAAAGTTACTAAAAAAATATAAAACAGGAAATTTTAACATTCTATTCGGTGAGACTAAAATGATTTTCGCTACTCAATCCTTTAGGCACCCTAGATGTGCTAAAATCTCATTCAGTCTTTTATTTATAACCATTTCAATCGATGAGGGTAAAAAATAACAGAAACTTTACACTTCCACACACTTTTAACGTCCTCCGACGATGGTTTCGATGCTGCGCATCATCATCAAGTGATGGAGTGTGAAGTAGAAGTGTACAGTTTCTGTTATCTTCTACCCTCATCATGAAGAAATTCCACAAAGTTTAGCCTGAAACTGTTAACCATTTCAATCGAGTTCAGTTAGTTTTAGTTTTGCTTCAGCAAAAATCGTGGTTGGGTGCCAAAGTCTCTGAAATGGAAGACCAGCATTGTGCCGCCTGGTCTTCGAAAGACTGATTCGAAGCGTAACCGAGAATGCGTATATATAAACAGGTAAGTTTAGGGGTCAGAGAATATAAAAAAGCGCTTGGTTTTAAATCTGGGATGTGCCCGGAAGAATTGTGCTTCAGGTTAAAAGAAATTCTACGAAATTCTCGTAAAATGACCAAACATGAACGAATGTGAAACTTTAAAACTGATGAGGGGTCAAATTTGAAATCGCTTATTTAATATAGAGTCGAATATATGTCGAGAAAAGAGATATTCAATCCTGTGAAAATCTTCTAAAATTGAATAGCTAATGATCATTTTTGAAAATGATTATAAATTATCTCGCAGCTATTAAGTGTTATCACTGATCCTGTTCGTTTTGATTTTTATCCACATGGTTAAAAATGGGCGTATTTATCGTGTTTTTCTCACGGCACAATTAAGTGATAAAATTAAAGCAATTAAAAATTCCAAAAGGGCCTAAAAAAGGATAATAAACGTTTGGTTATAGATGACAACCGCCTTCGATTTTCTTAAATTTAACTTGTGGTTAGGAGAAAGACTACGAGGAACAGGAAGTTTCTTCAAAGTCTAAAAATAAAAATTAAGCCCTTCTATAATTTCAACCAAATCAACTAAAGTTCTTTAGCAGCTAGTTCACCCAAGCAATATATTACGCTCGTGGCTCGAAACTTATTTAATCACCCTTGAGGAAGTAAGGTAGGAAGAAGGTTAACTTGAAGGTGGAGAGAAGAGGTGGCTGCGATCGGCAGGAGATGCGTACCTACGAAGCCTTTCCGTGGCGATAGGATAGCTAATTGGACAAGAAAGGGGAGGGGCTCTTCCTCTCTCACGTAGGGATCTCGAGTCAGGTAGTTGGGGGTTGGAGGCGAGAAGAAGCCGCCCTGCCCTGGCAGCCGGAGGACGGACCTGGGTGGTGTTGGGAGAGACGAAACCCAGCCGTGTACCTCCTTGGTCAGAGGGAAGAATGCCATTCAATTAGCAACGAAGGTAATTCAGTGTTTATCCAATATCGTATTTCACCTGACGGATAAAGCTGCCGAATAAATTTTTTACTCTTCGTTTTCGATAATCGTTGAGATCGTTCATCGATCAATAAACCTGTTCGTTTTAAATTGAAACGCCTCGTTCTCTAATTCATGGCGAATGACTTCCGTTTCTGAGCCAGTTCCGTAATGGATTTCTTGATAGCGTAAATGGCTGGATCCAAGTGATGAGAAAGATTTACATTAATATGTTGGACCTAGTTCATTACGTTTTGGAAACGCCTTTCGTGTAATTTTTGATTAGAAAACCCCTACTATAATGTACTAACATATACCGCCCGAGTTCAATTTTAATACTTCATGCTTTCTCTGTGCTGTAAATCGCACCTTATATTCAAATGAGTGGTCCGGCATTAACGTTAAATAAACGCAGGTTAAAATACTTAGTACGTGTGAAATCTAAAATCTAAATTTTATATTGTTTTCCTGGTCAGGTGGGCGTGACTTTGAGTCCCGTTCCTGCCGGAAACGTTTTTGTGAGAATTCCTGAATAATGCGAAATGGACATGAGGAAGGCCAGAGGTCGTCTTTACATAACCTTGAAATTAATCTGGTCGTCTTTACACAACGGAAAAATCTCTCCTTTTTTCTGTTTCCACATGTAACTATAATGCAGAGATGGTCGCATGAATCTGTCACTTTGAGCATTGCCTAAAAACGAATGAAGAGGCTGAAAAATTGTTTTTAGTGGAAAATCTCGTATCTCACTGAGATAATCAATGGATTTATCAATGGGTTAATGGATTTGGATGGAAGCCTGAGTTAAATTGTTCATGAAAAATCCTTCTGAGGTTATTGCAAAGAGTAAAATTTCCCACTAGTAGTCCACCTGCACCTTTTTCTCTACAGTAACGTCGAGGACATATATATCAAGACTATTTGCGAAATTAACATCTTCGTTTACTGTCTTCTAAATATTATATTTTATATCTTTTCACTGCAAGAAAGTTTTACCGGTGGCTAATGTCATCCTTGAATAGAATTGCAGCCACGTCCAATCATGTAACACTACACTTGACATTGAATTCTTCTATTATGGTATTACCGACCAGAATTCTTGAACGTATTGTCTTTATTCCCCCTATCTTGCGTTGTCAATACAAAAAATTAATCAGCCACTCATAAAATCATATCAGGAAGACATTGACACCAATGGAATTATTGTTGAGGCTTACTTTCCTGAAATGGATTAATGGATATGAAAAGAAGTTGCCCTCGTTTCAGAAACCTTCAAACCCTTAGAATATTCTTTTCTTGCTGATTCCTTTCGTTTCGTCGGCATGAACCCCGGGTGTTAAGGAGGATACGTCTAAATATACTTCAAAATAAATTTACCCTTTAATGTGACGGGTGCGAAATGCGAATTGAGGAGAAGATGGGCGGTGGAAGCGGGGAGAGGATAGGGGAATTTCGTGGGAGAAGGGCTTTGGAAATCTCTTCCCTCCCCTACCATTCCTTACACTCCGCCCCTCTTAACGTGGCGTGACGCCGCACGCCCCCTCCTCTTCCACCCCCCTGTAAGTCTTCCCCCCCGCCCTAAAACCACACTCGAGAGGAATGACACGATTCCTCTCTCCCTTTCCCTGAGGCCAATTAGGACCGTCTTCCCGACGGCCCTCTGGTAGGCCGATGTATCCCTTCTGCAGACCCGGGCAGGCAGTCCATTCCAGTGGCCTTCATCTTCTAATCCCGGGTTCCCGGGCGCAATTCATCACCCCCCTCCCTCCTCGTCCGCGCCTCTCCCTCGTGAGAACAAAACGAAACGAAAAAAGGAGACCGCGCCACGGTATACCCAGCCACCAACTCTTTCTCCTGCTACCTAACAGCTGGTTAATAAAAATCGTAAGGAAAAAATAACTTGGTGCATAAATTTAAATTAAATTACCACCTTGGGATAAAAATTTAATTCGGTTAAAGCCCACTTTTTGTTTGCACTTCAACACAAAAAAACATTTTATGATATCATTGTAATATTTAGTCGATGGTTTGTTCATGATTGAATAGCTTTCCCTAGGCAAGAGGTCTACAACTCTCCTGTATTATTCCTCATTTCTTAATTTATCTTTTCATTAAATAACGAGCATCTATCTTGAATACCTGGTTCCAAAGATTTCTACCCCCCTTCACTTTGCTTTTCCAGTGGTCCATGACTCCTAAACATTGTTTCGCGTAATCTTCTTAGTTTGTTGAATCCTTTTTGACCATAGTAGTTGCCGCTTCTAAGCTTAAAACATTTCGTAATTGGTGCTCGTTTTAGCTCTTTCCATCCAACATATTCCTACTGTTGAGGTAGGTGAAATATTCCACTTGTTTTAATTTCTCTCCCCCGGGTGCAGTTTCTTTTTTGACTTTCTCTTTTCTCGGGCATGGATTTTAGTTTGGTCCTATTGATAGAATATTAATTTTCCTCGAGTAGTTGACCTATTTCGTATAAAAGAGCTTGCGGGTCATCACTATCCTCCTCTTAACTTTGATTTCCGTGAAAGGGAACCTTGTAATTTTTTCCATTTGCCTTTATTCTTTCGATGCCCATTCTTTTCAAGTAAAATTTTAACAGTTTCAGAGACAGTTGGATCTTTGTCTAACTACTCTATGTGTTTTGGCCTCTATTGTTCACAAGTATTTTATTCGCGTCGTGGCGATTTTTTTATTGCATGTTTTTCTCATCTTCTGTTATTAATTGCTATTTTTGCAGCTATTTGCACGGTCAGCGTGGGAAGGCTCTAAAGATGAAAGAATACGTGTATATTTCCGTATGCTCCCACAGAATACTCTATGTAGCCAGTGGTTCCATATTCTCATATTTTCAGCTATCAAGGCTCCTGGCTTATTTTTTTCAGCTCATGGATAATCATTCAATCGGTTATATGGGTATTTTTTAGCTGTGCATGCTCGGATTAAATTGTATTTTTTAATTAAACTGAAGCAACCTTTTTAGAAACTAAACTTAGAAAGTTTTTACGGTTCACGACATCGGTCACCTTACCTCATAGACGTTCCCCTGCAATACCCCAGGATTTCTCACTCCTGGTGCTGATCTGCCGCGGTATCAACTCTTCGACAGTTGGCATCCCTACCCACTTCCTCCGTTCATTGGGGCCGTGATGCCCACCCTGCTCTCGCACAGACCCAGCTTCATTCCACCCTTACATTCCCCCCACTCCTCCCTTCCCAATTCTCCAACAATGACCTTTCTCTCTGCCGGTGGAATTCTTTCCTTAAAGAATAAAAAAAATATTTCCCTTCCTCGTTCGGATGTCTCGCAATTCGTAGAATTTTAATTGTTATTCCCTTAAAGGTTAAAAAAATTCGACTGTTTTTCCTTTACGCGAAGCGTAAATCTTCTCGAGAAAAGTAGTTTTTTTCTTTAATGCGATGACTCCGAAGGCCACGTGACTACTTTATGATTACTTTAGTTAATGGTGATTTTACTGCCGTTATGCGTGAAATTGCTATCTACTTATTTTTCAAAGGATGAGAATGAGAATTTAGAATGTAACGTAATAATTTACTAGTTCGTTTTCTCATGAAGCGTAAGCGATTGGAGTTTAATCTTTGCTCGCATAAATTCACATAAGAAAAGATTGATTGAATGATAGCTATGTGCTATTATGTGAACATTTTAGTAAGGTTACTATGTTGTAATATCCTGAGGTACGAGAATTTGTGATCGATATCAGGCATTCAATTATTTCATGTGCACTATATACATTCATTTATTGCGTGCAAACAGAACAATTTCAGCGATATGGAATGATCAAACATCCTCGGGTAACATTTTTAACCCTAATGATCTACATATATAACACTCGCCTTCGATTGTTCCAATATTTACCGTACTAAATCTTGAAATAAAATGTCGTTCATGAACAAGTATTTGACTAATACATTTTTTAGGGCGCAGAATTATTGTGCCATCTCATGTATATATTCTCATTGTTTCATTGTGAAATTAGTTTTGATTTACAATGAAACACTTTGTCTTAGAACTTGTTAAGTGTTGCTATAGTGAATAACATTATTTCACAATATTTTCATCCGACCAAACAATCGCTTCCGCGAATTAAATAATCATTTCTTTCTTACGATATAGCGTTTCTGCTTGTGTTATTCATATTTTAATTGATTGCAAATTGAGAAATTGTTTGATTTTCTAAGTGCTACCTGGCTGCCTTATTCACGGAGTGGTGTTTGGAAGCTGAAGAAAAGATCCTCTCGGATCTTTTATCATCATTTTTGAAA
The DNA here is from genome assembly GCF_022747635.1 of Hetaerina americana. NCBI lineage: Eukaryota > Metazoa > Arthropoda > Insecta > Odonata > Calopterygidae > Hetaerina > Hetaerina americana. Next base: position 71,384,349 of record NW_027286985.1, read on the forward strand.
CAATTTAGTCTCATTAGGTATTTGGCTCGCTGGTTCCCTTATTTACGCTTTATCTATATTTACTTGTTTAGTTCACCACCAGAGCACCTTCGTTTTCCTTTTTTCTTTGAAGTGATACTAGAATTACTTATGTAGCATTTTAAAAACTCCATAGTAAAATTATCCTGGTTCAAACATTCTCCTATTTTCCATTAGACAACAAACAAAATGTTTTAATATGGTAGTTTCAGTTAGAAGCCAATCTTAGAGGACGTAAATGATATCAGTAGAAATGCTAGACACACTCACTCGTTTTTCTTGGAAACCGCTTACCTTAATACATAATATAATAATCTCGTATGATATCTAATTGCGTGGGTTGATAAAGTTTGCATTATTTATGCCTTCGTTTTTTTGATCATTCAATCCACTAACCTTCCAATATTACAATTAGGATGAAAGAACTCTCTAAACGGATGAGTTCATGCCTGCGCTGGATATCAATCCTTTTGTCTTTATGAGCAAGGTTAACCCTAGTAGTTTGGGGCACATCAACGTTATCCACTGAAAGTTACCAGGTATACTGTAGAGTGTATGGCATGAAGTTATAATACAGCAGTCTTCAGTTATGTAACCTCAATTACGGCATGGCATTATTAATTTGTTTTATGATATGATCACAAAACGTGACAGCAGTGTCTGGCACATTGCTGCTTAAAATAATCCTGAACGTTTGTCTAATTCTCTTTATTCAAGGGAAAAACGAATACTTAATCCGTTTTCTTAATAGCCAAGGGTAATCACTTTTAGCTTAAGTTAGCAAGGATATATATATGAAAGGACGACGCTACGCTACGATTGACGAGATAAAGACTGTATTGAAGGAGGAGCTGAACAAGATCACAAAAAAATAATTTTTTGGAGTGCTTCGAGGGTTGGAAATAACGTTGGCACCAGTGTATAATATCTAATGGGGATTACTTTGAAGGCGACAACTAGATTTTAATGAATAAATAATTAAATTTTGAAAAAGCACCAAAGTCGTGATTCTTTTTGAACAGACCTCGTGTATATATATATATATATATATATATATATATATATATATATATATATATATATATATATATATATATATATATATATACCTGTATATATATGTATATATATAAACACGGATGTAGATTTGTAGAATATAGAGACACATAGAAAGGACACTCACAATATGTTATTTGACGTTTCGACAGCACGGCTGTCGTCTTCAGAATCATTCTGTGTGTCTCTATATTCTACAAATCTACATCCATGCTTTTATATATTTGTGCGTCGCCGAAGAGCGTTCCATTTCGAATATATTTATGTAAATGTATATATATATATATATATATATATATATACAGGTATATATATACTCGAGGTCTGTTCAAAAAGAATCACGACTTTGGTGTTTTTTCAAAATTTAATTATTTATTCATATATATATATATATATATATACTTATATATATATATATATATTTATATATATATATATGTGTATGTGTGTGTATATATATATATATATATATATATATATATATATATATATATATATATATATATATATATATATATATATATATCGAAGCACTTCAAAAAATTATTTTTTATGATCTTGTTCAGCTCCTCCTTCAATACAGTCTTTATCTCGTCAATCGCAGTGCAGCGTCGCCGTACTTGGCGCGCTTTTTTCGGTCTTGGCTCGTACTGGAGCTTCCATTTGGATGATTGAGCTTTAGTTTCCACGTCATAACCATAAACCCATGATTCATCACCAGTTGTGACCCTCTGGAGCAAATTTGAGTGGTCGCGGACAGAGTCATTAGCAATATCGATGCGTTGCTGTTTTTGGTCGAAATTGAGCAATGTTGGTACGAATTTCGTGGCGACCCATGCCATGCCCAAATCATTGGTAAAAATCGAATGCCACGAGCCAATCGATATGTTTAGGTCCTCAGCAACTTCATTAACAGTGATTCGACGATTGGCCAATACTATTTTCTTCGCTTCATCAATGTTTACTTCTGTTGCTGGCGTGCTCGGGCGTCCGGCACGCTCTTCGTCGTTCACATCTTCTCTGCCCTCTGAGAACATTTTGTACCAGCGATAAACGTTGCTTCGGTTCAAGGTAGCTTCTCCATATACCACAATCAACATTCGGAAAGCGTCCGCGCACGTTTTGTACACAAACTTTGATGCAGATTCTTTTATCCATTCTTTTGAACAGGTAAAAATCGAAGACAAGCCAAAATACGTCCCAGCAAAACAGCTGTCAAAAATTAACGGAACACTCAAAATGGCCAAACCTTTCGGCATACGGGAGAGACATAAGTACTATACATAACGCCACAAAAAAATCAAAAATCAATTATATGCAGCCCGTGGAAATTTATAATTCGCGATACGTTTTGGACTGACCCCGTTTATATCATTGCTGAATAAGTCCATCTAATTATTTCGGATCGTCTAATCTGCTGACTTCCATTGTCTCCATGGAATTATTCCAAACTTAGCTCCAGAGAGCATTTGAAAGGACACGAGAGTGTGCGTCGGCAACATTCTCTTCTATTAAAGAAGAGCGACGATTCTCTTGTTTTAATGAAGTTGAACTAGCGATTTTTAGTTTCCAGAGTTTTTATTGACGTTTCGTTGGTTTGTATGGTTTCCAGCTTAACATAGGAATCAGTCCAAATTGATTATTTAATGTTATTCAAATTACATCTATATTTTGCAAACAAAGATAATATAGTTTCGAGTAAAAATTTGTGTTAATGTCATTAATTAACGGTTCTTCAAAAGTTCAGTTTAGCTTTTTATGATTAGTGGTTTTTCTTTTCAAAGTATTTTTTCTTGGCGAGCAGCATTGAAATTATTCGTAAAATATTATTATAAATTATGGTGTAGTTGTATTAATATTTTATATCTGTGAATCGGATATTCTGAACGTGCTCCCATGATTCTTCAGTTCAAGATGGCTCCGTTCACTCAGAGAAATGCGCGAAGTGTGCGTCGCTCGCACATTTCGAGCTAGAGTGCCCTTCACTCGGGCCTTAACCTTTGAGATACCCTTCGTAAGATGGGCGACCCCTCCAAAGGGCCCTTTAAAGGCACATATTGTCGTTTGGGGTACGGCTTTAAATCATTAGTTCAAATACCTTTCAAATACCTTAGTTCAAATACCTTCAGGGTATACCTTTCCTTTATAATAACATTAACAACCTGCTTTATTTAGTAGGCATGTATTTTTATTATTTTGAATGACATAATAAATATTTTATGTACAGGCTGCATATTTCATTATGATGGACGTCAATAAGAGTGATCCTTGTATAGGAGATGATTTTAAAAACTTAGATACTTTCTTTTTCCAAGGCATGTCTCTGAAACTCCCTGAAGGACCGATTTTCGCAAATTTTTCGTAAAAGTAATTCGTGGAACGTACATAGTATGTAGTATAGTAACATAGTAAACATTGTATTGACATTCGTAGAACTACTACTACTTATATCGTATTGGTAATTTGTGGAACTTATATAGTTTTGCGTTGGCCATACTTTTCTACCATGCCAGTCAACTATTTTACAACATTTGAGAGATATTTGAAGCTATATAGAGATATTTGAAGGCCGAGATTTTATTAAACTCGATAATGGTAATATGGAAGTAGTGCAGACTTATCGTTACACATTAAAAATTAACTATTGGTCAGTTAGTTTCACTCCACCGTAGTCTCTTAATCTCTTATAACCTCTATAGGACTAATCGCTCAAATTCTTCTTGTCTTGCGTATTTATGTAATTTATCGTGTTAATTTCCTGTTATCCTGTTCTAAATTCCTTATCCGCTTTGCCGTGCTCGCGTCACTAATTTTTCACTTTCTAACGTAGTTGTTGTAATTATTACGGAAAACGACCGGCAGGTGAGGTCATTTTTGCCGTTGGAGATAGGTGGATAATTTGGCAGGGATAGGATGTTCAGGGAATGGAGGGTGAGTGTAGAGAGAAACCCGGCGTCGGCATTAGTCTACTCTTAATGGTGGGCGCCAAGGGCTCATAAAATTTAACGTCCCATCCGACTGACGGCATACTACAGTTGAAGTGTCTTCCACAGGGCAACCCAAGAAGGGATCAGGTTAACTCGGAAAAATGTTTCCACCACTGAGATTCAGACTCGGGACCTTGGGGTGGAATGCCGGTACACTGACCAGTGCGCCAAACCGAACCCTGCCAAAAGGTGTTTGAAATGATTTGAGGATTTCTCCCCTTGTTTATGAGGTTTTATGAGAAGTACACAGTACCACATTTCCCGAATACTTCAGTGACCCATGCAAAATGTTTACAATGGCACTACATTCGACTTCGTCTATCCCCGTAGTATTATTTGGGGTGCTAATTGTGGCACGCGTGCCGGTGGCTTGCCACCAATGCTCGGAATGCTCATCAATCCATCAATTTGACTTCGGCCGGTAAGTTGAGAAAAATTCACTTCGACGAAACCTGATGCTCAGGTGGGTGCAGCTCGCACTGCGGGTGGATTCCAGGGGCGGTAGTGGGTGGGGGAAGGGGAAGCGAGCAAGCAGGTCTTCTCATTTGCTCCGAGATTACGGCGGTGGTGTTGTTTGGGGCTCGCAGCTGCGGAGCGGTGCGCGCGAGCGGGGGCGCTTGTCGGAGCCGTGAGGTCAGGCCGTGGGTGGCGCTATAAAAGTCGGCGGCCATTCTCGGACGCTCGCCATGCCGCTCTTTTTTTAACCCCTCTCACGCTTCCCTTCATCTTCCCTCGCCCATTCTTAGCCCTCCATCCCCCACCCCAACTCCCTTTACTTCATCACGGGCTCCGTTGGTCGCTTAGAGGCTCATATCTACCCCTCTCCAAGCGGGCTTGCAGTGCAAGCTCTGGCTACACCAACGCAAGGTTAACTACTCATCCTTTGTCCTTATATTTCCGATGACAGCGGATGTTTCGCGTACATCTTTGAAGGCATGTCGTATATTGCTCGATTCTTAGACTTAAACAGTCACTAACTTTAGCAAATGCTAGTCTGTATTATTTAATCCTTAAATACTTATTCCTATCTTTGATGAAACTTATTGGAATCTCTGGAAGATTTTGCTTCTGGTTTATGGTCCAAAGAAAAACGTAATAGTGAAATAGAGGGAAAGGAATAAATCCAAATGGAGGTGCATCTACGTCTTACTCTGCAAGCCGCCCTGGGAAATTAGTTGGAGGTATTAGGTCACTAACCACTAGAATAATTATATATTGGCTTGTCGTAAAATATATTTCCAAAAGTTAAGGTCTCAATATTTTGCCAGGGAAAATAGTGCCTTATCGGGTTTTTGACCTGTCTGTGAAGAAGGAATGAAAAAGTAAAATAGACGTAAAGGAAAGCAAACAAGGGGACACCAGTTATGGCAAGAAATGAGAGAGGATTGCTAAGAGAAATGTAAATAAAATAAGAACAGCTGATCCAGAGCACTTTGATTGGTGATGGAATATTGGAGACTGTAATTAAATGAAGAATGTTAAACGAAAAAGGCTGGGCAGAAAAAAATCATGTAGATAAGAATGAAGGGTGACATAAAGAATGGGGAATTGCTGAAGGATAAATTGCAATGTAGGGTGTCGCATTGTTTAATGTCAGGTAAGACTTAAGAGTTGCAGCAGTGGATATGCTGTGTATTCCTCCATAAGAGACTACCGATGGACTGTCATTGGTTACAATAATCATACCCGAACTGTGTCCATCGCCTCCTTGCCAACGTTCCTTGCAATGAAGCTAATTTTTTAGTTCAACTCTTTTGGAGGATCCATTCTTAATCAGATCAAATTGTTAATGCCTTTTTTTAAAATGCTAAATATTTCGTTACACCTGCGAAATTTCCATGTTATTTAGCATATTTCATTTGTACTGATCCTGTAGCACCTCATGGCTTCTCGAATACACTGAACTACTGAAAATTACCGCACACCTAGTACTTGCCCGCCAGTGAATGCCAGCAAAACTGCTATATTTTTCGCTCCTCGATGGGTAGGAAGTTAACAATTTAACTAGAACTCCCATGCTCTCAATACTCTGGCTCCACCTATTTAACCCTCTCACCTCAGCTCTCTTGATAAGGACGCGTTTCATGTACTTAGAAACACTTATTGTTTGTTCTATGACTTTGAGTCATTAGAAATAATACCATTAGGGCAGTGTTAGCATGAAGAAAGTGGCATCGTGATCAGCTAAAGGAGGAGTCAAATGAGGTACGGGAAGTTGACCGGATGGCTAGGGTTGATGGGAGTACCTATGCCCATAAAATTTGTGATACCTCTGTCTCTCTCTCTCTGACGTCTCTCAGCAAGAAACAACTTTTTACGAGATTTTTCACTCGGACAAGTATGTGAAGAAATCAGCCCTCTTTTTAATGAGAGGTTTCACTGTTCCTTGGCCTAGGAGAGAGGTTTTTATTTGTCAAGCATCTTCCGAAAATTCGGCTGGGGACCTTGCATGCTCGTAATTGACTGGCCTGATTAAGTCAAGTTTTCTCACCATTATTTTAGAGTGTAAGTAAATCCTAATTATACAGGGTGCGGCAACATAGCTTCATTTTTTGTATGAAGCAAAGCCCCTTTAAAAAAGGAAGCTATGTTGCCGCACCCTTTAAGTTGACTATTCATACATTTTCTCTTTGTGCTACCCCTATTTCTGAGGAGATTATGATCATGGTCTTTCTTAAGCATAGTTATTGTATTATTCTCTAATTATGATTATGGTATTTAGCAGAATCGTGACTTGTAGCCGCAATATAGAGTAGTCTCTCCCGCGATCACAAATCTATAATCAAGTTTTCACTGGAGTAACTATTCCAGTTCCAATAAAAATATATGATTCATATAAAATTTATGTTTCTAAATCCTAAAAACTATCTCTTTTTTCCGTGATCCATATATATGGCTAATGACACTCAAAATGCTTTGATTGTTTCTGGTGTTTAAAAAAACTGGTGTACTATGCCAATTTTTCCTGTTCGTTCGCGGTTCACATGATAATAGATAAGATTTACTAGTAGTGCGTCTTCTTGGTTTTTATGCTCGCCGCCATTGGCATTTTCACCTGGGTTAAATCGTAAATTTAAGCAACTCTACTTTTTAAGGAACATATTATACCTGCGGTGTTTATTTCGCAAGAGCAGCAGAAGGGCCGTCGTCTCGGTCGATTGATATCGAGACTCTCTCTTCCCCCCCTTACCTCATGCTCCTTCCTCCTCAATTCCCGTTGCCCTCCTCTCGGCCTTCTCTCTCCAACTCTAGTATCTGCCTCCCCCTCTTTTCTCCCGGCGGCATCGGCGTCCCCATCGGAGGCTTTGGTCGTAGACCTGGTGGGGGGGGGGGCAGTGGAGGGGGCGAGAGGGAGGGAAGGGAGGATGTTGCTGTAACTTCCCCAACCCCTTCCTTGGCATAGGTGTGTGTGCGAGTGGAGTCGGCGCCTTTCAAAGATCGCTCTCCGAAGAGAGGGAGAAACCGGAGCCGAGAGGCTTCCCTTCATTAGCAGGTCCCACTCCCACTTCGCTGGGGGGGTGGGGGAGGGAGGGAGATATGAGGGCGCGTTCCGGACGGACAAGAGCGTCCTCTCCTCCGCCAAAGGGAAGTCCTCACCGCCCTCATCCTTCCGTCCACCATCTCTTTCCATAACTCTTACCACACACGAATTTAGGGTTTCACTCGAGGAAAATGACAAAACGTTGAAAATTGGATCATTTCGATCCTTCATATGACCGGCCAATACCAGTAGATACATGCATACTAGTATTCAGTAGTTCCCTTACCGCTGCCCTCATACCAAAGGAGGGAAATAATCCATGAAAATTATATTAGAGACATTACGTGTAACACTAATTGCAATAATAATGGATTGCTTTGAGCGAACGGGAAAGTACTTATCTAAGTCACCTAAAAGAAACCTGCTAGGATAGCTATATTGTGACTCTGAAGAAATCCAAATCTTGTGTACGGAATACGCCTCGGTTGGTGAAAAATTGTCTTAAGACGAGAAGACAAACCTATCGATACTTTTGGATGTACTAAGATACCAATATTGTACGGCAAGGTTTCTGAGTTCCTTTCTGTCATTCCTTCCTCCGATCTACCTCCCTATTACTGTGGAGCAAAAAAGCATACGTTTCCGAGAGGTTTGCTATCTCTTCTATTTTAACGAAATTCTAAGGCTACTCAGTAGGCCTAAGTAGAGAATGCCTGAAAAGGTCATCGTTCTCTCATTTATTAAGAGAGCTGCCAACCTTGTCCTTAAAACCAGGGTTTTAACTTATTCTCCGTTCAATCGGTAGTGACCCAGAGGATGAGTTATTTAGGGAGGAAGGAGATTTCATTCGAATTTTTACTGTGGGGAGATAGCTGGTTTCAATTGTTCTTCATTAACATTTTAGCGAGCCGCAACGCCTGTAAACTACACCTGTATGATGATTGCCGTGGAATACTCGAGTCTGAAATAGTCAGGTTCCGTTTTTTCCTCATGTTTATTGTACCAACGTAATACATTAGTTTTCTGTATTACATCTAGGTCATTCATAAAAATCAATAAAACGTTTTTGAATGATCATTGGCAATTGATAAATATTTTTAGCCATATTTTACTCTGTCTTCTTTTGACGCATACTTCCATTCTAGCTTATGATTATGGTGATATGCTTTTGAAAATTATAGCGTTCCTCATAGGAGCTAAGAGCGTTCACACTGTAAAATTACTTTTATTGAAAACGTGCTTCTTTTAGAATTGAATTTGGTATTCTACATTTCTAATTGCGTCCAAAACCCTACTGATATTACTGTTTCGACTGAAAACAATATTTATTTTAAAAAGGTGATATAATGCTGATCCTCTAATTGAAATCATGGATGGTGGAATGCGTGGTTCAAAAAGGGGACCAGGCCTTGAACAGTGGCTCCGCCACCGGTGGATACACCAAATATTTAGTCTAAGCAGAACGGCATTAGCTTCTGAGTCTTTTCACTGTGGTTGCGTCCGTTTTACTTTTTCTGTCTTTTTTTATAATATTATTTATGATTATTAGCTTAAATTCCTAATATCTAAGATTCAAATCAACGTTTTAACATGTAATTGCTGCTATTGATAAAATATTCTCCATGTTCTAGTTTCATTCCACCTTTCGTTGTAGTCTCAAGTTCCTTGTAGTTTTCAAGTGGTCGTCGCCGTTATAAAGTTAAACTATATAAATTTTGTGACTTGATTTGCTCCTGCTGTTTTGTGTGCAAAATTATCAATGAAGAAGTTTTGGTAATTACGATTAAAGTTTCTATTTTATCCTTTTTTACGGTTAGTTTTTCAGGAACAGAGGTCGCGGCGAAAAATCCTTATTTGCGTTTTTACTTGCTCAGGAAAATATTCTTTAAAGTTTTTTCCAACACTCAAATTTACTTGAAATATGGAATTAAAAGATCATATCAACACTCCTGAGGCCTGCCGATGGAACTTTCTCATCCAATCGCGTGATCATCCGATGATGTCGAGCATTATTCATATTTACTCATATCCCTGTTATTGTTTGGAAAAATCATAGCAACAAAGAGATAGGCATCGGTCCATGGATCGGTGTCCAAAAAGTTCGTTGAAAATTGATTATTGTATATAAAAATGATCTCTCTATATGTCATAATACCTTTATAGCTGTGATATTACATTTTAGAGGGAGTATGGTATCTCAGTGGATTGAGCGGCAGGCTACTGAGTGGAGGCCCTAGCTTTGATTCGGATGATCATTCATTCGACACAGATTCGCCCAGGCCCTATGACTTTTTCGGGGGGAGTAGTAGTTTTGAGGGGAGACGACCGACAGCTAAGGTCATTTGCGCCATAGGGGAAGGACAGGAAAGGATGAAGGGTGGAGAGAAACCCGGCGTCGGCATTAGCCTACTCTTTCAGCAGCTAAGGTCATTTGCGCCATAGGGGAAGGACAGGAAAGGATGAAGGGTGGAGAGAAACCCGGCGTCGGCATTAGCCTACTCTTTGCGAAAGGCGCCAAGGGGTCCGCGGCTTAACGTCCCATTCGACGGACGGCGTACTCACTCAAAGTGCCCTCCACAAAGCACCGCAAGTAGGGATCGAGATACCTCTGAAAAATATTCAACACCCTCAGGGTGGGAAGCCAGTACGTTAGCCCCCGCACCATCTCGATCCCGAAGTCTCCTGCCGCTGTAACGACATTATGAATTACGCTTACCTAAACCACCATGGGACCTGAAAGGAGGGAGAATCACTTACTTGAACGTACCGAACTTTTTCGGGTTCTAGACCTTCCTGTGGAGCCTCAGGTGACGGCCTTGGGTTTTAAATAAGTATAAGGTGACTTGTATTTTCACCTACCTAACCAACCTTTGGGTTGATCATTACGATTAAGATAGCAAGTTATTGTTAGACCTTAATGTGGAACAATCTCAAGAGCAGAATAATTTTACGATGGGTACTTTCGTGGATAAGTACGAGTATAACGATGGGGTATTACCAAGCAGGCATCTTTTAGTCGGCATCTATTGGTTGAGAAGTATCAGTAGATGTGATAAAAATTCATTCCTATCCACTAAGTTTTAGGCGAATCCCTCCGGATTTGTATTGAAATGCCATTTTTGTTGCCGTGATAGGTGGAAAGCGTCATTGAAGGTACGTAGTTATGTTGAAAGTTTACGGTCCACTTTGAGGAATAATAATAATATTGAGGTTGAAATCATTCCCTTTTATGGTGTCTTTTGCAATGATGTTTTAATGTTAAAACCGCATTAAGTAGAACTCGTAATTCTTGTTTAAAAATACAATGATATCAATCCCTGATTGGGCGTAGTTCATTATATTCTTCAACTGACTGGCGATGTGTTAATTTGCTAAATCAAGTAGGAACCATCTCTTGTTTTCACAAAGGATATCACCAACCAATACTACAGAATTTCACTGGAAATACATTTCCTGACATGGGTGACCATATCCTAATTTCGATGATTAGCGCTTGCTAACTACGTACAAGATTTGTATAAAAAGTATCAGTAACAATTTTTTCCAGACGTGTACTTGAAGTGCTCTATTCAAACACGTCCGTTCAGTGTGCACATGATTTCAGATCGTTTGGGCATTAATAAGATGACAGTATACACCATTATTAATGAAAATATGACGATGCGAAACATCTGCGCTAAACTCGTCCCGAAGGTCTTGACGGACGATTTAGAACAGAGTCAGGTGTCTGCTTGCAAATACTTTCTGCAACAGAATCGCGACGATTCCCCAACCCTATTACAGTCTCGACTTGGCACCAGCAGACTGTTTCCTATTCCCAAAAGTGAAATCCTTCCTCTAAGAAAACAACCATGGGGCCCTAAGGGCCATCAAAGAAACTTGCACGCGTACTCTTAAGGACCTTACGAAACCCGCCTATCAGGGAGCCATAGAGCCGTGGAAAAGTCGCTGGCAAAAGTGGGTCAACGCTCAAGGGATGTACTTGTAAGAATTTTGAGGCATGGTAGTGATAACTGAAATAAATCTATTTTTCTGATACTTTTTATGCCTTAAACCCTGTATAATAATCATCTGAGTTGGAGGTATTTCCGAATCATTTCCTCGAGTGGAGATTTTCAGAGGGTCTTGGAAATACATGTAAGCAGTCTATCGATTACAGACAACTTTGAACGGTCCCTATAAATTGTTTTGAATTTGCAAAGCATTCAGCTCGGGTCAAAACTCATTTTACCACAAATTGTATAGGCCTCTCTCCATGCATAAGCCAAAAATGTGGTTTGGTTAGAAAATATATTTGCCATGTTCGACTTAAATGTATCCTTCTACATGTATTCTATCTCCGATAGTACTATTTAATTTAGAAGAACATCTAAGAGTGGATACAACATTCCTAATGCAGAATATCCCAATTAATTAAAACGTAGGGAAAAATACCCGCTCGTTCCCATTGTTCGAGGTAAACAATCTTTATTTTATTGTGAAAGAGTTGTCTGAAGATTTTTGGTCAATGCAACTATTTTTTTATTCTTACACCTTAATTCGAAGTCCCTGCATTAAAATTTCTTCCGCTTTATTAAAGTTTCTCGAGTTTAGACATTTTTTCTTAATATTCCTACTAATATTCCAATTTTCACCCACAACGTTTCCGAAATACGGGATGTGATCCACCTCTAATACATACAGGTATATTTCCTCCTAATTTGATGCCTATACGTATTAGCCTTCCTATTTGCCGAGGCATTTGCAACTTTTTAATCTATAATTCATTTTTATTCCCTACTTAAATAAAGCTGTTATGCCCTCAACGAATAGGTACTACGATTATATGATATGGCTGATCTACTAATTATTGCTCTCTCACCATCAAATTTCACTGACTTTAACAGCCTCGTTTATTTTCATACCCACCTTAAATGATTGCCTTGCCTTACTTGATATTCAATTTGCAGATATAACCCCTACTCTTCGTCTGTGGGGGACTATGAGTGACGGGTAGCGGTCGTAAAGAGCTGGGACTACCCTTTTCAAGCCTACCTGCGACTTAGGTAGGCTTGAAAAGGTTGTCAGCAAACACTGCCTGTGCGACTGTGCATGTCTATGAGGGTACGAGAGGCCTACGACTGTGTATGTCTGTGAGCAAGAGAGTAAGAGATCATACTTTCGCATGAATCTGTATGCAAACACACACGTATGTTTACGTTTAAATGAAATTGGATGACAGATAAAATAACTTTCCGTAGCACCGTATACCATAATGGGAAAACATTTACCATGGGGGGAATACATTCTCCCCCTTAATAATTAAACAATTTATTATTAATGAGGTTTGTCATAATAAAATGGGTATGTTATTATAATTATCTGTTATATATAAGGTAAGCAGCCAAAAAGGTGACTCACTAAAAGAATTAATTTCCCTGGAAAAGTGTGAAATACCCTTGAGTACACTTCCAATGAAAGCGTGTACACGTATTTAAGTAGCGATGCGTTTGTGGTACTTCGCTTTAGTAAGGCCGCATTAGGAATGCCGAGAAAGCATTGGGACCTATTGGAGGTAACGTTAATTAAGAAAATTGGAAAAGGTTCGGAGAAAAACCGCCAGCGTAAACTGCGGGAAGAGAGTAAGCGTGACGGGGATGTTGAAGGAATGCTGTTGGGAACATTTTGTTTCCCAGATGGAGCAGGCATTTTATAAATAAAATAAATAAAAATATAAAAATAATTATAAATTACATTGGTAGAGGTAATTTATTATCAGTACCAATGAGGTAAAATAAGAGAAATACACGCCGTCACAAACTGACTCAAGTCCTCATTCTTCCCTCGCACCGTACGCAATGATAGCAAAATTCAACTCAAGCGACCGAAAAAATTAACTTAAATACGAAGAATAACTCAAACACAATTATTGAATGATGTATCCCAGTATTTATGTATTTATGCAAGCAAATGTTTTTGTAAGGCATCAGGTATTCAAATAAACGTATAAACGAATATATTGTTCGACATACATCATGCAGAGCTGATGCCTTAACACCTTCCGCCCCGGGCCCTTGTGTCAGCTTCCGGGTCATTGTGCAACTGTAAGTGCAGCTTCTTTAAATTAATTCAAATATTGCATCCCTAAGGGCAGAAGGAATATCTAATTTCTATTTCACTGGGATACTCTTCAGATTTTTAATGATGAATCCCCTAATATTTCTATAGTCATTGCCATATAACCGTCTAGAAGAAAACGCCTTACTTGGGAACGCGGGTCTGTTGCAGTGACATCACCATTATTATCTTTCTTTGACGCAGTCAGTGCATTCGACACGCAATCTTAAAAAGTTGCGTTATCTCCCCTCGTTGTTGTGGCTTGCAGTGCAGCGTTCTCCGAAGACGAAACATTTCAGACGAAAACGTTGGGAAAGGGCTGGTTCTGAGTCATGGGGTCGTAGGAATGCACGGATGGACACAAGGCCCGGGTGTGTGCACGTCGGCTGCGATAGCTCCCCACCGAAAGAGTCACGCGCCTCTATCTCGAGTAAGGGCGTCGTTCTGTTCTCCCCCACTCTTACTCCATCCTCTCGCAGCGAGAGTGACGACAACGCGTCTCTGTGCCTTATCGGGCCGAGCTACCGTTCTGCTACTTCTATGGAAAGGGGGATGCATGAGTTCGCGGGAGACTCAAGTACGACCGCGGACGCTGCGTTCGACGACTGTCGCGCTTAACTCTCCCTATCCCAACTTAATGGCATAAGAGGCATAGTAGCTTCATGCACAATTTCAGTAGCGGAAATATGTGAACCATCCCGGGAAATATTTCCCCTAGTCTGTCCCAATTGGGATTCTGGCAAGAGTCGGTCCCAATGGCAAATTCAGTTTAACATTTCAACTGGGATATTCATCACCAAGGAGTGATTTTTTCGTAAATTTATCATCTACGTGGTCGGTTAAATTGTTGTACTTAAAATTAACGATTTATTTTTTGTCTGTCGTTCAAAAATTTAAATTAATAATTACTCCTTTTTTATTTCGTCGGACGCAAATTATAACGCCCTTCATCATTGGTCACAAAAATCAAGAAAGAAAAGGGAAAATAAAAGCAATGACAAAATTTCGTCTCTCTGAAAATCTTTCTTGTTTTGATGTACGATGTATGTCTCGTAATCCTTTTTGCTTTGCTCTTTTAAATGATTACACCCTTATTTTTCTTGGGTTTTTAGTGCTTTTTTCTATTTTAAGTTATATCATTCCCATCTGACATCAGTAGGGAGCTCGTGCATCCGTTTACAACTGGAATCGGTTTCTGCTATTAAAAACCATGTTCTATTCAATTGTTAAACAATTAGAAAATTGTCGAGTCTTCATTTTAACAATTTTGGTCGGCGTTTTTTTCTTCATGTTCACGACTTATCAGTGTTATTTCGAGAATCCCACCTCTACCATCAAGCTCTTTCACTCTTTAAAGGTGGTCACCGTCATACATTCGACGAGGGACCCAAATATTTGGAAATATTATTTCTATAACTGACACGGACCATTTACCCGCCAATAGTGGGTAACATGTGAGATGCGTGATAAATCTTTAATTAACTGATAAACGGTTAATTACTAATATTTTTTATTGCGGAAGCATCCGATCTTAACACAATGCCCCGGTACATATGAATGCTCCTACTACTTTTCATGCTCATAAATCCTAAGCTATAGCTTTGTCTTTTTGTTACCAGGAGCAAAACAGGACAATAGCGCAGTAATTTACTCCTTTTCTCGTTGCAGTATCTGACCTGCGTTAATGCAATTTTTGCGCTTTCCATAATTTTCTCGGTGTCTAAAGGGATTTAAATAATTTTATTTATTGCCATGTGCTCCAAAGATGCCATTAAAGATTACTTAATTCGATAAACCCTGTAAACTGCGAGAAGAGAGTAAACGTGACGGGGATGTTGATGGTATTAGAATGGGAGCCTCTTGCTTCCTAAAGAAGGCAGGCAAGACAGGGTTTATGATAAATACAAATATGATATTAAAATGATTATAAATTATGTAAATACTTGCTGTAAGTATTATATTAGGTTTGAGAAACCATTTTCCGAGAAATTTTCATCTTAATAAGGAATGCAATTTGTCAGATTGAATCATGAATCTTAAAAGAAACTTTAACTCAATGATTTTTGTGAAGCGTCACAATCAATCCATTTCTGTGATATTAATTTTAGGAAATGTTTCTCGTTTTAAAAATGCCGAGGTAAGAGCAGTCGTAATGGCTTAGATGGTACCAAACATTGTAGTATAGATAGTTAGATAGGACCAGTCACGTGGCATTATTTTCCCCGTTCATTTGTTACGGAAGTCATGGACTATTGCTCTAAGACATGACAGAAAAAATAATTATTTATCAGTAGCAATTAGATGCCTATTACAGTTGAATACGCTAAAATCTTGTTTTCTTAGTACATTACTTACTTTGGGTTGAGCGGATATTTCTCTCCCTCACAATTGCTCGGCTAAACTGCGTGAATTGTAAAAAATATTTATTTTTAGACTTCACAAATTGAAAAAAAAGATCAATAAAAGATCACGTTTGACTATGCACAAGGTACGAAGACCCAAAGCCCAGTTTTCTGAATAATGAGTGAAATTATAGCATGAACAGGAATAGCTGATGGGCAATGGTTGTATCCTAATAGCGTGTAAATAATGCGTATTTTTTAAAGTTGGTTATTATACAGATACTTCATCATTTTGATAAATCTGATGCTGGAAAGGGAATACGACACTCTTACTTTTTGATTTTCGCATCCCTAATGAATTGCTCACGGATGACGGGTACCTAATCAAAACCAAAGGTATGCTCCGCATCTCGAGAGAAATGAATAAGTCTCCATGTTTCCCACGTGCCCTGCTGCTTTACTAGGCACTATCCTTCCCCTCTTCGCAGGCTTCCTTACCCCCATATTTAACGAGCCACCAGCCAATGAAAAGAACTCCATTCCTTCGAGCCCTCAGTATCCCATTCCTATCTCTTCCCTATACATGCTCTCCCTAACCATTTCTCCTCCTTTTGCCTATTACGGGGCTCGGGATTATTTCTTGTGTGCCGCGCGAAGGCGAACTGACCACCTGAACTTCTCACAGCTCGAGGGAACGCACACGATTCCGATCACGCGTCGAGGGCCCATAAGTTGGATGAGATGGGAAAGAGAGTGGAAAAAATAGCTCGGCGAGAAGAAGAAAAAAAATGCTCCCTATCTCCTTCTCTCTCCACTCCGAAGAATTTCCATTCGCTGCCGCATTCTCTTTTTTCTGCGTCCCGCGACGCGACGGACATTGCCTTATCCGCCTTTCCTCTCTCCGTCCGTCCCCTCGTTCCGCTCTCTGAAAAGGGACGACGCTCGCCTTCCGGAGGGGGTCGACATTTTGGTCGGAGAGGTCTCTTCTTATATGTAGTTCGCCTCATCGTGCGTCCCTTGTTTGCTGTTTGGTTCCTGTTTTCAGTGCACGTTCCCATGTCCAGAGCTTTGCGCTAAGGCGCATCCGCAGATATGACAAAATCACTATGGGGGTAATGTGTAGATACAATTGGGATTGGTGAGTAAAAAAGCTGATGGACCAGCAAAAAATAAAGTTTTTGAGTTTTTTAAGCTGCAACGTTAATATGCGCGATTTTATTTTTCAAACAAGTTGAGCATGAATCCATGAATCTGAGGGCTACTTTTGGACTGTAATAGATAAATGATTTCGTGTTTGGGCTCTTAGCATTCGCCCGATATCGTTGATTTCGGGATTATATTGAGTTCCCGGATGCTATTGTGGCATGAAACCCTTATGGGTTGGAATGCTATTCGTGGTATTAGCGCAAAGCTGTACATGTTCTCCGGTCAATATGAAATATTTCCTCGGATTGCACGCTTGATTTCACCGATATTTTATTACTAGTTGTTAAAAGCTTGAAGCATTCACTTTGTCCGGTTACGTCAAAGATCAACAGTGTCCATCGGGTTTAATTTCTTCTCTCTAAATGAGAAGTTTGATATCATTATAAATAAAATTATATCCTTATTTAACGTGGTGGCACTGTGCCCCGAAGCGAGGGTTTCATTTCCAATGTTGTGCAAAGTGGCTTAATTTAACAGTGTGTTCAAATGAATCTATAGATTTCCCTTTCCTTTCTACACTTAAAAAAATTGTTGATTCCTTGATCCATATCCACCTGTACTAGAGTATCTTCCTATTATGCTGCATTACATTTCGAACATACTCTTTTTTGTTCGTTTATCGCTTGTTTCTTCGTTGGAAAACGTTCATCGTTACGGTTTTTCTTGAGATTCTTGGAAGGAATCCGCTGTCTTTGAGGCTCGGGGGGATTATGGTTGAATCCGGCGAGAATGGAATTCTTTGTCCTAAGCAAGTTCTCACTAATGGCTCCATTATAATGAAACCATAAAGAGAGAGGCTATACGCCGTGACTACATCACACCTATTAGTAGTAAGACGCCGCGACGTGCAGAAACTATGCGGCCCTATGATAACACCATGTATCTATCTCGTAAAGTTAAGAGTGCATTCTACAGGTTCTTATCATCTTCCTTAGCATATCTTCATCATTACCTACAGTTCGCTCCGTCTTTTAATATTATTCCGCTACCTATTCCTCCACATTATTCATAACGATGTGCGCGTTTATTGTTTTTGCATGCATTTCAGTTTCCTCTTCTTGGCATCAATTACGAGAATCACTTCAATAGATGCACATAGTGTGAAATGCTATCTGATCTTTTCACATACTTTCCTTCATCACCAACCTGGTCTTCCAACCGTAACCTAAGAAGAGCCAATTTTGATCCAAGGTTGGTATGATTGCACGAAAAACACAGATACCGATAAGTTTCGCAATAAATGATCAGATGTTTTATTGTGTCATAAAAGTTCATTGCGTAAGCAGCTACTTACTGTTGATCATGTAATTGATCAGGTTTTGAGATTTCTAAAGGGATTATGCCCTAGTGAAATTGATGTTATTAGCCCTTCAATGCATCGTTAAGAATATATTACCTCAAATTCCTTCCTCTCTGCATCACAGTTCGTTGAATTGATGTAGTGCAAGATTCTTGGCTATCGGAAAAGAGTAGTTTTGTTAGAAAAACCAATTTATTCAATAATTCTAAAGCTTGTGGTTTGTACTCGATCTAGATGTACTTTCCTTAGGCGTTCGATGGAAAGTGGAAACTTTTTGGTTCATGCAGATGAATGCATTATGCAAGTAACATTGAGAAACAAGTATAATTGAAATATGTTAAATGTATTTAATATATTTAAGAGAAGCTTTTAGAAGGAGATTTCCCGTTTTAGTGTCGCAAAAATTCCCTAAATCATTGACTATCCACGAGCAAGTTCGAAATACCTGATAAACTAGCTTTTCCCAGAACGCGCAGAATTTCTTGAAGCGTATTTTCTTTTCACGCAATGTTCCTCAAAACCAATATTGTTTTATATCGAGAATTAATAATGAAGTTATCATTGGGTAGGGTTCCGTTTTAGGTTGGTTTTGGATGGATACAGGCCCCATACCGATACGTTTCTTAGCCTATCTTAACAAACACAACATTACACTACGATATACCCTTCCTCAATTCCGTACACTTCCTTCCTCCCTTCATTCCTTCCGATCTTTCTCCCCTAATCCGCCTGCTCGTTCTCACATCTGTCACAGTCTTTTATACCCCATCGTCAATGAAAATGTTCTGCTCTAACATGTTGCGTATATTTGAGATCTATTCCAATAGGGAAACCGGGCAAAATTCACTCTATGCATTAATTGTGAAAATCGATCTGCAAGCTGCTATGTTTCATTAGTAGGAGTAACAGGGACTGAATCTGGCCCCCTACTCAAAATATGTGATTTCTCTTTCTATAAAGCTCCGTTTAAATTGGTTTTTACGCCAAAGGTTTTAGTGTGAGCTTAATGGATCTGATGTATGCATTAACAACCAAGTAGTCTGTGTTCTTTTTATTGTACAGGTTAATAAGTAATCGGACACGTGTCGATGATTCCGGTGAAAATCTATGGAGAATGCCGTGGTACGCGTAAATGTCCTGCAACCGAGGGATCCACAGGGTACAGCAGGCAGAGCGCATTCAAGTGATCTTGTTTTTCCACCCCAGGCGCAGAGGAAATCACATAAGAAAGGTACTTGTACGATATAGAGAAACATGTCTCATCAGTTTTATTTCCCTAAATGTCGATTGTCTGACTTCGACTTCAACCCAAGACACAATACATGACCTCCTACTTTCACTTTGTAAATTTCTAATTAACTTTCCAAATTTATGTTTACTATGATTGCTGATGTGGTCAAACTCAAATTCTAACAAGCCACAGAAATATTGTGGAAGAACTCATTGATTTTATGTAACAATATTTTTTCCTTCGTCTTGAAACATGATTGCCTATTTTTTTTGTGCGGTAAAAACAGGGGCCAATGTGGGTTTCTCACTGGAGCATTCATTGTGAATTGTTTCCGTCTAAAAATCACCTATCCGAAGCTCAACAAAATATATTTATGTGTGGTAAACGTATTAAATATACATGTTATCATATAACGGTACATTTTTGAAGTCCCATAAGGTGCTCATGATAGAATACGAAATTTGCGCCTCTATTTGCTACCTACCCCCCTTTATTACTAATGTAGATCTCAATGCACACTTAGCGGATCACGCTAAGTTACGCTTTCAACTCCGTTAAAAGTTAATGTTGCGGCATTTCCCGCAGTTTCTTGGACTAATGTAGACCTCCCATTATTTCGGAGTCCATTTTTATTGATAATTTAACATAATAATCCATACGGATCTAATTTATTTCACCAACTCGCAAGATTTACTTTGGCTTTTTAACTAATGAGAACCTGATTCATTTCATTTGCTTGTGGCCTATCTTTATTCTATGTACTTCCGTTTCATCGCGCATATTTTGACCAACGGCTATCCTCACTCAATCGATGTATCCTCAATCAATGGCTAACTTAATAGAGATATCAATGAAAGCTTCTGTGGGACGAAAGCCTACCGCTATGTAAGGAAGATAAAGGAACATGGAATCAAACCCTCAATTAGGCAGTGCATTTTTATTTCGCGTCGCCAAACACATATACTTTCTTAATTCCTTAACGTACAATTTCCACTTGGCGCAACTACTTATCAAAAGTGAGAACTAGCTTACTGAGCAATCATTTTTAACCGTGGACTTATAAGAGAATAGTGTCAGGTGACAGAAAAGATGATGAGGATAATTTAGGAAAACAGACTCAAGTTAGCGCGCTTCCTGATGTGCAGCATGCGTTGGCATTCCTTTCCCGAGTAAGAATCCGCGAGAGCTCATGGTAGCTATGCGCCGTTGCAGTCAAACGATGGAAATGGGAATTGAATCCCTTTCGAAATCGATAAAATGCAGTAATGACGGATTATTGGGGGGTTTATGAGGACTGAGACGACTTATTCTGTTTTCTTTATTGAGGGAATGCCGAAGGCTATTCTGTGCTCATTGTTTTCCATTTTTATGCACATCTATTTCCAATCCACTTGCTTTTCACAGTCACTTTCATTTTCCTATCTATGTCGCATTGTTTGGGTTTATTAGTGACCAATTGCATGTTTTGGCCGAAGTTTTGGCTCTTGGTTAACTTAATAATAAACATTACTTGATATTACTTATATTTCCGCGTTCATTGGGATATCTGACGAATGGCTTCTCGGCCATGGGA
Source organism: Hetaerina americana (assembly GCF_022747635.1). Classification (NCBI taxonomy): domain Eukaryota; kingdom Metazoa; phylum Arthropoda; class Insecta; order Odonata; family Calopterygidae; genus Hetaerina; species Hetaerina americana. The sequence continues at coordinate 71,405,639 of NW_027286985.1, forward strand.
TGATTGAATTCAATTTGAAGATCGTTTAATCCGCTCTCTTAATTTACTATTAAGCAGCAGAAACAGCGAACAATCTATTGCAGAACAATTTTGGATCCATTCTTGTTAATGGAATTTTGTTTACTAAATTCTGGGTGTACTATAGTCTTCCCTTTTAGTAGAAAAGGGTATTTTATTTCTGGAAAAACGGTCTGATCGATCCAAAATTCATTTCAATCTTAAGCTTAAGTACAATACGTCATATTCTGTATGTTTACCATTCGTACACATGCTTATTTATTTCATAATAGAAATTGTACGCAGGTACTCGTCATTTTTATGTACTCTCATTTACAAAAGTTTCTACCTGTAGGGGCATGAATGATAATTTTTCGTGTGGTTTCGGGAACCTTTTGCAAGAAGCGACTACAAAAATGCCCTCGTGATATTGCATAGCTTATTGGGCTACGATAATATTAAATTATATGAACACATTGAGTACTATCAGGGGTAATTAATTTGGAAGATGGATTCACTCATTCCGTAATGTTATTTCCTTATCGAGTCTCTGTATACTCATGCCTATTAGTATTCTGAAATCTTAATTTTGAATAGCGTATATTTTCACTTGATTCTCCTGCCTTATGTCCTCTTCATAGCTTCAAATTTATTTATTTTCACATCACACTATATGTTCCGCGTATCTTATTCGGAGCCTCTCCATTTCTCTCTCTCTCTCTCTCTCTTTCTCTCTCTCTCTTTCTCTCTCTCTCTTTCTCTCTCTCTCTTTCTCTCTCTCTCTTTCTCTCTCTCTCTCTTTCTCTCTCTCTCTCTTTCTCTCTCTCTCTTTCTCTCTCTCTCTCTTTCTCTCTCTCTTTCTCTCTCTCTCTCTAGCGCCTCCTGTTCAATTGACCTTCCACAACTTTTTTGACTTGGAAGAAATCGTGGTTCGGAATAGCCTCTTGTATTTTATCCTTCATTTCAGGATTTTAAAGACATTTTTTCACGTATTTTCCTTGAATTTATTCGTTAGAAATTCTTTGATCTATATCCTTCTACTTGACCATTCAACTGTAACCCTGTATACCCATGCTTCCAAATTTATTTGCCTGCCGCCCCCCTCGATATATCTCATTAATCAGAGGAACATTATTTATTCTAACGCTTATAAAAGTTTCTTATTGCTAAGTAAATTTCAGATCAATTAAGCCGCTAATGTATATTATATAGGCACATGCTTATAAACGAAAGGACCTTTCTTATCCAATACATAGCGAATATCTACACGAATAGGTATAGTAAAATAGTGTCGCAAATAAAAACTCGTTTCATAGAAATGTTTCTTAATTCAATTATTAGCTCGTATGAAATTTGCCTCGCAAATCTATCAATTTAAAATATGCCAATAGAAAGGGAGTGAAAACAGCTTCAAGAAGAAATTAAATTACTTCCGGAAATAAAATTTGGCACCAGTGATAAGAAATTGCAGCAAATAGGTTCCCATCGGAAACGACACCAAATCTGTTAGAAAAAACCTCTGATATTTCACTTCACTTCTGTAAAATAAATGCCCAAACCTCTGTTGCTTCAGCCAACGCTCAACGTTTTAGAATGTTTTCTTTGGTTTTTTAGTTAAAGATAAAAAATACTCTAAACACGTGTTTCTCATTAGAGAACTCATTAGTGCACGAAATTACAGTAATGCGCTTATGTTCTGGAATAAATGCTCTGCGTAAAACTTCAAGTAACTCAAATTTGAGCACAATGAAAGCAATAAAACCAGCCCAAAAGTCTCCCATTTTTTTTCTAGACCAAACCCTGTTCCATCCTCTGTAACACGAATTAAAGTTTTAAAAATTATGATACCTGTATGTAAAATTAATCTCAAGAAGGACACTTTTTCAATAGTACGAAAACCACCTTAATTTCTTTGTTTTAACTGGAAAACTTGGGAGTAAGCATATAGCTTTTAGATTTCGTAACATTTAAAATAAGCGCTAGTCCTTTTGAAAAACGAATTCCCCATTATCATAGTTAAAAATTTATTTAATTATTAAAAACTAGAGAGTACCTGTGCTGTTTTTTCTGAAGTAAAAGTGATTTTATTGACAATCTGCTAACTTTTAATATTTTAATTTAAAAAATAAAGATCCTTATTCCTTTTAAATAACACTTAAAAAATGTCGGTGCAATATCGCTGTATTAAATCAATAAAAGGTTCCAAGAAACTGCGGGAGACGCCGTGACAGTAAACTTTAACCGAGTCATTCGCTAAAGGTGCATTAAAATGGAACAATTTCAGAGTGTAAAAATCATTCGTCTTGACCGGGATCAAGGCGAATAATTTTTAGACTCTGAAATTGTTGCATTGCAATAAAAGGTTATTTATAAAAACCACAAACTTACCATGTGATTCGCTTCTTGCAGAGTAATGAATAAAGCCTAACAACCTTCCAAAATCACTTAAGCTGCTATTTGATTTAATAATTGTGATTTTAAAATCCCACAGAAGTAACAACGCATTTCTAGAAAATTATATTCTATTTGACCATAATCATTGAACTTAGACAAACATCGTCTTTCATATATAGTTTTTGTGCCCTAAAACAAATGCTTAGATTGTTCTCATGGGGACCGATGCATAAGATTAAGACTGAGACATGTATCGCACTTAATCCACGATCCCGATGAATTTTTGCTATCGCTATGAAATAAATGAAAGCTTGAGCTGATGGCGTTTCTTTCCACTGGAGTGATTGCACGAACGAACTCAATGACCGCCAAATATCACGGAGAAAGGATTTTGCTGAATTTTGAAATCCCATGATTTCAAAATTTTCCTTGCTGGAGAACAATAATTCCTCTTAATGGTCACTTCAATGGAATAAATAAAAAAGTTACTGTTTTGTTGGCCGATCTGGAAGAGAAAGGAATCAGTTAAGAGTACCACCAGCATGCAAAAGGGACAAATCCGGGTTTAAGATCTGGCTGGGGAGGCGTGCTTCCGTATGATTTCTAAAATTATTGGATGTGCAATGATATTTTTTACTGGAGATTCAGCGAAGGGAAAGCCACAGAAAAGCGAAGCGTCGCATTTCCCTGTAGGAAGTTTTTTTTTCTCGCTTCTTTCGTCCATCGATGTTGCGAGCGATGAAAACCAGCGAAGCATCCTAAAGGAAGCCCTTTCTAAATGTGCCCTCAACAGAGGATTGAATTCAACTCCAGTTTCACGCGTGCAACTGCTCTTCGCTTTAATCCCTGCAGAATAGGGTTCAATCACGAGCTTGCCGAGTCGGTGGACACCCCCACAACTCTGCTAATTTCTGTAAAAAATGAAAATCGTAAAACGGAACGGTAGCAAGCTTCAGGCCTTTCATTTACCCTCCCTTCATGCATTTCAGTTCTGCCATTAAAAACTTAGGCGACGCCGCAAAAGTAAGAGGTTGTGACCGAAAGTTGCTCCTGACAAAGCTTTTGTTAAATTCACAAGCTGCCAGTTCTTGTAATTCTGGAAAATAGTGACCCTAGGAAATTACCTCGAGGTGATGGCTAGAAATTAAATGAGAATTTGTACGAGTAATCAAAATTTTTACATCAGTTTTACATTAAATTGTATTATAGCCATTATTATATTTAGCTCCAGGCTGATGTGTTTAATAAAAGTTAATGTGAATAAATTTTAAAACAGTACAATTCGGAAGTTTTTTGAGATGAAACATTCCAACGAGAAACATTAAATGTTTTTCTATCTTACGCTAAAATTCCCTCTTATGGAGAGCAAAAAGCTGTAGTATAAGGCGTACCTCCGATAATACGACTACTACTAGTATTCTCGTACATGACAGCAACTATAGATAGATGAAGACTTTTGCGGATACCAATATCCATCATTAAATTTTAGGTGTTGCATCTGGATGTCGGATACTGGCGCATACGGCGAATACAAAGAAAGGATTTCTGTAAAATGACTTTTAAGAATTTTTTAACAGGTTCAGCAATTTTATTTTCAAGTGGAAACGCTCTGCTCCATTCTCGATTATTTTCAGGTAAAACATTTTATCTTCCATTTATTAGTAGCGTTAAAGACAAAGATTGCGATTTAGGATACCGACGTATAGTTTGATAATTGCGTTGAGATTTTAATCGAACTGGACTAATGCACATCGTATAGCGACAAATATTGCCAGTATGTCCTTAAAAGTCAAATGAAATTGCATGTATAAATAATTTTCCCGTTTACTTATCATTTAATGAATGGCATAGTGGTGTGGTAGCTTTATTCCTGCAAAACATATTCTGTATTGGTGGCTGTAGATTATTATTAATTGTCGAGGTAAAATACCAAATCAGCCCAGCGTCGTGAACTTCAAAAGCATTTCACTAAGGATCGAAAATATTTTTCCGCACATTCTTTTTTTCTTCGGTTCCTTTTGAACTACTGACATAATACACCTCCTAACTCAATGCCCTTTTTTTTCTTCCCCATTTTCCTATTCGCTGATGAGGACTTATTTCCTTACAGTTTTCTTTCTTCCCTAGCCATACCTATTTAATATTTGTACATTTAGGTATTTGCTTCTCAGCTTTGATTATTTTCTTCTTCCTCTTCATATCCGTAAGCTGAAAGACTTTAAGTCAGTCCTTCTCATTAAAATTCTGTAGACAACTCTACGCCAATTTCAATACAGAAATTGGTTGAAAACCACCAATGGAAATTTGTACATTTTTTTCATTAGTAGGTACACCATAAAATAGGTTAACTAATAAGTCACGCCATCTTACCTTTTGAATACTATTCGAACCAAGGGTATTTATTCTTTGGGCTTAAAATGGATAGGTCTACATGAAAAAGGCAATATTTTCGTATTCACGAGTTCCCCTCACACGTTATCTTAATTAACGTGACTTAATCTCCTCTCTCTTGAGAAGTTTCTAAATCAACCCCTCACCCTGCTCGACCCTCATAAGTACTTTCCGCATGCTAATTATTTTTTGTTAACCCTTCATGAATTTCTACTTCTTCGCCCCCGTCTCCTCTGTCATTTTCTCTCCTGTCCTTATATCTTCTGAAACCCGTGACACTGTCCCTTAAGTCACCCGTCTATTCACTACACCCCTCCCTCCCGTTAGAAGAGAACCGATGCCACCGGAATCGATTGGGCTCGGCATTTTGGCGTGCGGGACGGGCTGCCGGGAGACCCTTCGGCCCCATTCCTGCATCTACTACCTACAACCCTTGGAGAGCCCCTTACACTTTCGTCATTCCTCCTCCCCAATTCACGTCAGGGTTCTTCCGAGGATGGACCATGAGGAATTGGTTTTTACGCTGTCTCCCGATGTGTGCGAACGTGAGGAAAACGTGGCGTAGCCAAATGCATTAAGTCGTTGTCTCCTACCTCGGGATGCAACAAAGAATGGCTTTTATACACATATTACATCCGTGGCTTATCGTTTGGATGCGGTGCGGCACGCGCTTCTGTGCTTTGCACTCTGCTGGAACCAAAATGCACACCATGCCACGATAAAAAAAACGTAAGGTAAACTCCTCAAAAATTATAACTTACAAATAGGGTTCTTTATCTCATCATTTTTTTATTTTCCCTCTATTATGCGCAGATTAACTTGCATGTAAATTTATAATGACACCTTCAGGGAAAAATGCGTTATTAGAGTGTTTACTTTATGTGTAGGAACATATGGAAACGAGATTGAAACAACAAAAATCGTCGTTTGCACAAGTACACGACCGTCATGTAATGAAAATTTGGATATTGATATAAAAAATTGGTTGCGTGATGTAAAGGAACAAATAATTTTTATTTAAGGAAAAATAATTTATTTGTAGTTAGGTTAATAAATTATTTAAGTTGAAGAACATACGCTGTTTACAGCCTAGTTGGAATCCATAGGAAATCAAATTCTATTAGTTATCAATAAAAATATATTCATTCTGAAGTACCCTAGGCTAAACCATAAACAATCAAGCCTAAGGTCGATTTGGTAGGTGGTGATAGAGTTGACCCAGTACTAAGCCCGACGGCGTATTCACACACCAGGGTAGGGGGGCCAGTTCCTTTCCCTGTTCTGGTTATGGTTTCCCAGGAAGACCTGGCACCCGAAAAATCACAAAGCTTGGGTGGAGCTGCAGGTGCCCAGAGTGCCTAGCCCGGGAATCGACCCCAGGCCCTCTGGTCCAACGCTCTACCCCAGGAATACCGCGACCCACAACTACCCTAGGATTTTATCATCATTAATAAAAAACCATATGTTATTCCAGTTTTGACATTAAGTTCTATTTGGTTTCATTCGTCGATAAAAACACTGAATTCTGCACGTAGTCATGCAGGAGGAAAATAAAAAAAGGAAAGTGAAACTCAGGATACTGGCTGGCATACTATGCTCTGGCTATAAAACCGATTGAGACCTTCAGATCAAGGTCGCGAGGACACAGTGTCAAAATTTAAGAGTATCATTTTTGATACCCAGCCTTCAATGAGCTATGACACAAGATGGAGTCTTGCAGTTCCTATTTCCGCGGTGCCGCATGGGTGCGGGTGGCCTTTTGGCTGGCTGGGTGGGTGGTGCCCGCTGACTGGGTGGGCGGGAGGGAGAGAGTGAGTCGGCAGGTGGGCCTCTTCCCAATGCATACGCTCAGGCACATATGTATTTGGGGACCCCCCCGAAAAAACCCGTGGCCCCCCTCCCCTACCTTAGGCCTCTATCGTCCATTTCCTCGCCTTTGGTTTCGCCGCTTTCTGTTCCTCCCTCCTCCTCCGCCCACACCGACACCACAGCATCCATTTCACCTCATCATCCCCGCGTGGCATCTCTCAAAAGGGTCCTGGAACGCCTCCGCCACCCCCTCCTTTTTCCGACCCTCCGGAAGGGATCCCCCTGGGACCGTCCGCGCCTGCACACCCACCCTTGGCGCGCCATTCGGAGTCTTAATCCGTGGCGAATCGCGGAAGACGGATGAGTTTCGGGCGAGGCCTCGGGAAGTCTTCCGCCGTCAGCTCCCTCACCGTCCACTCTGTCTCCTACACCCTACCGCCGCTCACCTCCTTCCTAGTACAGAGCATTCTTCGGCAACCAAAGAGAAAAATTGCCTCGTCTCGTATTCGATGTCTGCATGTATTTTCTTAAAGTTATGATCGGAATCACGGAAAGTTTCGAATATCTGCTATATTTACAGAAAATTAAATCACCTTTAAATGAACCTCTATTTTCGAAATACCTACCGACTACGATCTGATTTATTTTTTCTGACGACAATAGTAATTTTCTCTTAAATATCTTCAGTCCTTGGACGGTTTAACCATGAATGGGCATATCATTGAATGTGACGACGAGGAAAGACTAACGAAAGAGAAAATTTTTTGTTAACATAACCTGTACGATGACTCGCATAATGACTGTCAGATGTTCACTCGCAAGAATTCAGGTGCATATAGATGTAAAAAAGAATTCTCTTACCTGAAATTATTATACGTCAAAAGTTAACGACAACTTTCTGTTAATCAGCCATTATTGTAAAAGTTGGCTGAATTCTTCTCGGGTCTTCCACCGGGTCAATGGCTCCATAGCTGCCGACGTTTCGATTCCCGACTCGGTCATCGTCATCAGGGCTGATTGCCGTTCCGCCAAAAAGTTTCAAATATATGACCGAGTCGGGAATCGAAACGTCGGCAGCTATGGAGCCATTGACCCGGTGGAAGACCCGAGAAGAATTCACCCAACTAATACGCCGGGAAAGCACTAGATCTTTCATTGTAAAAGTTGATTTAGCTAATATCTGATATTAGATTATAGCACTTTTCGGAAGCTATTGTGGTGACATTAAATTTTAGCTTAATCAAGCTTAAATTTTATTTTAGTAACGTACTGGATGCAGTTTTTTTCCTAGAATTTTGTGTCTAAACATAAAAAATGAGCTTGCCATAAATACAACTTAAAATTCAACGTTATGTACTCTCTTGAGTCCCGCGGGCTTTCATCGTTGAATTTGTTTTAGGAATAAATGTCGATTGACAATACATCTACATCCACACAATACCCCGCAAGGGCGTGTGGAGGGGTGTGTTGGGACATCACCCGTAAAAAAGTATGCTACCACATGCAAAGCAAACAAAAGCATGCCAATTCACACCCTCAGAGTCGTATATATTCATACAAAATCCATTTTAACTTAAACACACGTAACTACATGTACTAGCAGCTAACGTGCACATGCAACTACGAATATGCCAGATGTCTACTTAGCATTTGAACTTGTTTTTGCTTGCGATTCGAGTGTCTTAAAATTAAAAGGAAATAAAAATAAGCCATCAGCCCAAAGGTATGTGTGGGACATGTTATGAGAGTCAAATATAGCACGTGCCTAATGAGACCTAAGCCAATTGAATTACAATATAATTTAAAACGCGCATATTATTTTATTTACAAGCCGAAGGGTTATTTATGTCTCAGAAATGCTTATTATGAAATCGCCGTGATTATCATGTCTCGAACTGTATATTTAAATACGTTCGCATTATTCCTTTACCCTGGCATTATGAATTTTAACATCTTTAATTATTACTCCAAAAAGGTTTTTCTTGTTATTTGATAAAATCAGGGCTCAAAACTTATGCAAGTGCACCAAGAAAAACTCTTAAAGTTGGCATTGAACATACAGAAGAAGTTCGTTTAGGTTAATATTGTAAACATAATCTGATCATTCGCCTTTACGTGCATGCATATCCCATAATTTGCTACTTCCGTGTGAGTTCAGTTATTCGCTGGCTGAAACGTGTCTGCTCGCTATAATTTTTTCTTAGGTAATTTGCCGCTTACCGTTCTCTTCCTTCTTACCGTTTTTTTCCTCCTCAAAGTTATACCTTCATCGTGACCGTACGCAGTACACAGCTATGCTGCGTCTTCTCAAACCGTATCGTGGTCCTGCGCTCACAAAGCACGAACAATATAAAACGAAAGGCGTGCCAGGGTGAAGCTTTGACGTGATACGATAAAGCGGCATTAAGCTGGTCAAGGTGTTTGTCGGGGTGAAAAACCATGTAAGATGGCAAGCACCTGGGAGTGTGCCCAGGGGAGAGAGAGAAAATAGGAAACCGTGTAACTTATATGAGTACTAGAAATTTTTGTAAATATCTGTGATCTGAACGCATGACCGTAGAAACAGTTCCTTTTATTGGAAAATCGATTTAGTATTTTAATACCCTCCCATGTGTGGCATGTAATTTTTCCTCTAAATGGTAAGTGGAATATTTATCTTGCAATATCTGTATTTATTTGCAGTTCATGGCTGAGCTTTGCATATCTTTCTCAATAAAAAGTTCTATTGCCAAACAATCGGAATTCTCGAATTTATTAAAATGTTCAAGCAAGAAGAATCTTACATACCTGTATGTAGCCATAATTTCTTAAGAATGACCTCGCAAAACCTTTCGACTTGAAGGTTCAATTCTCCTCATATACGAGTACTCGACCCTGATGGTAGGCCGTCATTGGAAAAACGTTCGTTCATATTATAATCTATTTATCGTTTAGACGGAATATTTTTTCGAATTAAATCTTTTAAACTCGATTCGAATTCATTTTGTATGGATTGGAAACTTTTGGTAGAATTTGGGCGTATTTTTTATACCTTTGTTTTTATCCAGATAAAGTATTTAATTTCTTTGCGTAGGGTATAGTAACTTTGTAGCAGTTAATATTAAATGACCACACATTGTATGCACTTTTAATCAATGTAGGGAGATAGGGGTCTCATTTGTCTCACATATATTCCAATAATGATTTTCCAAAGTGTTATTTACACTTAGAAAAAAAGCACATTTGATGAGAGATACATTTTAACTTCTAATAGTTGAGCCTTTTTGATTCTGGATTCGATTTGAGGGGAATATCTCCTAATCACGTATTTTTGGGAAGATAGATTCGCATACATTCTACTAAGTTGAGTTTTGGTTTTTTACAGTTAGGTATGAAATATCAAGTAATTAAAAATGCTAATTGTCAAACTTTCACGCGATAATTCTAAGGAGAAACCATGAATGAAATTTCCCTACTCTTGTGCTTTTGAAGCGTAAGCTGTGGCAGCAATCCGCTGGTAAGCTTAAAACATATACTTAAATCTTCATGTTGAGGATATTGAGGAAACCTTTCCCTCGAAATGCCAATAAGAGAATATATGTACTTGGTATACGAGTTTAAATTCCTATAGGGTTGGTCTTGGTAAAGTTATTTGTATTTAGTAATAATTATTGTGTTTGATGAATTCACTCATATATTGATTATCATGCATCTCGCTTCGTTTACAGTTTTTTTTTAAACTTTTTTTTTTCTGAGGAAAATTCGTTCGAAAAAAGAGTTGTTTATTAATTTGAAATTCCATTAGCTTGCTAGCATTACTGCCGGAACTATTGGCACTAAGTTTTGGTGACGCCTGCAAATAGTGATTGGTTAATCCCTGTATGATCGCAATACTAAGAACCGGAATACCTCCATTAACGTATTTATAATAATTTTTGCTATTTTTAGAGATATGACCAATCGTTCCTTCTGTAGAACCAGAGTAGTGCACAGACTTTATTTAAGAGTATTATACTCCATCTGTATTTTTTCTCAATATACTTAGGCTTGCATTCTGTCTTTATGAGTGAATAATTATTTTTTCTAAGCGAGCGCAACGGTTTACCCGCAATATTTGTCTGCAAATCCAGCGGATGACTTTCAAGATACGTCCAATTTCTTAATTGACTCCTTCACCACGCCAGAAATATGGCAGCCATTACTAATTTAACTGGCTGGCAAATATATGCAAACTCTCTTCGGTGTCAAACATATATTCGAGGCTTTACGACTTGGGCCACAGTTTTTTCTTGTTGTACTTGCAAATGAATCCCGTTTCATGACTCTTTCTTTCGAGTTCTGAGGCCGCCGCACGGTGCGATTTCCCGCCCTTAAATTCGTTTGGAGAATCATTTAGTGGCTAATGTGAGCCCGCACGGGCGAGCCTTACACGCCGTTTCCTGCATTTGACTTTAAATCCTTGATAAATCGAGGTCGCAAGGTGGTGGTAGTCGTCTTTTTCTCCCTTCCCTTCCTCCTTTCAGCCTTCTCCCCCGCGTCGCACCGTTTTCTTTCTCAGCGGCCGTAAAGGAAATAAAAGAGGAGGAGAGGAGGCACCAGCAGGTAGAAGAGCAACCTCCTTTCCATCTTATAAGGAGTCTCCTCCTCCTAAGCCCATCCCCCGTCGATTCGTTCCGGGGGTGTTTCTCAAGGCGGATTTGCGCGATTCGTTCCACTGTTTTCCGCCGAATGTCGCGGACAAAAGAACGCCGCGACACCGAGTTTGTGGAGGATTCGCAGTATGTCCCATTTGTAACGGCGGCGGTCTCCTACGGGTCAGGGGTGGCGTGGATGTTTGACGAGAGAGGAAGAGGGTAGGAAATGGGAGATGAAGGTTCGATGGAAGGGTGCAGTTCCAATGGCGAGGAGAGAGAGATACGCGAAGAGGGTGGAGCAGGAGTAGGTCAAAGAGATGGAAGAACTTCCTACCACTAGTGAGAGTTGATGAGAGAGAGAGAACGAGAATTTCTCCTAATGCGTGTTGAATTGAAACATGGGAGTGGAAAAGATTGAATGAAAGAGAGATCGGCACGTTAAGGTAATGCCACTACTATCAGGTCTAAAAGTAATAACTTTAAAAAAAATGTCAACTCTTGTTGTAAACGTCTGTGAGATGTGATTGCCAACTTGGTAGAATGTTCGGCAATGCACAGTACAAAAAATACTTTTATTTACATAAAATTCTCAGTTAAATATAGTAACACTACAAGTAAAAGGAAATGCCAATAATCATATATATTCATTAAGTCCATTCAAATACATTTTCACTTTTTCATCCTACATTTAGGTCAATAATTTGTGGTATCATGTAATGCATAGTCTGCGTTACACGCAGTCTCGTCAAAACGGTGTCTTCCGCCATGAAATAACTCATTTGAATATGAATGTTGGTGTGAATTGATGAAGGACGGATACATTTCTGTCAGAAAATTGTTTGAACTGTAAAAACTATTTACGGCTATTGGAGTTTTTTCATTTATTCCATTATAATTTGCTCTTTGCGAAGGTTTTTACAGTTTTTCCAGTTAAAATTCCTCGAGTGCACCGCCGAGGTATGGATGTAGAAATTGTTTGACATGTCCCAAAGATTTTGGAAATCAAAGCCCATCACTTGCATTCCAGAAACATCATCCAGGCCACTACCAGAATTGCCGAATCCGCAACTTGATGGCCGTCAAAACGTAAAACAGTTAATCATTTATTTGTCTGTGAATTCTTTTCAACTCTTTGCGAACGTCGGAAAACGTAAGCATGTATGGAGACCGAAATTTATGCCAGGATATAATCAATTGTTTGTCCTATTTTATGCAAAGTATAGTTTTACCCATACCCCTAGCCCTAATCCCTTACACTCATCATTGCCGTTTAGGATTACTAGACAATACAATGTAATTTTACCTATGCTCATAATAAAGGCGAGTATAAGCAAAAATAACATATTTATTTGAAGGGCAAGAACGCAAGCACCATTACATAGTCTTATAAGCCAAGTGATCTACCGATAGAGCCTACGGTCATCTCTAGTGATATCTTTTAGGTGGCAGCAATAATTGAATATTACTTGAATTACACCTGAAAAGTTATTTGGTCGCTTCATTTTGAGTCGCTTCATTCTGGGATTAACGTATCGGCCAAGCCCTTGAGGATGAAGAACCATGACTGATCAAAGACTAGATGTAGACTTAATGTAATAACTTCATACTTAAAATTTGCATTTTTAAGTGGACGGAAAACTTCCAAAATATTTAGTAAGGTACGATATGGTTGAAGATACTTATTTGAATGTTGAAGTATTTACAATTACTGCCAAAAAAGTTTGGATCGAAGTTCCCTTTATTCTATTTAGGGTCTGATATATTTGTTTCAATTTTCAATGGCACTTTTAGTGTGGTCAATTTTGTCAAAGTTTCCTGCGTAATTTCTCTATTCCATTTTATCGGAGACTGCAATCCATATTCGTTTTCGGTGAAAGGCCCCTTGTATTAAATGGCTATGGTGGAGATGTGGTAAAAAAATGGGATATTTAACATTGAAGGAGAACTGGGAGAGAGGAAGGGTTGAATGAAACGAGTGTGGAAGGAACGGTACCTACGATTTTCTTGGTGTGGCATTCATTTCATATGGAAAAAACATGAGAAGGAAGTTTTGCTGTCTTCGTAAATATCTAACTTTATCAGTTCGGTATTATTTACAGACTGAAATTGTTCTACTTGCTTAAAAAGTTGTCTTCTTTCAAATATCATAATCAATCAGTTACTCAAGTTTTCTCTTTCCTAATTGGACTCGATTAAAATATATTCCCTCGGCTACAGATAATAATTGAATTTAACATAATTTTATCATGTTGATTTTTTTAAATACCATTCTCCATTAAGAATTGGATCATTTTATCCTCCGTCTTCTGGGCAGCTTTTTTGTCCATAATGTAAATAAAGTATGAATTCTTCTTCGACTTTCTATGCATTAAGTAGACATGCTTTCTTTGGTTTATCTCAGTATATATACAAGAGTCGAATCGGAACTTTGGAAACAAAAGAGTCTGATGGAGCCACGTCTTGAGAGTAGGGTGGCTGCGGGATCACGGAAGTTCCGGTTCTGGCAAAAAACTCACGATCAGCGCCGTGTGAGCCGGCGCGTTATCGTGGTGGAAACGCCATGCATTGTTTATCCACATGTCCGACCTCTTTCGGCTCACTGCGACCCTCAGCCTCTTCATAACCTTCGAGTAGAAATCTTTGCAGGCGGTTTGACCTTGAGGGACGTATTCGTAATTAATCAGCCCTTGCGAATCGAAGAAACACACCAGCATGACCTTTACATTGGACCGGGTCATGCGAGCATTCATTGGTCGCGGAGAATGAGGACTTTACCCCTGAGAAGACTGGGCCTTTGTCTCAACATCATAACCGTAAACCCAGGTTTCGTCACCGGTTACGATGGTTTTTAGATACCTGGGTCGGCATTGGCCCGATCCTGGAGTTTCTGGCGAATGTCCACACGTTTTTGTATCTGTTCATCAGTCAGCACCTGCGGGACGAATTTTGATGTGACGCGCGTCATGCCCAAAATGTCTGCCACAATTGTCTGACAGGATCCAAAACTAAAATCACTTCCTCCGCTATCTCCCTAATAGTTAAGCGGCGATTTGACCGCAACAAATCGTTCACCAATTTGACATGGTTGGGGTTTGTCGCAGCGGAAGGCCGCCCCATTCGCGAATCTTCATCTGTCAAGGTTCTGCCAGATTTAAAACGACTGTACCAATCAAAACACTGGCTTCGACTCATAGCTTCATTAAGAAAGGCTTGCTGAATCATTCCAAATGTCTCCGTAGCACTTTTTCCAAGTTTGAAACAAAATTTCACGCACACACGCTGTTCCTGTAGCTCCTTCATTGCTGCCGTTGCACGCGGCGACAAACAGGTTGAGACAAGTACCGCTACTGCTGCGTAGCGACTCGGCGTAAACAAACGCAACACCTCTCGTTATAGTTGTCAGATATGTCGCTAGATGGCGCACTGTTTCTTGTTTCGATGCGTTGTATGGTTTGCGCAGAATAAAATCAGTCCTCTCTTTTTTGATTACACCTTGTATAGTGCTTTCCCCTACGAGCTTATGTTGTGAACATATTATCCTCTGCACTTCATAATTGTACTTCTTGTCCCAATACTGTCAAAACGGTGATTTTTTAACTTTGATCTTATTCCTCTTAATTAAATATATAATCGTTCTAACGCTCAATGGAATTTACAAAATTTCATGCAAAATAGCCGTTTTTCTGTCTGAAGGAGCCGATGATTTTGCCAAAACCAACTCTAAATTTAGATACATAAATATACATGTTTTCCAAGATTATTCGGGTCTCCCACCGGGTCCACGTTCGTAGGTTTGCCGACGTTTCGATGGCCGAGTCGTCCATCGTCTTCAGGGCGACCAATCTATGCATATACTATATATATATATATATATATATATATATATATATATATATATATAGATAGTATATGCATAATATAAATAATATATTAAATATATATCCTTCAATGAAAACTGTGAACAAATGCGGCATTATCTACCCTTATCATTTACACCCATGTAATCCCCAATTATATTATTTTTTCAGCAAATATAATGCATCTCTTTTATTTCATCTATTGTACATTACGCTTCTGTATAAAAAAATTACGTGCTTCTTTTAATAATAATATTTATGCCAATGCTATGTATTCAAATTGTACTGAAGTGAATTGCAATCCTGTAAACGAAAGTTCGATAGTTAACAGCTGTTCTTGATATTTACCATTTAATATGTACTGATGTCTATGAGTTATCTCATTTGTCTTAGAAATTTTACTTTAAGTACGTAGGTAAATCGTCGGAGCGCTGTTTCCCTTTCTTAGGGTTCAGATGTGATAGTGATACTTACGTTGTTTCAGAAAACATAGGACAGGTTTACAGAAGCTTTTAGGAATCATAACGCTAGATTATCTCTCGTTTAAGAATATTCCCAGATCAATTCCACTGTTAGAGCTACCTTAGCAGGTTCTTTTCTAGTGCAGATTTCTATTGCTGGGATTCTACACGCCTAAATATTTAAATCATACATTGAGAAATCCTGTTAATGTGTTGTAATATTTTTCATCTAAGTATAAAAATCGTGAACTTGAACTTCGCTTCACTCTTTTAATAACATTCTTAGTGTAACTTTGTTACCATGCCGTGCCGTTTTTTCAGCACATGATGAGTTTCATTGCGATGTGACGGCCGTCAGGGAAAATACATACGGTAGGTGTATTGTTGTTGCCAATAGGAATTTGGTTCATAGGAACTTGTAACCTACTTTAAGTTGCAGCTTGTCGAAAGTAATTGTTAGTCATTATTATCCTAAACCAATCCATGATGCATACCCTCTAACCTTAATCCTTCGTTTCACGGGAGTAATCCACTGGGTAGTGTGAAAACCGTACCACCTCTTTTCCATAGTATCTTGGAAGAGAGAATGTTACAAGAGTTGGGTCCCGAGGAAAGACAAGATGGCTGTAAGTCGACTGAGAAGAAAGCGGGAATCTATACCTTCACTCTGCCCCCTTTCTCCTGCCGGAAGGTGTGGGGTCGGGAGTCTTTTCGGGGCGCCCTGGTGGCTTTTCCTCCTCCTAGGAGGGTCCGACGTCGGAAGAAAGGAGACGAGCGGCGTGCTTGTGAAGAACCCGCCACCCCTCAACCCCTCTCCACATCACCCTCCCATGTAAATGACAAAAGCCATATATGTGCCAGAATTTTAACACAAGAGCAAACGAGGAGAACTTTTTTTTCTCCGTGCAGTACGTCACTGAATGCTCTTGCGCTGCCGAATGGCCGGCGGGTCCGAATGGCCACCGGTCACAGAGCGTGGAGAATCTCGAAATGCCCGGCGAGCGCGTTGTACACAAGAGACACGGTGGGAAAAGGGCTCCTTTCAGGTCGCCTGGTTCCTTTCCGTGATTGCAGCCGTCGCCATGCGCCGAGGGGATTTGTCTCCACGACAACGAGGCGAGCGAGTGTAACTTATAGGTTAGGGTTGGAATTTATGGCCCCTCTTCCAGCGAAGGACGTGTGCGGCACGGGAAGCGACGGATTGTTTTTTGTGTACCCCTACCCCCCCCCATCCCAATCAATTTACCTTGCGCTAGCCTTCCAATTGTCCGCGAAATTTTTCATCCTAATATTGTCCAGCGAGCGTTCATTTTCACTGGCTTAAATGCTGTGAAGAACATCACGCAGCGCGTGTGATCTCGTCAAAGCAAAATTATATTGTTCAGTGACTCAGTATTGTCTCTTATTTTTCATCATTCGGGAATAAATCGTTCTCATCCGATGTTGACAAAGATTTTTGTCGAAGCGAAATTCGGAAATGAGTCTCATATCCAAGGTGGTGCATGCAGGTTTTGTTGGCTTTGTTGTTTTCACGTGAAAGAGAAAACAATTTTTGATAAAAAATATTGTGCTTTTGTCTTTTTCTTTCTCATTAAAATGGTTAATTTGGGCATGCATGTGCCACGTCTCGTTCTTTGTATACATTTCTTTGTTCTATATCAAATAGAATTAGTAAAAATATATCATGTTTTTTCGAAGAAAAAGATGAAATTTTGATTGGTTTAAAATAGATGTGATATCAAGATACGAAATTATTTAGGTAGTTAATACCGCATATTAACTACCTTCAAAACTATTAACGACAACTTCATAGTTTTCACTTGACGCTAATAATTATGGTAACTTCTCTTTTTTTGTTTGCTCTGCTTGACATTTCAGCATCTAACATGGACAATTTGAAAGAAATGTTTGAGTAGTTACGATTAGGGCAAAGATCAAATATTAAACAGAAATATGCTCGTATCCAACGTATTCATACATAATAAGTATATCACTCGCACTAATATTCTAATCTTCAAATTCATTATGAAACTTAAAACATAAGTATTTACTCGTAGGTATAACTTCAAATCGTTACAAATATCGCCCTTTTAATGCTCCTTAATAGCTTGTCGCGATATTAAATTATCTGGCATCAATTTTTATGATATTACGAGGCTTCGTGAAACTGCTACATATATTAAAACAATTTTGTATGTGTATTAATCTCGTGTCTAAATCTGAATGTTGTCTATTGCCCATATTGCGAAATCTGAAAAATATGCTACTGGCACCTTGTTAATTGGTTTCATAAGGAGGCATCCCGAGATATGGTCTTTAAGAAACTTCCTTTTTCATTATCTTTGTTCCTGCCTTGGCATTTGTGTTAATTACTTTTAATTGCACGATTTGTAATAAAATTGTAATGAACCCACTAGTTATTACAATATTCTCAGGTTCCCTGATGAAATAATGACAAAAATATATTGTCATTTTCAAAAATAGTTCACAAACAAGTATGATATGTACTGCTGATGTCGTTGAATTCAAGAAATTTTTTTTTCCAGAAATAACTCTTTTTCAAAATTAAATGGATGGCTGGACGTACTAGTTAAAAATATAAGCTCCCTATAAGTGAACTGAATGACTCATACGCGTGCAATTTTGTTAACATCTTGTCTTCTCGATAATTATTTATTCGCCGTATTACACATTAATACTTGTATGAAAATACTTTTTCTGCTAATTTTAAAATGATCAGTTAATGTCTCTTAATTCAGTCGAGTCCGGTGTGAAGGAACAGAATGATGTAAAATTGACCAATAACTCATCAAGTGTCAATATATTCAACGCCTTGGCTTTGAGACTGGGTTGTTTTGAAGAAATAAATTTGTGGAGAGTTCATCAATAATTTAATCATGGTTTTTTTCTTCTCAAGCTTATATAATATGCACAGGTGATATTCAACATCGGCGATATTTTCTTATTACGTTTTATATTTATTAGAATTATCTTTAAAATATGCGAGCGCTTATGTGAATCACATTTTTGTGAACTGCAGAAAAATATGCCCACGTGTTGCAAGAAATAGATTTACTCTGAATATACCTTTTAGTAATTCAAAATGTAACCTAATATGAATGAACATGCTTTTATGTAAAAAAGTTTGCAAATACTCAAGTAGATACCGCCCATTTTTAAGAGAGTAAGACGGAGGCTTTTTGAAAGCAGCTGATTCTTTTCATGTCCGTTGATTTTAGGTATACTTTATCTGTGAAAGTGTTCATGCGGAACATGGAGAAATTTGTATTTCCTGTTGTAAAATATGTAACTCTCTTCCGTCACAGAAAGCGTAATTTACTCTGGTTAACTCCCACTCACCAAAACCTAGTTCATCTTCCTTTGCGCAAGCTCGAAAGAATTTCCCATAAAGTGTTTTTATTTTTCCATGGTCTTTCCCCTACCATTTCCTTCCACGTGTCCTATCGCCTACTCTCACAGCCAATATCCTTTTCTAGGCCTGCAGTGGCTTTAGGAACCCCTTGAATGACCGCCAATAATCGTGGCACTGGTCGGAAAATGTTTTACTTTCCTTATAGATTGGTAAATAGAGCGTTTTACCTGTTAGAACTTCCTACCAGATGGAATAATTGGCTCCTACCTTGAATATGTGAAATTTATACGGATTAGTAGTCCAGGTAATCCCTCTCCTTGCGTGTTGGGTATGATCAATGATTATAGGCATTCAAATATTTGTGAGTTTAAGATACCAGTTGTTCTCTTTTATATACCTTGTCAAGTTTGTTACTTTAACTGAAATAAATGCAGCCAGGTTCAGAACATATAATTGGTGCTGTGGTGTCTTCTTGTTCCATTATCGGTAGTTCAACCTCAATTCCTGTTGTGAATTGTGCAGCTAATGTGACAATTAAAAAGAGTTTAAATATTAGAAAACGCGAGAAATTGATAATAGGAGGAATGGTTTATAATTAAGCATAATCTTTAGCCTTCTTTCTTCGAGATAGGTGCCACTCACCATCTGAACAGCACTGTGATCACGTAAACTACTCTCAGCTCGCCACTTGGATGCACCAGAATCAAATTACTAGTGAAAAATCCAGCAGTGATGTCGATCGTCGGTGGGAAGCGAGTGCAATTACCGTCGTATGATTCAACCACCAAAAGCACCAGGAAATCACGATTGTGAAACTAAGTTTATTACTTGTGCTCCAGAGAGACAATCCCAGTTCTACTTTATCGGTTCCTACCTCTCTCCCTCTTTCGGGGTTTCTCGATACTCTTCCCCACATAGTTTCTTCCCAGTTTCACCTCCTTCTCACCTTCGCTTCACACCAATCCTCCCCACTACTCCCTCTCTTCGTCCCCTCTCCCCTGCCTCTCCATTCCACACTCCTACCTCCTCCAGCCTTTCTCTGGCCACCGCCGCCGCGCCGCCTCTCCCCTTTCGCCGTCGGCCCATCCCTTCGCATTGTCTTCCTAACCCGGCTCACTCCCTCTCTGTGACAGCCGCGGCCTTCCTCTTCTCCCCGGCTGATTGATTTCCATTTGAATGCGCCCCGCGCGTGAGAGTACGACCCTTCCTTCCCCGGTGAAGTGAAAGGACGGGCGAGGCAAGAGATTAGGGGGTAACTAAAGTAGGAAGGACAGGAGAAAATAGCTCTCGGGGGTAACTAATTTTAGCTTTCGGAGGACGCCTTTTGTTAACGCTGCTGGAGACTTGAGCGCGCGCGCTGCCAGAGACTTTAACGCGCGTTTGACGATCTCCACACAACTGAAAAATTCGGCGGCGCTGTTTTTCTTCTTGTCAACGCGGTAGTTTAAGGGTGGGCCACACTCCCTTAGTGAGCATGGTCATTGAGAATGAACACAAAAGCAAGGAGTGTTTCTCCTTATCCCGAAGCCACCTCCACAGAGTTAAATTCTGTACCCCTAATGACAGCATGCACCTCTCTAATTTCGAAACGTATGGTTTGTCGGAGCGAATTCCCGTATTCATTTCACGATATTTTTTTAAATAATGATTATTTAGGTATTTCTCTTCGAATGCGCCTTCACCTTTACTAACTTCTATTATTCTGATTGCGTATAATATGCAGAACTTCCCTTCGTCTCCATATGCTTTACACGTAATGGTGCACGTGTGGGACGACATGGTGGGTCTGGACCCGTTATGAGAAATAGGCAATACTCTGAATTTTTTTCTCTAAAAACCAAAATATGGGGAAATCTATTAAGTCATAGTTATACCACATTCATAGTATTGAGACTTATCTCCAGAGGGGCTCCAATACATCCGGGTAATTTTACCCATGCTTTGATGAATGATAATATCAATAGTGTCTTTGCACTTGATTCAGAATCATAAGCATGCATGCCTTAGACACGCAGAAGTTAGACAGCAAACAAAAATAAAGTGGATACTTAACCTTTTCGTCCACAGTTGGACTATTACCCAATTATCACATACAACCTATTGGCACCATTTTCTCGAAAATTGATGGGCCCTTGAATGTGGCTATAGTGGGCACACCCCGACACCCCAGAATACAGTAAATTGTTACTCAATTCTGCACACTTTCTGCCCCCCTAAATTCCGTCTAACACGCCTAACCTTTTCCTCCGCCTTCCTCGTTTGCCTGACTTTTGCCCTTCATCACAGTTTTCAATTCTACAGTCCCCAATTAAAATTCTCTACATCCACCTTTTCTGCCTCTTTTGGATTTCTCCCAACAATCCTCTCTCTTCTCCATCATATGTATGTAGTATTTCTTCTTTTGCTTTCTTTCCCGTCAAAATGTTTGTGTCATATAACACCACGCTCCGTATCAAAGTTTTAACGAGTCTTTTATTAACACCCTTATTCAACATCCCTCCTTGTGAAAGCTTCTTTGTCTACCACAATTCTTCTCCTAATGTCACTAATACTTTGAACTACTTGCTCCAAAAAATTTTCCAAGACAGGCAAACTGGGTACATACGATAAAACTTCGTTCTATATAAAATTTTGAATCCGCGGTACCTTCTTAAGATAATGGCGTGAAATAAACACATTTTTGCTTAAAAGGGATTCCTAGATACAAAAATCTCATGGTTTTTGTTAAGTTTAATTTGAAGTATAAAGGAATGCGTTTTTTTTGTCATTCAAATCATTTGAGTATTGGATCATTGAACCTCTCTCAAAAAATTTGCTCTAATAATTAATGCAAATGTTTGAAATGTAGGAAAATGTCAAATAAGACTATCAATGGTTATACCAGTGTACCCATTTGAAAAAAATTTAAAAATTCCTTTGATTTTATGTACCCCGATGTACATTCATAGCATCCATTTCATTTTAAGGATAATTAAAATACCGTAGATGATAGCTATAGTAATCGACTCATCCCACGCAGCAAGAGGTTCTACATGTATATTCTGTGCCAAATAGCCGTCACACTAAACCGATATCTCACGAGGTACCCTATTTTTTGAATCAATTTTTTAGTCTTATATTTTGCATATATCAGTAAGCTGTCAGGCCTACGTGCGTTGAAAATGTTGGAAATTTGTATGATATAAAGCTAAAAATATTATAAATTATTTGGCCAAATCAGGGAAAAGTTAGTAGTAAAATTCTGAGTCCCCCGATTACCTTATATGGTCTTTATCTTATTTACATCTACATAAATATCCCGCTATTCACCAAAAAAGATGCGTGGCAGGGGTGCAGGCACCAGGGGGATGTGTATGGTATAACGGAGAGGAAGGGTGGTTTAAGGGTTAAGAGAATGAAAAAAAACATTTTTTTAAACCCAAAAAAGACGTGCAAATCCATATGCATCCTACCGGAATATTTGCTAACAAAAAAGCGTTAATTTCCCCCAAAGTAACAGCCCTTTTGTAAGCGTAAAAGGAGGAAATAAAAATAAATCACAATAACCTTTACGATAGACCTCCACCACACCAGGACAGGTCATGTAGAACTGGAAAGTAAGAAGGGGGCATCTTATCCAGGCATGACGATACTTTTAATCCATAAATTGCTACAAGCAAACATTTATTAGAGACAATAGAATGAACTCATGAAGAATGACCCCGGATAAAGCACTCAGGAGTCGCCTGCGAGGGATTGCGAACTATAAATTAGTATGGTATTAGAGAGTAGGATTAACTCTGAAGACATCGATTATTTTTCATGAAATTTACTCAATATTTTCCACACAAATTTATCATACCTTATCCTTAATCTATGATTCTACTTAGATTTGTAATTGTTAATTTTTAAATACTATTTACTACTCCGTCCAGTCCATCTCCTTTATCGATCCTATTCTAAGTACATGTTGAGAGTTGTACAGAATTAGGCCGCTCTCCTCTCCAAGGGAGGAGGCTTTGGAATCCTGTAGTTTTTGCGACATAGTCGTAGAAGGAAGGGGAGGAGGGGTACGGCGCCACCATGGCTATCGGCCCTCCCCATCCATTTTTCTCCATCTCTCACCACTTCCCAAAGGCCACCCCTCCTCCCGCGTTTCGCCCTTCACTCACTCGCCCGAAGGGAGGGAGTGGAGGTGGGCGTATCAGCATCCCTGCCCCCCCCCACCCTTCTTCCCCGGATTCTTCCTTCCGTCCCCTCGAACCACTTCCACGCCCAGGGGGGCGGGCCATGTCGCTGCCTCCCACACCGTAGGCATCGTCCAGGTCCCTCTCTCTCCCCTTTTCTCTCTTTCTCAGCTCCTTCACCCCCGGGCATGCTCCACTCTTGCCTCACTCTCCGCGCCGCTCTTCACCGCCACTCCTCCGAAGGACCCTCCGGTCCCTCCCGCAATTAGATTTTAATGGATGAGGAGGATGCTGCCTCCTCTTCCTGTCTCCTCAGCTTGTGGCTTCGGGCCCATTATTGTGTGGAGAACGTTTAGAACGGAATTTTTTTCGCGTTTTTTTTCTAAGAGTTAAAATGCCTTGTAATCCATAGAATTGTACCCTACTGTTGAGTTGAATTACTTGAAATTTAAATAAAAGAGGCACAAATGTTCCTTTCTAATCCTTAATTCATCTACATATCTGAAAGAAAAGGGATTTTATACGTGTTAGTACTTACTTGGAAAATAAGAAGGGAGAAAACGTAAACAAATTTTATTGAAAAAAATATCCCTTTTACAGATAGTATTTAACTACTCGTCTTACTTTATGATGCAAATCTCTACAGTAGTATATGACGCAAATCTTTAGAGTAGTATTACTTCTCAATTTTGCAAATTTTGCAGCCAGAAAGGAATGTTTTATTTAAGTGGATTGAGCGTTGATTAATGACTGCAGGTTCTTGGTTCGTAACCCCGTGCTTTCGACTCCCTTTGCTACGTTTAAGCCATGTTATTCAGGTACTAGATTTTTCTGGGAAATCACAAGCGACACAGGATAAGGAAGAGGCCCCCATTTCTTGTTGCTTCGATTTCGCAGGGCGTGAAGCTTAGTTAGTATGGGGGTGCACTTCTATCCTATCAATCCAACCCGAGGAGTTGATTACTTCGGCTTTCTTATTGGATGAAAAACATTAAAAATATGTCTGAGAGGAACAAATATCACAATTTTCCGTTCTTAGAGTAGCGTCTTTTCAGCATTTACGATTCACAGTCTCAATTTGAACGCTATTATTTTGGCTCTATACATGTGCGCGTTTATTTCAATGCTGAATTAATAATCGCGCTCTTTTGAAACTTGGTGAAAGGCTTTTCAAACATGGTCAGTTTTTGGTCGTAGCTGAATATTAGTTTAGGGATTTAACTCCTAATGTCGGGAATATGCCTATGTAAACATATAAGGCCTCTTTTTTTCTTTTGAAAGGCATTTCTTCAACGTGTGAAGGACCTTTTACATAATAACCATGCTATTGTGCTTGACCATCCTTTATTATGTGGACCTCGCCTTATCCTCCGTCGGCGCTCGACTCAAACCCTCTTGTTACTTGAGTTTCCTTTATGATGCAAATCTCACTAGACTAGCGTCAGCTTCGGATATTAACCCCCTTACGTTACCTTCTCAATTCTGACGCACTTCTCCGACGCTGGGAAATCGTTTCCGAAATTCCATGGCGCCTAAAGCAAGCACGAAAACTGCGTCGGGGGCCATATCCTGGGGTTACCGACCCTCTTTCACTGCTATTGCATTACTCGCGTGCATGCGACAGATTGGGAACACGTGGCGTCTGGCGTCAGACGGTGTTCTCTGCGGTGTCCGGTGGTTTTAGAGGGGAGGGAGGTAGGGGCGACGGGCTTGGTGCAACCTCGGCCTCGGTGCAGGGTCAGTGGGAAGGAAAGAAGGGAAGTGGTTGGGAACGAGAGAGGGGAGGGAGTGACCGGGTAAGGGGGGCTACTTTGGGTGGGTTGGCCCTCTTTCAGGGGCCTTGCCGTCCGGAGTCAGGCATGCGGAAAACCGGCGCTGGTCGCAGTTGACGCCCGCCTCCGTGAATATGCTCAGCGGTCTCCCAAGTCATGTGTGGGCTGGGGCGGGGGCAATGACGAGGGAGAGGGCACACTAACTCTCCGCCCGCCTCTTTTAAGGCAGTTAATTTGCGTTAACTTTTCCCGAAACCGCCCCGCTCTTCTTTTTTCCCTGGACTTCAAAGAGAAGCGTAATTCAAAAAGAAAATTTTTTAGAATTTATTTTCCGATAAACACGGGTGTGCTTCCATTTTTTCTTGGAAATTTTATGGAACGACCACAAACTGCTGGTAGAAGAAGCCATGGAAGACAGATTGAGGATGCGAATGGTCGACCACATAAGTCGTTCAATCAAGTTAACTGGTGAAAGCCCGAAGTTAAAATCCTGCGCCGCCGTCCTAGACTCCAAGTTCACCAGTATGTGTGGACACCGTTCCGCAACCCTAATATGGGTTGGATTGAAATTCAACTTACACATTAAGATAGACGTAATTTTTTTGCGAATAGGTGTTGAATACTCTTTGAAACTCTTTCAACTGATTAAAATACTCTTTAAACATCTTTACACGGATCGTCATCTGGATTTTATTCTGGCGAAAATGGTCGAAAAAATCTGCGATGATCAATGGATCGTTTGGAGAAAATCCTTAAAATGACTTTACTCCTGAAAGTAAAACACTCTCTTGTTTCTTTTTTCTTTTTGAACAATTTTGTTACCACCAGATAGAAACTAGAGGAGCCCTCAGTATGATTTGGTCATCAGACCTGTCGTGGGAATAATTATAATGCCCAGCACCCTCAACGAATTAATCTTTGCTAACAGCCATTAGCTTAGAGGCATCTTACGCGTACCATAAAAACTTTTTGGGAAATAAATTTCCTTCAAAATATGAAACCAAAAGAGAAAATACTAGTAAAGAGGTTCACTTACTCTTAGCATTGACTACTTCATTCTGCTTTACGATGAAAATACGATTCAGTGTTTTTTTCTAACATTTAGAGAAAAGATTTTTATCCTAAGGAAATTTGATTGCAAATTTTTCGTCCATGAAGGTGCACTTTGAAAGATAGGAGGAAATGAAGCTAGGCTGGGGAAAGACAAATGCCCAACATTAATTTTTCCATAGAAAATAGTGGCAGGAGTATATTGTTCTTTCAGTTCTATTCTTCATTCTGGCTAATCGTGGATCCTACGTGAAAAACTGTTAGAAGTTAAACCTGCTCTGTTTTCTATGCCATAACTTAAGAATGATTAATTTGAGCGGGAGAAATGGGCAAAGATTATTCACGAGAGAACTAAAATAATGAATTAAGTAAGAGGACCAAGTTGAATATTAGATCAGGAAATTATGGGAGGTAGAAGAGTGCCCTTTTTTGGACGTATTTCTGAAGCAAATGTGCGAAGCCGTTGGACGACGAATGAGGAGATAACAGGTGAATAGAATGCGTATATTTGAATTTTCTTGTTTGTTTTTATCACAAGAAGTAAAACATTGCTCTTATCGTTATAGCTGTACCTGGATTCCGAGTGAATGAAAACCGTAATGGTTTTCAGGTTTAGCAGGCTGCAACATTTATAAAGTTGTCAGCAGATTCATATTTATATGCATATGCTGGCATCTTCCTTATAACGGCCATATATTTTTTGACTTTCTGAATTTTTCCACGAAATCTTTATTTTAATTATCCATATTTATGTTATTTTCCTGCTTTGTATTAATGTGGAACTAGCTTGATTTAGTTTTAGAGGTGGTTAATAACATTTATAGCGCATAAAACGTAATTAATTTGTATTTTTTATTATTATTTATAATAATGAAATAAGGACAATTATGATGAACTTCCACGACCTCAAGCCTGAATCTGTTGAACTTATTATTTATAATATTATGAATAATTGTCATTGAGCGACGTGGTAGTCCAGGGATAGAGCATTGGACTAGTGAACAGGTTTTTCTCGGGCACTCCTCTACGCACCCTTAGCTTTCCCCAAGTTGTGTGATTTTTCGGGCATCAGAATTTCCTGGGAAACCCTAAGCGGCAAAAATAAAGGAACTGGCCCCCCTACCCTGATGAGTGAATTTCAAACGCCGTTGAGTTTAGTATTGGGTGTGCTCTACCAGCATCTAACATACCAGTCTTCGGGTTGATTATTGTGTGTCATGGTTTGTTGTTTATAATGATCACCATGCAATTCTGTAACTAACACTTGCTGTATTAGTAGTGCGTTTACAAATCTTGGATGGCTACATTTTTTTGTTTTACTTGAAGGTTTTTACGCGTTCATTTTAACAGTCATTCAATGATACTTAATGCGTCACATAAGGCGTGAATATATAATATTTAATGGCAATAACTCTTAGAAATAGTCGTCAAAGTTAATTATTTGCTTTAAGATTTTTGTAAATGACACCGAATAACAATAGAAGGCCTGAGAGCTAGTGGAAATATGAAGAGACTCCATCGCCCCATGGAATTTCGTAGGCATTCCTTTTCATTCTGGCTCGTGCCGCGATATACACCTTTCGTGCGGTACCCGTCCGCTTGCACGCGAAGAGAAGGAGAAAGAAGGAGCGGGGGAGACGAAGGTTCACCCGCCTTAGCGGCGGACGTCGCCCCGCCGCGCCATCATGGCCGGAATGGGCAGCGAACGAGACTCGACGTGTCTTTGGCCTGCGTGATGCGTGGATGAGTGGTTGGAGGAGGTGAGGGGTTAGGGAGAAGATTCGTTTCTGGGTAGTATTTTCTCCGAAGGGTGTTCTTATGAGGGCAGCTATGGGCGGGAGGGAGGGGTAAGGTGGTGTTACTTGGGGATTTGAGAGGGGCTGGAAGGAGAGTTTCTCAAGGCGGACTCTTCTTTCCATTCCGCCTCGCTTCCGCGTCCGTGGACACACTTACTTCCTCCGAAAAAGGGACAAGGGACAAAAATCTGGAAGACGCGCGTAAGTCACGCGTGTAAAATAAGGTGGCTTAAGGAAGGTGGGAGTAGGTGGGTAGGGGGAGCTTTGGACATTTTCTTCGTTTTCGCCAAGGATGGAGGAGTGGGGGGACGCGGGCGGTCGAGGCGGTTTCCATGGTTTTCGGGGGAGGTAAGGGACGGGAAGGTCGCGTGTGGGGGAGGGGAGCAAGAGTGTGAGGGGGGAACGTTTTTGCGACATGATGGGGAGAAGTGCCGTCCCACTCGCTCCCTCCTTCCCACCCCTTGCGCCTTCTCCATAGGGGGAGAGGGAAGGGCCCTTCATCTTTCTCGGGTGCGCAAATCCTCTTCTCAGCTGGGACGAGATTTTCGCGTTCGAGGGGTAAATGGGGGGAAGGAACGGTGGGAGGGGAGCGTGCTTCGTGAGGTGCCTTGAGCCCACCTCATTCCGTTCTCAGGTTTGTGCCTGCCGTCGCGTCGGCGGAGTATGCCCCCTCCACCCGCCTCTTAACCGTCTCCTAGGCACTTCGCTTTTCTTGCTACCTACCTGCGTTACCTCCAGCGTTTTCCCATCGACTGGTATAAACGTGCACAATGTCGGAGTAGAATTCGTTCTTCAGTGAACCTTTACCGTGGATCATTTTATTATTTCCGTTCTCTCTTTTACGAGTGAATAAAGCTGAATAAATTATTGTGCCCTAAGGTAGATAGATAATCTAAAGAGGTCTTTATTTGGGCATAATTGAGACCTAATCGTCCCTTCTCCCAAGTTAGATGGAACTCAAGGAGCGAAGAAGTTAACAATAAATTAAATATTTTGGTAACATTTTGAAGACCTTCTGATGGATTAAATCCATTGAGAAAATTAAGGAGAACCTAAGTTTAGCCTCCACGTTTAGAGTAGAAACTAAATCCAGTAAATTGGCTGGTAATTTAAAGGTGATAGAAAGTTTTACTGCGTAGATTGATTGATAAAGGAATACTCGTTTTTCCTGAGTGCGATTATAGCCTATATCATATGTAGAATAATTAAGGAACAGGGAAGCATCGAATAAATCTTGTAAAACCTTTTTCTTAGTCAATGTTGTTATTCTAACATTTGCCGCCTCACGATAACCTGCTGGCTTACAAATATGCAGAATCATGCCCCGTGAATGTAACGTAGGACATTGGGTATTTCATATCGCTTAGATTGATGGTCAGTTTCGGTTTTTACAAATGCATGTTAATAATTCATCTTGAAACTCATAAATTCTAATTACAAACCTCTTCAACTTTTCTTTATGTGTTATGCTTGCCATTACTCTTATAAATGATCGTAAATTATTTCCGGGAAGGTTGCTGGATTTTTCAGCTAACTTCGAGTTAACTGCATCTCTTAAAATAATAGTTTGAATAAAAACGCAATTTGTGGTACTAAAGCTCAATAACGAATGGTGTTCGTCTCTTTGCAAGAAGTAGTATAAAAAACTATTTTTATATGCCTACAATATTTCCTTGTCGTTATTGTTAATTTTGGAACTTTTTTCCTCTAAATCTCTGATGATGTGGGTATGTGTCTAAGTGCGGAATCACATAAATGCATGTTGTAATCAGTGGTCGAGGCAGAAGCGGCAATGCCACAATGCTAGAGACAACGCCCGAAAAGAATAGTTTTATTTCTTGAAATGCATGCATAGAGTAAACTGCCGGAGTAAAAGATTGCTTGGATGGGAGACAACAGTTTTTTTTTAAACTTACAATCGTGAAGTTACTGGTTCTTGAAGCTATTGACACCTTAATGAGGTGCCTTAACTCTCCTATAGCTGATGGAATAAGCGAGGGTATTTAGAAATTTGCATTGATAAAATGAAAACTGTTCCCGCATTGATGAATTTTATTAGAATGCAATAAATTTCATAGACCAAATTAACGTATGGTTATAAAACTGAACGTAACTGTTGTTATCAGTGCGGCCTCTTTTTGGTCAACTCTCTCTTATTCATGCCAGCGCCCATATACTCGTATGTATAATTTATTTTTGGGAGATGCGTTGAAAAATGTCCAAGAAATTATATGAAAATTAAAAAAAATAAATTCATTTAACCTTTTATTTCTTTCATCCATTTTAAATTTTAATCCAAGCAAATATTTTTGGCCGCTACTTTTATGCATAAAATTAAAAATAATATAATAGCAGCTTTAATCAGGTGCATGAGTGGTTTCAATTGTCAGCCCTGAAAAAATGTTTTCTAGATTTTAAGAAAGCCTTCGATGAAGTACCTCCTCGTAAATTACTCACAGGGCTAGAAGCATATGGCATAGATAAAAATATTTTGGGCTGGATTTTAGAATTTTTGAATGGTCGGGTACAAAAAGTGGTCCTACTCGTATATGGGGTTAGCTTAAATATGGAAGGAGTTACTTCAGGTGTTCCCCAGGGAAGTGTTATCGAACCTTTTTCATTTCTACTTCACGTTGACGAGGTTGAGTCCGCAGTCGCTAGTAAGATACGTTTATTTGCCGATGATGCAATGTTTTACCGTGATATCCGTAATCCTGAGGATACTTCGGCTTTATCAGATGAACTTAATGCTATACATCGCTGGTACAACACTTGGTTATTAGAATTAAACTTAAAAAAGTGCGTAGTCATAAATTTTTGGAAAAAGAGCAATTCTCTCCAGAATATCAACTGCATCCGGAGCACCGAAATGGAATGTGTAGTTTGGATTAAATACCTAAGCGTTACCCTCACACACGACCTATCCTGGGTGAAACGCATACGGGGAATATTTGAACAAACTAACAATAAATTAGAAATAATTAGAAGAGTACTGGGTAAATTTGGCGAAAATTCAAAGAGAAATGTTATCTGTCGTTGGTTAGGCTTCATTTAGAATATGCTGCAAGTATATGGGATCCTCACAAAGTTGGATCAATGGCCGAATTGGATCGCGTGCAGCGTAGAGGACCTAGATTTGTAGAACGTTGTTATGATAAACTGAATAGCGTATGCAAAATATCAGAGGAGCTTGGCTGGGAATCACTGATGATGCGATGGTTAAATTACAGATTGAAGCTCTTGCATTAATTCGAAGGACGTCTTTTAAGCAGTGATGTTGAAAATGAATTATTACCCGATCGTAATCCGATAGGAGAGATCATGTTAATAAAACTAGAGAGATTAAGTGTAGACAGATAGATTTTTAAATGTCGTTTTCCACGAAATATAAGGGATCAAAATAGCATTGTCCGACCGCGGTAGGGTCATATTTGGTACATAATTAGTTTGGTGTGTATTCACCCCCTGCCACATCCTTTAGTAGCTGCTTGTAAGGTACTGAAATATCAAAAATATCAAATAAAAAAAACTTCAGAACAAATGTTACATGCATCCAAAGCATTAAAACCACGAGGAGCGTCGACTGTTCAGTTCAATTTTTTTAGGGATTACTGTTTAACATACATCGATGACTGACCATCATTTTGCAAGATTGGTAGAATATTGTCTTTTTACTAGAGTTACAGCGGAAAATTTTATAAATCTCACCTCAACCATGCCGAAGGAGGCACAGTTTTGGGATGAAAGAAAAGAAAACATTTATTTCTTCGGAGGAGTTCTGCGAACGGCGGAGGAAAACTGTTGTCGGAGATAACACGCTAAGTGGGAATCATTCGCTCACTAAATCTGCCCAAAAGAGGGGGATTTATGCAGAGCATACGCGTTCAAATCTTCGCAGAGTCCATTTATCCTCTCTTTCAAGGCGACGAAAAATTTACCCGGCTTCCTTTATGCGCGTGCGTACCCCTCGCACATTCAACGCTGCGACACTCCAATGCATCCCCGCCTCGCACTTGGATGCTCCCTTCTCCTCCGCCTCCCCTCCCGCTCACCCCTCCCTACCCATTACTTCTCAAAAGTCATTCATTGTGGTTCCCGTCTCCTCCTCCCGCGCGCTCCCGTGATTCTTTTCGGCACCGCGAGACGATGACTCGACCTGCCGTCCATCTGTCGCGCCTCCACCTCCTCCTTCCAGCACTCCCCGCCCCCTTCGCCTTTTTCACCTTCCGCCTCGGTGGCTCTGGCAAATGCAACGAAGCCTTGCGCTCCGTTCGCTCGCAAAATAAGAAAAATTCCGGTTTAATGGAGTTTTAACTTCTGCATTTACCCCGCTTAAAACCCCTCAAAAAGGTGGTCCCCTCCCAGGGAAAAGGGTCGAAAAAGGTGTGAATGACTCCTTTCCTCCCCCGGCGTCTCCCGAGTGCATTGTTGATGCGTTCTGCTCCTCTCCTCGTGCGTTAGGCTCCTCAGACGAAGTTTTTTTTTCATTCTTCAATTCTTCTCCTTCAGTCCCGCAGTTGCTGCGAGCGCGTCTTTTGAAGGGAGGACGTAGGTGGACGCTCCTGTTTATGAAGCGTTTCGCCTACTGGAGTGAACCAAAGTCATTCTTCCCACACCGGAGCGGTGAGGAAGAAAGAAATCTAGTGTGTTCCAATCTTTTAGAGTCACTTAACCGTCCTCATTATGTGTCAAACGTGCTTGTTAAAAGCTCATTCCCACTCTTGGTGCAAAGAATTTCCGAATTTTGGCAGACAGCCAATAAAATTTCGTCGTCGATGCTCAATGCAAGGAGATAACATTTTTTTTATTTTGCACATTTTGAACTGCTAACCTGAAGTTTTGATGACCATAGGCTGATCTTTGTCCTTCCCGTTCCATATCTTGTAGGCTGCGTGCGATTTCAAAGGAGTGATTCGAGTGACAATAATGATTTGGCCACGTGCATGTTGGAGCCCGTGGAACTTTCCCAGAATTACTGCAGCGCAGTAATGCAGATTGGTGTGGGTAAACTCCACCCATTACCAAACCCAACGGCGAGATTCACACATCAGGGAAGAGGGGGTGAGTTTCTTTCCTTGTGCAACCTATGGTTTCCCATGAAGGGTTGATTCCCAAGTTGTCATACAGCTTAGGTGAAGATAAGATTTCCCAGAGTATTTACAATATGCCCGGACTCGAACCAGGGCCTCCGATTTGTAGTTCTGCGCTCTGCCCACTGGACTGCACGCCTTATTACTTTAAGGTAATCAAATTGATTGCTTGAACGCGTAGTTGATTTAACTTTGCTCGCTAGTAGATGTAGTCCTCATCACTCCTTTAATGATAAGACTGGTGTTCAGGAATTTTTGGTCATACCTTAAGGAAAACGACCAGCAGCTATTTACTTACCTGACAAAATTCTCCAATTAATACAAGGATTGTATAAAAACTACCGGGAAGGTTTTTGGAAAAATAACTTTTTTCAGATATTGCTACATGTCTCAAAATTCTTCCAAGTACATCCCTTGAGTGCCGACACACTTTAAACAGCGGCTTTTCCACGAACCAAAGGTGGGCGAATTCCGGAAGGTCCTCAGGGGCACGCGTGTAGCTTCTTCGACGCATACTTAGACAAAGGGATTTATTAAAAAAACATTGGATTGATGGGATAATTTCATGTTGGTGGAGATCATGTTCAGGATCAGGAAAAGTGAATGAAATACTCAGCTCTTTTGACTGTAAGGTGAAGAAACATGAGTGTACGAATATCGATAGTGGTAAACGGATAGGAAAATAGTGATTGAAGAGATATGTCCAAAACATTCTGCCAAGCGGCTAGATTTAATTGGAATTATTGCGACAAAACATAATTAGATTCTGCTAAGCTAATATAAGACGAAGAAGATAAGCCAGTGCCATGACATAAATGTACTCATAATCATCATCACGGGTAATTGATTCGAGGATTGGTTTGTAGGGGTTTTCTTTAAGATATCCTTTTCTCTCTCAATCTCTTTATCCGTCATAGCTCCTCGCCCTCATATTTTCCATGAATTCCTTATCGCATTTTCTCTCTGGCTATCTGATTTTTTCTTCTACGTTTCCTTCAGTTATAGTCTTCAGTAAACTGCCATGCTTAAGGATGAGAAATATCGAATACTGGCGATTTACTTGAAACCCTCTAATATAAACACATAATTACTTGGATGGATCTGGCTGTGGAGAAAATATTAGAGAAATTAATCAGTTGCAGAAACGATGGTATTATAATTCATTAATGTATACTAAGCGCCAATTAAGCGTGCGTCCATTTTTTCCATCATATTTCCCCTCCTAGAAAAATTATAAGTTCCCTACTCATCCCCAGTAGGAATTTGCAGGACTGCTATTTAGGGATAGATAAAAGCTTAACATCGCTCGTTTGCTTGACCGAAACACTAGCCAATGGAATAGCTATGACCCTTCAACTCCAAATCGATATACATTCGTAGCAGGAAGAAAGTGCTGGTTTATGCACGATTCAGTTAAGTGTAATTGTTTTGAATGTGGGAAAATAATGGATGAAGGAGCAGGATGGTGGGTGCAGCGTGAGGCGTGACCAGTAAGGTGGAGAGTGTGGACGTGGGGATAGAGGAAATGGTGGAGGAGATTGGAAGAAGTGGATATCTCCCGGAGGAGTGGAAGAGGGCGTGGAGGGGGGAACTGAAGATTTTCGGGAGAGGTAAACGGTCCCAGACGGGAAGACATGGAGTGTAGGCGTGGCGAGCACTTGTTTCGCGGGAACAATGGCCTCTCCTTATATTCCGCCTCGAAGAAGGGGGGCTTCGGCGCCCCCTTACTTCCTTGCCGCTGGGCGGTTGTCTGGTTCCGCAGGTCAAAGGAGCCTGTCTGCCCTCTCTCTCCACTTGAGGGCAGACTTGACCACCGGAAGTGGTCCCTCAATGAAGTCTTAGCCTCCATGGGTTTTCTGGTATTCGGGTGTCTGATTTGGTGGATATACTTCCACACAAGTTTGAGATGGTGGTTACTTCGGGAATTACAATGCCCACGAAATTATCTGAAATTAAAAGATGGTTTCTTTAAATTACGCTGCACTTACGTACGAGCGTGTTTGACCTTCTGCGCGACTGGAATGAAAAAATAGCTTACCTATGGCCAAAAGATATAGCTTATTCCACATATTTTAATGTGCGCTTAATACTTAAGTCTAGTTTAAATGCTTATGAGACCTTATGTAATCTAATTATTTACAAATATTTCTTTATTATGCATTTTACATTTAGTTTAATTGAAAAACGTTTCTATATGTATAATAGAGTAGCGAAAGTAATGTTGCATTCTAGGACTTGGTATGCAATGTAGGCAATTACGAACGTCAAGGAGCAGGATTTTTATCAACATTGAATGTTTTGTAGTATTTTCGGGTTAGCCTGATAAGCAAGAAAGTGCCAACCAAAATGCCCATGGGGTAATATCTCAAATCTTCTATTTTATGACTTAGGTAAATTATAGTAAACGTTCTATTAACGACAATGTTGGTTTTCAAGAATAAGACTGCGTTATCTTCCGTATTTATTATATTTTGGTGGTTTGCCTGGTACCAATACTCTTGGCCTTATTTACTAATGGTGGGTAATTAGAGAAATATAGAATTTCCTTTGAGGAGAAAGAGTAAAAAACATCCTTTCTACCAATGGGAAATTTTGTCCACTGCGCTATTTATAGTACATATTCTATTGTATGTATTGTGCACTTCATTTAGCTTTGATGCTGATATGCCAGTAGAATATCTTGCTATCCCTTCTAATTAACCCGGAACCCGGGAACCATCAAACATGAAAGCTGACGTGCCACTTAATCTTAAAATTTCTTTGATTCCACGTATCTAATTAAAAGGCACCACCAGGAGTTTTTTGATAATTCATCTTAAAGATGGAAACATTTACGACATTCGGATTTTTTGCCTTAAGAAGCTTGGTAGGGCGGAGGAAAAAATCCCGAGAAGTTTTGGTCGAGTTTTGATTTCCCGCAGAATTTCAACGTGAAAATTTCCATCACTAAACGTGTATTTACGCTGCTGAATGAGCGTTTACGTCCTCCCAACAATCGGTCGAAAAGATATAAAAAAAGGATCATTTGTCGATAATTGTGGTCGGTAGGTACATATATCTAAACGGTCTGCGTCCCTGCCATCGTGTTTTGCAGCGGCCGAGGCTGTAGTAGTTGTTTCCCCTTGTGGTGTTCATAATCTTTCGAAGGGTCACGAAAAATGGGCACACCCCTCTCCCCTCCACCCACTTCACGCGCGGCCGCCGGTAGGCTCTACATACCTATGGCTGCGAAGAGAGCAGGCGCCACGGATTTTTACGGCCATAATTTACGGAAACTCTCGGTCAAAAAGAAGTGCAAGGAAAAAAAAGCAAATGGAATTGATGGCTCCCAAGAGGCAGCCTGAGTGGTTGGCCCGCCGCTTATGAAGGGCAGGCCGGCGTCTTTGGGATCCCCTGGAACCCGCCCTTGTCATTACTTTTAAAGGAGGGCGCGTATGGGCACCCCTTCCCCACCGAAGTCCTCTTCTCGAGCCTCTATTTCGAGCTCGCGCGCAAATTCACCAATTTACGTAACGGCTCAGAGGAGGAGGCGGGAAATCCGAGGAAATTGTGGTCCCGCTCGCGAGGGGCA
Source organism: Hetaerina americana (assembly GCF_022747635.1). Lineage (NCBI taxonomy): Eukaryota > Metazoa > Arthropoda > Insecta > Odonata > Calopterygidae > Hetaerina > Hetaerina americana. The sequence continues at coordinate 71,441,979 of NW_027286985.1, forward strand.
CCGAGAGGTTTTAGGGGATGTTTAAGATTTTTGGCCGGATGCCGGGTGCCCCACAAAGTTTTTGAGGCCGCCGAACGTATATTCTACATAAATACGCTTCATTTCATTTTTTAGGGGCATTCGTAATCGGAGAAAAAAATTAACGAGCCCTGAACGTAGCAACTGCAACTTTTTCGAAAATATCTTTGCGGGCCAAAGGCAGGATTTCTCGTTATCTGGACAGAATTCCGAGAAACGCATGCTCTTTATTGAATTCGATTTCTTTTACTTCGTCTGGTGCCGTGGAAGATATCATAAAACCCTTTCTTCAGCAGTATTCACCATTTTGTGCAAGATGGAGAAAGAAAGAGACGCACCATCGCGTAATTGTATGCTTTTTTGCTGCATAATGGGTTAACCATGATTTACTATACATGTAATTCTCAGCTTTTATTGAAACAAATATAAAAACAATCTTTACTTCTTTGTATCAATGACAAAGATGTTAAACAGAATTAAAGCTAGGGGAACCAACTTGCTCTAAGAGAATGGCATTAGGATCCACAGTTTTAACTTCTGCCAAGTCCTTCGTACCTTAACTGATATTTTTTTGGGTCTTGTGCACTTAGAAACATTGAGAAATTCTCCCCCACTAAGTGATGAATTCGATATACTGACCCTGCAGGTATTGCTAAAACTTAATCATTATTCATACGTACCCTTCCCCCGAAGCTGCCTTAAAAATGTTCACATATTTCATTTCCTTTTGATGTAGTTTTCCATCCCCGGGATGTTTATAGTATTCAAGTTATCCAGTTCTCGCACTCGCGCGCCCTTATTCTTCGAAACTAGGCTTTCGTAAGTATTCCTCGTCAGAGGAAGGAGAAATTAATCTCCACTGTCACGGTGTATGAATTTCCAGCATTGACACGTCTCTCAAGGACGGACGACTAATGCAGTGGGCTTTACATGGCTTGAGCAGTCAGTCATCCTGGCTGCCGCGTGCGGAAGCTGACGCGAGTATAACGGGAGAAATGAGTTTTCGTCTCCTCCTCTCTAGATCCCGTCCCGAGGAACAATCGAACCACTGTCGTCGGGTCTTTGTTCCATTCCGCTGACGAGGGAGGGTTGCTTTTCTTTCCTTCCATTGACCTGAGACGGATAGTTGCCGTCGTGAGAAGACTTGCTGAGAAGTGGGAGAGGCGCTGCCGCCTCTTTTTTTTCTTTGCACTTCGTCTGGATTTAGGGCAAGTGTGACAGGAGGTAGAGAGGAGAGACAATGAGAGGAAGAGGCACGCACTGCGGCCGTTTCAGCATATTGGCTACCGATTCTCGCCAGACGACGGAAGGCGACGACGGCTTTGGCGATGTTGGGAGACATTGGCGTGGTTCAACCGGGATGATTATTTAGCATCAAGTAAATTTTCCATGCAAAAACATTTCACTTTGAAAAATTTCCATTAACACCTTAAATTCTACATACGACCGGTTTCAATGTTTACTGCATTTAATGCTGCAGTGCACCGAAATTTTATTATTTTCACCGATGCCGAGATGCAACCAAGTGTGGCTTGAAAACGTTTATTTTATCGAGATGTTCCTCGATTTTCACGTATGATGGTGCCTATTGTACTCCTTTTGCTGCCATACTTTTTAATCGGCTTCTTCGTACAAAGGCCATGAGGTGAAATATTTTAGAGAAAGAGAAAGCAAACGACCAATTTTCAAGTGGATATTGTGGAATGTTAAGTTCCTTTTATAGGTACCCGGGTTAATTATTTCGTATCATAGGACGGTTTTTCCCAATTTAATATGAACTCGGACCCATTGCAGTTAAAAACAATTCTCAGATATCTGCATGCTCTCATATATTTTTATTGCTTGGACATTGCACAACAAAATCTTTATGAATCTAGTATTATAGACACTTGGAATAGCAGATTAAGATTTGTTATTCATTATGCAACTGTTTTACCAATCGTTTACTGAGGATAATGATATTTTGTTGATGCAAATTAAAGATGGATGCTTCATAGCAAATAATTCAACTGAATCGCTTTAATTAATTTTTGCTAATTGGACTCAAAATAGTGAGTTAGATCGCACGAATCCGGTTCGGTTGAGAATGAAGGATCTATGATATCGCATCCATGGGCTTTTAATAAGATCGATGAAATGTCTCCAGCAGGAACGATTCAGATGATGTGGATAATTTGGACTCGTATTTATCGGTATTTTCATGTTTAATTATTTTTCAAATCGTGTACTAGGATATATTTTGCTGTGATCATTTTATTTTTGCGGAAATGGTGAAAGTATTTTCGGGATGCAAGTATTTCAATACCTGGCATGGGTAAGATAGACTGTCGAAATACCATTTTTGAACAAAGAGCAAAAACAAGTGTGATGTAAACGCGTTTAATTACTCCAAAAGGATTCAACAGGTTATATACTAGTTTGGAATTCTTTATTTCGGATTACAGATTACAGAATGACATACGTAAATACAAAATCAAAAAGCTTTGGAAAATATGGTTATTAGGTAACATTCTTGAATGCCGCCGAAGTACTTGCTATGGTATCATAACGCAGTGTAAATGATAGAGATTTGAATGTAAGACTTTTAATTTATTTAAGAATTTTTATTTTTATTTTAGCCCGGGGAAAAATTTCTCTTATTTCCTTATTTCTGAGCGCTGTTCCTACTAGCGAGGGACTTTTCCGCTCAGGTCGATTTCATTGCCGATGTTTATATGAATTGAGCCAGGAGTGTAAAAAATTTCAATTAAATGTAATTCTTTACACCTTATGGCATGTGGGTACGGTGAATTTGTTGTAGAGCAAATGGGTCCTTTGGAGATTGGATGGATCGGAGGATAAATCCCTCGATAGGTTAAAACTAAGTTACGTTTATTACTATACATTTCCGAATAAACGTTTTCTGCTTGTTATGGGCAATGGGTAAATTAAGTCATTTGGTTTATAACGATTGAAACATTTGGATTTTCGAGATTGTGAACCATTTTTGTTATTTTTATTTTTTGTGAATTGCTTTAAATGTATTAGGATACTTTCTGCTCCCACATTCACGAAAGTTTTCAGGTGGAGAATTTCAAATTTCTTGATTTGCGCAACCATAGATGCACAATGAATGTTCTCAGCGGAGAAAGATATTATCCGTTCATTTGTATCCCAGTCATCTCTTCACTTCTGATAGAGCTTCAGGTAGTGAATAAAAGCTCAGCCCAACAAAGTCATGCCCTTACTGTAAAACGAATGAATACTCTTGAGGTTTCTCTGCATACTTGATGTAAAATCTTTCTGGTAACATTGAGTGGTTATGTTTCATATTCATGCAAATTGGCATGAGATCAGGATATGGCATGGCATGTGCTGGAATGATATCAGCATCACTGGAAGGAAGGTAACTGAAGTTGTCTTGAAATTTTTTTGCAAAGGGAATATTTCTTCGTCTTTTCGGGATATATTTGCCACGCAGGATTTTCGATTTGTTTTTTAGATATTTACAGGATTTATTCCATTGTAGAAAATATATCAATTAAACCATAGATGTCCAATAAGTTTTAAAATGATGTAGAAGTCGTACCGTGAAAGGTTACAGGTCGAATAAAAAATATTACGATGGTGTCAATTTGTCCCTAATATAAATATTCTTCTATTCTGAGCTCCCAATAAATATTCCCTGTAAAGCACTCTAGCATATGCCCTTTTCGAAGTGTTGACCAATGAAAATAATCGATAATTCATTACACATATAGCATTAATGATAATAATAGTTATTTCAAGATGCGTAAGACCAATGCTTTCACACGTTCCGTAAGGTGGGGGAGAGACTTTGGAGTAAGCAGAACCCGGTGTCAACAGTTACTAGATGTCACTAAAGTGATCATAGTTCAATGTCTCACAGATTGAGTGATACCCATAGAAGCTTTAACTTCCCAGCTCGTCAAAAGAAAATCTCCTAGAATTTTTCGTTACCTACCGTCTCCGAGTATGTAGTTCATGCCTAGGATTGAAAAATTAAAATAGACGGAAAATAAAACTAGTAAAAAAGTACTAGGCATGGTGGGGGAGGAAAGAAGATTAAAGAGAAAAATCCAAAGGAGGGGTAGAAGATGGTTACCAAGCATTTTGACTGTCGATGAATCGTTGAAAACTATAACAGAGGGTAAGACATTAGGTAAGCGAGGAAAGATAGGAATAGGGTGAACAACTTGAAAATGGAGATGAAATGAATACGGAATTGACGAGCAGTTTATTCCAGTGTGGATATCTGGTTGATTCTTGTTAGGTGACTAACCAAGTAAAACCAAAGCAACCTAAATAGCCATTTGGTTATAAGATAGCGAACATTTCCAAGCCCTCCTGTTTTGGAAAATTAGGCGTATACTCTGTATAATGCGAGCACTACACGCCTCTCAGATTTATAAGACTGATGAAAATTGCATATTTATGCTATCAATATAAGTAGAAAAAGTCTGTGGAAGGATGGAAAACTAATTGATGAATCAAAATTTATTAAGAACTAAAATATAACTGAAAATACTTTAAAATCAGTCAGAATGAAAAAAAAGCTAGGGAGATAATATCTTTTAGACAATGTGTACGATATTTGGAATGGGATATAGGATGGTAATTGTAATAACCTCTGTATTTTCAACGAAAACGTTCAATCATCAACTCGCCTGAAGTTGAGGTCAAGGAAAATGCTGGGATTATTTTTTAATCAACGTTTTATGTTTCCTGTCTTCTGGAAAAGTACATGCATAGCATCGTGTGGAACACTATGCTCGGTCGTAAGGAAATCGAATGCAATGATTGAATGATAGGGTTGAACACTTGTTTATGAGACTGATGTTGATAACGTGACTATGGGCCTCAGATTTAAGGCGGAAATCATAATTGTATTCGGTCACTTTATGGTTACTTGAAGGAAATGACGGCGTGGAGACCTCGGTTTTTAGGACGTTCTCCAGAGCTAACGAGGTGTTAGTTCCCGTCTATCCCAGATTGTGCCTTCGGCTGAAGTCTCTTTCTACTTCATCCCTCGTGGCTTCCATCGGTGCTCAACCGTCTGATTAAGGGTGTTGCATGATATAAAAACTGGCAATCACGAGCAACTGTGCGAGTAGGTATCTTTTCAATTTTAAGGTAAACAGAAATCCAGGTGCTTGTTGAATGTCGTGTTTTACGTATTTTTCTTTGACGCAGTGCTTTTTAAGGACTTGAATTATGACGAGTCTGCAGAGGATAGCGTGCATCATTTCATTCCCCGTAGGCTATTTAAGTTAATAGTGCACCCCTTGTTCTCCGAACGAAATACTCCAGGTGAATTTCAACAATAGAAAGTACTACCACTGGAAGAAAAAATCATAAATTCTAAAAGTTCGCGATATGTTCCTTTTTTAGAGGGAATTTTAGTAATTCAAATAAACCATATTTGTCTTAAGAAGGATGGTGTTCTCTTTTGCTTCCATTGGACTTCAATTCTCCTTGAGTCTAATCCCACACATGAGAATGCCTTTTAATACCATATTAAGAAAAAAAGACACAGGCTAAGACAACAAATCTATCTAATCTATCATACATACATATACACTTTGTGTTTCGTTCACCAAAGTCAATAAAATCTCACAATAAATTAGTACAAGAAACTCGCACCCTATCACTATTCATTTTTTCCATTAGTTTAAAAGTTATAATAAAGCTTTCTTGCCAAACAAAATAAACTGTTGAGGAATGATGAGTCAGATTTCGCAATGGTTCATCAATATTATCGTATTTTATGAATTCACTTACATCCATATAGTCAACATTTTCAATATTTAGCGCACTATACTTTCTTCGATAGCTCTTTTTGTTAGTACAGATAAATCAGTTCTAATACGTGGACATATATTCGTAGATATTAACTTATTGTGAGTCAAATTTGAGCCACCTTAAAAGAAGTTTCTTCGACGTGTGTAAGTATATATATATATATATATATATATATATATATATATATATATATATATATATATATATATATATATATATATATATGTATACATATAAGTGTATATATATATATGTATGTATACATATAAGTGTATATATATATGTATGTATACATATAAGTGTATATATAGTATATATATATATGTGTGTGTATATATATGTATATATATGCATATATATATGTATATATATGTATATATATATATATATATATATATATATATATATATATATATATATATATATATATATATATATATATTTATGTTTATGTCGTGGTGACGAAAGCTTTGACATGCCGAAGTTGAAAGAGAAAAAACGCGTCATATTTGTAAAAATGGGTCAAAGCGGCGGATTATCTACCCTTCTTCCCCCTTCCCGCATCATCCTCCACCCTCTCCTGTGTTACAATGAACTTAGGCACAGTTCGTTTCTGAGAATTTAGATACATGCTTCCGAAAAAATATTCCCTTTCTCCAAAAGCAATGTTTTTGCTTGACAGTGTGAGATTCTCAAAAGATTCTCAATTCTCAAATCTATTTCAGGTATTCCGAGGCCAAGTAGAGCATCAAACCATAGAATAGAATGAAGGATGCTTACATTGAATATACCAAAAATACATAGATTTTTTACAGCATACCACAATACACGGATGTCACGAGGAATTGAAGAGTTAATGGATTAACAAATGGCTGACAGGGTGATCAAGTTAATATCTGAACGAACTATCAGCATAATGATATCTGAGGCATATCCTTCATAGAGTCGAAAAAAGCATCCATTTGTCGAATTCAATTCAATGCAAAATCGAAGCAAATACAATTAAAAAAAAATAAGGGAACCACTTTTTTAATCACGGATCACTTTGGATGGTACGTTCACTGTGCAGTACGTATCGTTGACAAGAGAAAGGAAAGAGCTCACCGATGTCCTTCGTTTTCGTGGACCTGGGAAAAAAAATTTCAAGTATAATTAAATATTAAAAAGATACAAATTAGTACAAGGGCGCAATGTTGACACGCATTATATTTAGGTAATATTAGGCAGTTATTAACTGTGGTGAGAGAACAGAAGCAAAGAATAATAAGGACAGATGATAATTATGTGAGGATACGCTAAAATGGATAGACCCAGTGGCTAATATAGAAGTTCTAGAGTAAATGAAAAGGGTTGGAAAGAATGAGATGAAAGAAGATAAAACAAGCAAGGAAATATTAAATTACAATTAACTAAGTGGAACGGAAGTACAGCAATGAAAGGCTGGAGATTGTAGAAAGTTTTGTAATGCGGAAGGAATGCTGACTAAAGATACTGGTAGGGACCGAGCTTACTTGGTGGACTCATTTAAGCTAAGTCTAAGATTTATAACCCAAGATAATACTGCACGAAACTCAGAGACAAAGACTATTCGCATTTCTGGCCCTTATTTTAGCATACTGGTATTTCCTTTAATGTATTCTCATATAATTGGTAATATGAGAAAATATTTTCTGTTTCTATGGACGTGTTATATAAGACGTCTTCGAGCCAAATTCGTTTTTGCATAATTAGCATGATGTATTTATTCCGCTCGCTTGGGATTTGATGAATTGAATATTTAAAAAAAAAATTGTATCTAACCAAGCGTGTTCTTAGATATTCAAAGATAATAATCGGGAAGAGTTTACTAATGTTTATAATAGAGAAAATTAAATTACCTATGCTGTCCTTTGGCCATGTATTACCAAAAGTTAAGTCAAAAGGCATTGAAGCACTGCCTCTTAGTTTGTGTCGTCTGATGGACCTAACCGTGCCCCTCCCCCCATTTGGATCCAAGTATATGCGTAGATGTTGCACTGGTTCAAGAACACCACTCAAAGAGATTATTTCTGCGACGTTGTTGCCTATTCCAAGCGTCCGTTCGGTTAAGGGGCGAAGGGAAGGAGGTCGGACGTGAGGAAATGTGGAGGCGGGGAGGTTGGGGTTACGGGGTACTCGGGAGGTGGCGCCAATTAGGGGGAGCGCACGGTGGCGGCACTCGTTTCGGGTCCCTACCCGGCCTCCCGATGCCGCCGGATTCCTTTTTCCTAATTGGGGACTCTCCTCGGGAACCACTCGTTTATTTCTCATTGTAATTTAAGACAGTTCTCCCTGTTTTCCTCTCTCTCTCTCCCCCTCTCCCTTCCGCGGGCGGCCCTTGGGCGAGGCCTCCCGTCCCGTACCCGCGGGGCATTCCTAATTCCCTCCCCCTTCGTCCCGACACAATTTGTCTTGAGACTCAGTCCCTTCTTCACGACCAAAGCAGCGCTGAAGGCGAGTGATTTGCGCGTCTCGAGACCGAGACAAGGGAATCGCCCTCGTTGATTGCGTGCACCCTTCGGGCCGTAAGGGGTGTCGACAACAGTGGGAATGTTCGGGCTCCGCTCTGAAGGGGTCTCGTTCCGTTTTCTCCCTTCCATTCCACCGCAGTTGAACTTCCGTGGAAGCTTTCTGTCCCGTTGAGAGAGGAAGGACGTTGAGAGGGATATGAATCTAACATGTTTGGGCCTTAATAGTTCAGGGTTAAGCTTTTCATGAGGAGCTACCTGAAAGTAGACGACGTGAGAGGAATTTGCTTCGTAGTATCACAAAAATGCATTTTTAGTAGTATTAGTATAGTTATGAAGGAGAGGTGATTTAGGCAGTGATAGGTATAAGCCCAATTGATTTAGATATATAATTATATTTGGTTTTCCTAAGCACATCTGGTAACTTGCATGTCCACTGGGATACTTGTAATCTATCGTTTGTATGAACTATCTCAAAGACATTTGGTGCGTAAGGACCAGCAACAATTCTATTCGATCCTTTTAGGCTTCACAAAATATTCCTAAAAGATGCAGTATTCACACTTCTTATCTGTATTTGAGGATTCTACATTGGTTCTAGGGGTTCTAATAATCAAGATTCAGTTTGCCAGTCAGCCAAGGGGTTGCAAGAGAAGAGAATAAATGTAAACAAAACAAAGGTCATGCGATTTTCGAGAGAGAGAAAGAATAAGTTAAACGTTAATAAATGAGGGCGAAAACTGGAGCAGGTGGAACAGTATATCTATCTCGGAAGTATTTTGGACCAAAAAAGTCAAAGTAGTAAGGACGCATTGCATCAGGCAAAGAAGCTTTCACGAGGAGGAAATGGATGAGAGTAAGCTTGTTGAGAAAAGTCTCATTGAAACTTTTAAACGGTGCGTAGTTTTGTCCGCCGCAGAAACATGGTCATTGAAGGAGGAAGATAGCCGTGGATGTAGAATTTTGAAATGTGGGTGCGGAGAACGATAGAGAAGGTGTAGTAGACAGAAAGGAAAAAAATGAGGACGTGCCTAGATAGTATGGTGGCGGAGGAGAGATGTTTGTTTGGTGAAACACATAGGAGGTAAGAAAGGTGAAAAAGTATTTTGATTGGCAATGGAATGTTAAAGATTGTGATGGAGGGGTGATTGTTAGGCGAGCGAGGATGGGTTGAAGTAAGGTAAGGATGTTGGACGGAGTATAGGAAAGCATTATGCTGAATTAAAGAGGGGAGTATTGTTGCGTTGTATTTGTAAGGATAGGCTAAGAAATTTATCGGTGTTGAGTCTTAGCCGGTAGGTTACTGATAATGACAATATGCTTTGTTCTCTGCGATTAATCGTTGGCTATTTTATGGCCAGTCCATCGTTCTGCCAAGTTTTGTGCAGAAATCAATTTTTCATTTGGTCGTTATAATTATAAAAAGTGAAATTTCATTATCCAAATAGCACTCCTTAAAATTCAGTTGCGTGTAAAAATAAGGAATTATACGAATGCATTCATATTTGTCGCTTGAAGAAGTTGAAACCAGGATAACATAAATGTATACAAGAAGATTATCCTAAAAAATATTTGAGTATTCTGCCCCTAACAATCAATCTAAAGTTTGGCTTGGAAAGGTAAGGAAAGTTCACCTCGAACTAAGCCTAAATGTGTGTCATTTACCCGTACTAAGTTCCGTTTACTGTACCACTGGTTTCTTCGAAGATTTGTATTCTTGAAACCGTATATATGCATTAAATACTCGTATAGAGTATTCCAAGGAATTTTAATTGGGTGATAATTCATAATGATGGGTTTTATCCATTCAGAATACTTTTTATTGCTATTATTAGTTTCACCTGACTCTCAAATGAACCAAAGTTTAGGATGACACGAAAGGCAATTAACTTTAAACTGCCGTAAATACATTTTAAAAAACCAAATAAATATTTCGGTTTATTTGTGCCATGCGTCTAGCATGGCATTTGTTAGTTGAGAACGCATTAATTATCACATATCGCGTAAAATTCCTATTCCTTACCTTAACTCATGTCCCTCAGTTATTCCTACCATCGTAATTACTTGTATGTATCTCTTGTGAATTTGCCCTTTTGTCCGAGCAAAATTTTACCTGAGTAAAATCCTAAAGAACTCTTTTGTCTGTGTGAGTAAATATTTTATCAGAATAATTAATAGAGGTCATTTCAAAACGTAAGCATACATTTCAACTTGCTGCATAAAATCTAATCAAATATTTCTTTAATTTCTATAAATCAAATTATGAAATTGAGTCCCTAGGCCCTACTCTTCAAGAAACTTAATAATCACAATATTGTTGCTCAGAATTCTACTGCCTCAAAAGTCCAATTCATTGGTTTTCAAAGGGGGCATCCAAATTAATATTCTGCTCTGAAGTTAACTGCCTAGACAGTATGCTGTAAAATTCTTTAACTTATCCTTTATTAACCGGTGGTCCTTAAGCCACTATTTTATCCCTAATAGCTTACCTAAATGATTCGAGTATTAATTCTTCGTTGAGAAATATTAATTCTTAATCGAACACAAGTGTGCTGCTACTTCCGAGTATTAGTTTTTGTCGTTCATCTCCCGTATTTTGCAACATGCACGGGAAGTTCGCGAGACTTCTCAAAGGGATGAAAGACGACGAATAGACATTCACCAATATTTGGTGGGTAACGTAGGCGTATGCATTTGTTCTATTTTAAAAAGTTTGTCAGAAAGGTGGTATTTAATTTTTATAACTTAACTACCAATTATTCATGAAGCACGATAAGTTGTGAGTTGACTACTTAAAAGTGTGAACCTATTCGTTCACCGAAGCGATTGCCTTGGTCCATTAACTGCCGGAAGGAGCAAGGTATGGTTTTGAATGTTGGAATTCGTTGGACGAATGTGCTCCCGAGTCAAAGTACGTAAATGATGAATGAGGCTGTTGAAGTTATATTCTGGTATCGCTTGAACATTTTCCCTCCTCCCGTTCACTCTGGTTTACTTAGGTTCGCAGTGCATCATCAACTTGTGGAAGGAGGAGGTGGCTTAAGAGGTCCACAAAGCAAGTGAATGTAAATAAATTTTCGGCCATATCCTCTATTTCTCTTTTCACAATCTTTCCATCTTTTGAACGCACGAAACACACGAATGCGCATTCACCATTTCACGATGCCATAAAACTTAAAACATTTTTACAGATATAATAACATAGTAAGGATGGAGAGAAGGATAAGGGGAAACCTTGGTCTTCTGAGGCTAGTTTCCCAAACTCCGCCCCTCGTAAAATACGAAAATTTGGTGTGCTCCGGCAAGATATCCTCTCATTCTCCACCACCACGCCTCCCAAAGCTCCTCTCTTGTCTCCACTCGTGCGTACAACACCAATACTATTAGGCGTCCGCTTTCCTGTGCCAGAGAAGTTGTGCCGGCCTTTTTCGTCTTTGCCGCATGCTGCGTTGAATCATATTGAAATCATGTTTTCGGAGTAGGCTTCCAAACTAGATATGATTACTGGCCTATAGGATTGCCGGGACCAATTGACCTTAGATGTTCTATATGAATTCATATTTCTCGATTAATATAATTGATTAGTACCGTTTGTTAGCAATTTTATTTTTTTTGAACCACGCGCTTTGACGCTTCCTTTTGTTTTACAATTTAACACTTCATGGAAAATCCTTCTTGTTTTGGGTATGATTGTATATTCTACCAGCCTGTCCTTAGTTAAATCCATCTACAAAGATTTGTAAAAGGAACCGGAAAGATTGAAAGAGATAGTTGCCCTCCTGCACGTATATTTAAGGATTCAATTTTCTGGGATAGTTAGTTGAACAAGGTATGAGTTCTCTGACTTAACCTATCGACGTTTATAGGCGCATGGTACCATTGGCCGTTGGTACGTTTATAGGCCATTAATACCATTAAGAATAACTTCAGACCACGAGAGCCGATTTTATTCTTGAAAACTGTTAGTAAAATTAGGATTTGTGAAATTCAAACGTCATTACACCTAATATTTAGCGTGATTCAGTTTAATGTCAATATTGTGAGAAAAATTAACATAAATGATCTTATTTTGATGCCTGGATATCTGCGAATTAATGAGCATGCCTAAAGTCGATACTGCTATTTCGATATTATTTTGTTTTGTTGTCTTTTTACACATTTTATCTTTTCCCTATTTGTAATACTCAAGGCCTAATTATGATTATATATTAGGTTTTAATAATTCTGAATATAATATAACTTTTAGTATATCATTCCAATGAGCTACAGCGAGGTGTAATCAATCCATGTCAGTATACTGCTTAAAGAAACCACATTGTTTTAACCCTACTGTTTTCTGAAAAATTACAAATTTATCATGAAAGAGAATATAAACTTATGTTCTACAGTGAGTGTAGAGAAGATAATCTTTAAATGATACTACTCAAAAACACTATTGAATTACTGGAAGGATTGCTGTATAGAAATTTAGTTGATCAGCAATGGAAAAATGAGGAAGATGGTAAAGGGAACGTCGCGGCCGTACTAGGCCTTAAGAAGAATCAGAAGAAACAGCCATTAAATATTAATTGTCTAAGCCTAAATGTCAATCGGTGCTAGCCTAGATGTAACGAATGCGTGTACATGAAGTTTACAATCGCGTGTGCGTCTGTGAGACATGGACGGGAGGAGCATCTGAAAAATGAAGATGATAAACGATGGTAAAGTCGTGCTATAGAAGAATAATGAGGAAAAAAATGGAGTGACAGAGTGGCCAATGGAGAAGTACTTCGTAGAGTGGGTGAAGAGAGATAACTATTCATAAAACTTACAAGAAGAATAGGGAAACTAATTTGATATAAAATGAGGCTCGGCAAGTCACTAACGATCATAACTGAAGGAACCATAGAAGGTAAGAAATACGGAGGAAATTCCAGAGTGAATTACGAGAAGCAGTTGATGGAAGGCTGTGTCGCAGTGACCTTTAATGTAATTAAGAGATTATTCTGGATAATTTTCGCTAACATCTAGCGTCGGCCAAAACTAATGCTCTGAACGATGGCAAAAAATTGCAAATTCATAATCCTCTGTAATACAGTAAGCACGATATAACTGTTTAATTAATACCACTAATGTTGACCACCGTACGAGGGAGAAATGAAGCGTCACCGTTACATCGCCTGGATTACGCCTGTCTTCGACGCATTTATTCATTAGACACGGTTGACCTCGCATGCGCATTCCGGCAGTCACGTAAGTGAGGGCCTTTGGCGTGGGCAATGACGTAGGCAGCTATTTCCAGGTATAATTTTTTAGCCCCACTTTTTTAATGCTCGCTCGTATTTCTTTTCTTAAAGAATTTTTTTACGGTCGCAAATCTTTTCGGGAAGGGATCAGATATTTTTTCCCTTTTGGGAGGCGTGTGTGTGCTTATGTTATTTTTTTTCTGAAAAATCCGTTTCCACAAAACAAGACAGATGAATTTCTACGTTCCCCCGGCCACCATCCCGACAATTTCCGTGGGTTTCCTCAGTTTCTCATGGTTTTGGTCCGCCTCGATTCAAGGACTCACCCTACGCATTGTTCGGCCCAAATATTTTCTCCCACTCCTCCCGATTAAAGTTCGGAAGATATCATAAATTACCCTTTTTTTCTAAGAAATGTGTTTATCGACATCAGGTTTGTCACAACTTTTCGTCTATTTTGGTCGTAAACGTTGTCCCGTAACCACAACAACGTGTTTCCTGAAACGATTTTTACTCTTTTTTGGAGGGAATGGGGAGCTTTAGCTCCTTCATTTTTTTATGTACCTAGACCTCCCCGTGTGGGACAGTTTTTCTCAGAAGCCAAATAAAGTTTTTATCGTTATTTTTCATCTGGAACCCTCAGACGTGCCCATCACGATGGCATTTCTTTTACGAGAGCCTTTCGCATGCGCTGTGACTTAAGTTAGGGTTTTTTCGTTAATACCACGTGACATTTTTGTCGTTTTTATGACCATGGCGGCCGTTGTCTAACAAAACCCTTTAATTGAGGGAACATAAAAATGAAACTAACTCGCAGTGTTGGGGTCTTAGCATAGTCCTGTCTGCTTGTGAGGTCTGTTAGATAGGAGCATAGCAACATGCCAAAAATTGGTTTAATTTTAAATGCTCCTCTTAATTATTTTTCTTTGATTTATCACTCTTTAAATGCAACTTTTTGGGATAGACGCCAACCTTAATCAACGCAGAGCTGTGTAATTAAATAATTAAATATGAACGCTTGAAAACTGTTAAAATGTCTAAAATTATTCTTTAAAATGGTCCCATGTTTACGCTACGCTCACACACACACACACACACACATATATATATATATATATATATATATATATATATATATATATATATATATATATTACTTATCATTACTTCTATATCTTCAGAGGAAGACGGATTGTTTCCGTCGAAATATCAAGAAATAACGTTTGAGTGTTCTTCTTTTTTTGTGTTTCTATATTGTGTGTTACTGTGTATTTTACTATATATATATATATATATATATATATATATATAATTATCTATATATATATATAATTATCTATATATATATATATATATATATATATATATATAATGATATTTTTATATCATACATGTATTAATTTTTTTCATTTCCCACAATATGGTTTATTGCAAATATATGCCTTCTTTTGGAAAATGACTTTCAATTTGGATATTTCACAAGTCGCATTTAGTAGAAATTAGATAAGTTCCATCGAGATGTTAAAAATAGCAATGCATTGTTGGAACATACTATAGTTCCGGAAAAATATCAGAATTTTATTTGGAAGTACTAACATTTTATGTTGATACGTTTAATTTTTATTCCAGCACCTTTTTATTTTGCATCATTACAGACAGTGAATTTGTAATTCACTCTACGCAATGGTACATCATACTCTTCATTCCAAAGATAGTATGCTTACGTTATAACATATAGTATTATGGCAATCAAACACGTTATATTTTACAAAGCAGGGAATTTCTTTTGAGTTTTTTCACCTTATTTGGAGAAATTTCAATATTAAGAATGGAAATTTCTCCAAAACAATATTATGGTTTCCTAAAAATTACTATCCATAGTTAAACAATGGATAGATCGGTTCTTCAAAGGACAACATATTCACTAAGTTATTGCTGAATGCGGTCGTAATTGGAAACTCCTTGTGTGTTTTACCGCAGATTGTTAAAAAGTCTGTATCTGTAAAAGAATGCAATAGACAATAGAGAATATACTTATAATTATCATAGTTTCAATTATTGTATTGTCCCTATCATAAGGTACTAATAAAATACAAAAACAACGAAACGCTAAAGAATGCTGCATTTGTACCTGTTAGTGCTAGCGTTATCACTGTATTTTCATAGCTGGTGACGGAGAATGAACATGTTGAACTATATTTTAATATTCCGTGTCACTTCCATATAGCAACTTGCAGGATGTTTTGTGAATATGGATAGAGATTATCCATTTCCGCCGAAACAACCTCAGAATAATAGAATCTTTTGAAAGATAGACCATCCAAAATGTTGAGGACAAAATCTTGGGGAGTCTTTCGCAAAAGGCCTGTAGAATAGAAACAAATATTACAGTTTTATTAATGCGATGAAAATACGGTGGTGCGAATGCTTCGTGTACGGAATGATTGCATAAATCCATTGCATGATGACGGAGGAAGCACGCAATGAAAAATAAACATCGGACGCAGACTTAGATACACCCTAGCGTTAGGTTAAAAATTATTTTGGATGTCGCTTATGAAAACCATTCAGAGGTGCACGGTTACAGCTCACAATTGTCATAGTGGCATCGCACCTATGATTGACTGCCTCAAAATGATTAAAATTCTTTATTTCCATACCAAGTGTAGTTCCCCCATTTTGGCGATTTCTTTCTTAATATCATCCTCTGCCTGGGATTCAAGAAAGGGGAGGAAATCCGCGACTTGATATCTTGAATCAATAGATCGCACCCCAAGTCCGTTCCGGCCGTGTGAATTTTCCATTCTCTTCCGACTTTGGCATTTCGTGGGATCCCCTAGAATCGGTCGTTCAGCGCGGCAGACACGGTCAAACACGAAGTTCGGAACATCGATTAAAAAAATTAAAAAAGGGATCCGAAAAAAGAATTCCGCGCTCCGCAGATAGGTATCCTATCTTTGATTCAGTACCGGGTGGAGGACCGATATGAAAAGGAAAGGGCAAAAAAGAAACAGGAAACGCGCTGTCTCATGTCGCACGGTAAAAAATACACGTCCGTCCCAGGGTGAGCACCCCTTGTGTTCGGTCCATACCCCCATTTTTTGTGTCTATAAAACCGTACGGAAATATTTTTTGTCGCCGACTTCTGCCGATCGCCTCAGGTCCTTGCAATCGGTGAAGTTTGCCGTTTCAGCGTTGGGGCACGTATCCTTTTAAAGTAGCGGTGCTTCCAGTCCAGATGGACAATTCATTTGTGCACCCAATGTTGAAATTATAATAAAAAATCCTAGCATTCTTTTTAAGCTGTAATTGGTTCATATATACCCTATATGAGGTTATTAACACGCAAAAAATAAATAAAATGTGATTATTTTTAAGTTGCTCTTCGTCCAGGTTCCCAATCGGTACATTTTCATGTTCTCATATTTGTTTCCTTTATCTTCTTCCGCAACTTGGGTTGAGTATTTTAATAGCGATTTTTGGACAGTATGGTAGTAGAGATATTGCATCTCACCCAGCAAGCCACCACGACAATATTTTTTAGAGGAGGTCAGGTCACCAGGAATTGGAGTAATTAGTGATTATTGGCGTTTAAAATCATTTTATTTTAAGGTAGAACAAATTTTCGTGCGTTATGTTTCCAATTTTGCTCATATATTGTGCCAGGAGGAACAAAACATTCCTTTTATCGGTCTGTTCGACGTTAAATTTCCCTCAACTTCTCGCTCCGTTCTCATAAACCAATGCAATGCGAAGCTGACATTATTTCTTCTGTTTCATCATTGAACGCGTGTTCAAAGTTGTCTTAACAATAAAAGGTAACAAATAACTTTTCATTTCAATGTGTTCCTACTGTTTGTTTGATGAACCTGAGATTCTTTAATTCAGCTCTGAAGGTATCCCTTATGTAATTTCCCCTCGTTAATTCTAATGGCAGCGTGACTCTCAAGAGCTTTAATTTTTCCACTATTCGTATATCTACCGTTTCTCTAGCCCCTAGGTATTATGGTGTATGAATTTGATTTCCCATAAATTCATTAATGCGTCGTGTGTCAGATTTGACGATACACCCCACTCTCTGATGTCAAGAAATGACATTGTTGAGATCGCTAAAAATAACCCATTTGCGGTGAGCAAGCGGTCTTTTATTTGATGTTAATAGCTATGACGACTTAATACTATTGATCTATCTACCTTTTACGGAAAGAAGGTAAAAATACTATCCTTCTTCATCGGCTTCCGTTATAACACAATTCTTTCTCTTCCTTCCTCCGTCATTATATTTGTAGACGTAGTTTATTGCGGAAATAATGTTGACCCCATCACGTTAGGGGGTTCTAAAGGTTGTCTACCTGCTCCAAGGATAATATTCCATAATTCAAAATACACGTATTTCTGATCAGAATTCCTTGCATTGCGCTAACAAATCGGCAGCAAAAGGTTAAGGTATAAGTTTAATCTGTGTAGGCAGGCAAGATCGTTCCGATTTTTGGGCGATTACTTAAATATTTGTATGCCATTCAGAGATGTAACTTACATTAAGGGAGAAGGGAGAGTAATATTTTATTAAAATCCCTGAATAGTTGTCTGTATTATTGCTGTTTCATGTGTACTTTTTTCAGTTAGCCTTATATATTGTTATCCGAGCGTCATAAGTTGTCGAATGGACGTGTGATGGTCCACACAACTAAATCTAAAAGCATTTGAAGAGTATATTGCCTCTCTTGCTCTTTTCTTGTGTACGCCCATGTGCATATCCATCGCATGGTGCGATGTATCGAGGCGACGGGAGATGCAGTTCTCATTTCCCGTCTCCTCAATATTTACAGCATATAGCGCGCAGCAACTTTTTCTACTTGAAAAAGTACCTACCTACCAGTAACTCTTACCGCTTTATCGGAGCTGCATCCTGTCCCTGGCGTCTTCCCAACCCTCAGGCACTCCGTGTACTCCTTTCATTGTCCCTCCAAGGGAGAGGGACGCGAGGGACACAATGCACGTGTAGAGGAATCGGCGGTCGCCATGTGGACGACAAGTCTCGAGTCTTCTCTTTTCCATGGCTGAACGGTTTTTCATTTCCAAAAGGACAAGTTTTCACGAGTGACCTCCCTTCCCTCCCTCTCTCCCGTTATTGAAGTAACGCAATTGCGAAAGGCACTGTGAGGACGCCTGGGCATCTCTTTTCTACCTCCCCCCCCCATCCCCGTCGCCGTTGTTACGCGAGCGTTGTTTGCGTGAAAGGGTTTTTACCTCCCGAGTGGTCGCCGGGACGCGCGATGATTCGGCGGATTCTCCTTCTCTTCTGGGACGTAAGGCCGTGAAAAATTACCGATGGGGAGACTGTGCTCGCATGCCTACTTAATTCGTCCAAGGGCGTCGGGGAGCCCCAGCGATGCCCACCAGTCAATAGAGCGAAGCGAGGAGGGGGAGGAGAGAGAGAGAATAGCTAATAGTTCTCCCATTTTTTTGGTCAAGGAATCGGTTCTGCAGACAAGAATGGGCTAATGATACCCATCTGTGAGGTGCGATGGAGTGAGTGCTGTTCGATTCATTATTTGATATTACCCCGTTCGGGGGTGTCTCCCGTGGTTTTTTTTTTTAGCGGTTGGTTCGTTCAGTGAAAATCGACGATTTTTTTGTGTTCCCAGCAATTGAAATTTTTTTCAGCACAAAGGAAAATAAGGCTTACGTGTGTGGATCTAACCACGTAATTCTGGTGCACGTGGTTGGCGTTGTGATTGTCGTAATCTTATAACTTGCTGCATCATTCAAACCATTTGCAATGTATCAGCTAGCACTGATTCTGCGTACGATATATGTTAAATTTCTCGAGCATCAAACCTGCTTAGTAATTACCCTTATTTTCTTCCTGTGGTTAATTTTTGGATATGTCTCCCCAGATACCTGGATGAAATTACGCGTATTGGAATACATATAGTGTAGGTGATGAATGTGATCCACAACGCGAATAATATGGATCATTTTATTGCATTCGGGCTTGCAAAAGTAAGCTTTCGTTGCATGCAATAGCAGTTTTAAATTCTTTTCGTGCAGTATCATACAGTCATGTCGGATTAATTTCCTTAACTCATGCTGAGTGGGGGCGTGGGACTCTGATAAATAAAGCTCTTGGTTACTGACCGGAGGGCCCCAGATTCGATTCCGGGTGACGCCTCTGAGCACTCAAACTGTGTGGTTTTTCGGGTGCCAGATCTTTCAGGGAAACCACAGGCGGCATATGGAAAGGAACTACACTGCTGTGTGATTTTCATACGTCATATAGCAGTTAGTATTGGGTATGCTCTACCCTCACCTTTCAAATCAACCTTTAGGTTGATTATTGCGGTTTTTTATTCCATCTATCAACTACCTCTTTCCTATTAGTATTCAACCAGCGTAAATGGAAGAATTTGCATTGATTCCTCTCCAATCGAACCAAACAAAATTATAATCCTGTGGGTATTATAAAAAACATTTGGTTATGCCTCGAAGTCTCAGACCGGCTGACGCTCGACGAAACTATTCGAAGCTGAATAAGTGACAGATGAGAGCGGTTGCTGTGGAGGAAGAGAGCAGGGATGGGTGCAGGCGCTCATCGGTATGGTGGAAGTGTGACCCCTTGGGGAGACCAAAATCCCAACCATCCCCAGACAAATGTGATGATGGAGCAGCACGAGTGCGACGAATGACAGAGGGAGCACCGTGGGGTCCCCAGCCAGGTCTATAAGATCCCCAGGCGAACTTATAGCCCCAACCAAAGACTAATACAACGATGGAGCGTACGCTAACAATATATATATATATATATATATATTGCTCATAGAGTGCTGATAGTTGTTATACATATTATATGAGCACTATTGGCACTATTAATAATAAAAGAACTTTATGAGATTGATTTGAACAAACTGAAGGGCAAAGAGTAAGTCAGCAATCAGTTATAAGCTGTCTGGACACGGGGCGTGGAATTTATGGAGTTGAAGTATGTGTGCGATACATGGAGATAAAAATAGTTATGAAGGCACCTATTGAGGTGCAATAAAATTTAGGATGTCTTGCGGGAAATTCTTCTCGGATAAGTAGAAATATCGAATAATGGAATATATATACTATATATAGCATTTCTCCCGAATGTGGTCCTATTAAGTGGCTCCAACTTAACTTGTCGGTACCAGTTACTATTCAAATACAATTTAAGTCTGTCTTGAAATAACAAACATCAGTCTATACGCTCTTATTCACTGGAATTTATTTAAGTTTCAGAGAGTTTTGCTATGTTTAAATTTTGCAGCATCATTCAAAGTACAAATCTACAAAATAAGATTTGGCTCTAAAATTGTCATTTATGATTCCAAACATTTCAACACAGTCGGAGTCGCTAAATGTTTTTACTACGAAAAATTGAAAATTTCTACGAAAAAATTACAGACACTGGTAATTGAAGTTTGCAATAAGTAATATTTTGTTTTGAATCGCGGTTATTAATTTAAAAAAATAGTCCGGAAGCACAAACAATTTATTGCCACGAATGGCTATTTGTTCATGTCTTCGATTATTTTTTCCTGTCGGAATTGCAATGTCGACTCGCGAAGCCGGTGGATTAGAAGTCTCATATGCAATTTCAGATCGTCGAAAAACTTATTGGTCGCACAAAAATACCTATTTAGAAATAGTTCATTATTTTACTCAACGAATGTTTTCCCCTAGCCCTTACACTTGCGTGCCTGCATTAAAAATAACCCTCCGACTCTCTTGTTCCTTACCTTCGACTATTTCCGAGGCTCTACGGCATCTACTTGTTGTACTAGGTAAATTTCATGGTCTCCATCCCAAGGTGTGAAAATCCGAAGACCGATCCCGGCTGAACGCTTGCATTCGCATTCAGTGGAAATTAGCATTACAGTAGAGGCAGAGCTCATCATCATGCGCGTTCAAACCCGCAAGCCCCCGAAACGGCGCGTGCGAATGAACTTTGGCTCGTGTGAAAGAGACTTCCTAATGGGCCGTGAAATTTGAATGATTGCTTAAAGTAAAGGAATTTTTTTATAGCACTAGGAGATATTTCCTAGCGGAGGGTCTCTTGTCCTCTCACAGCAAAGAGTCTCAATGCAAAGCGTGTGCAGGCCTTGATGAGCCTATCCTTCTTCTCCCTGCCTCATCGTGACACCGTGAGAACTGCTACTTTCGGAAGGGGTTAAAAATACATTCTCATTTGGCATCGACCAGGTGGAACGGCGTTGCGATGCATATTTTGATTGTGATGCTTAAGGAAGAAAGTTTGTGAATATTTTGACAGGGTTCTTTTATGGCGTAGTCGTTCGCCCCATGCATCAGCGACATTGTGATCGCTAAAGGGCTGTTCGTGAGGAGGATTGAACTCACCGTAAACCTGCATCTCCTTTGGGATAATTTATGCTTTGTGGAAAGACTTAGCCGAATTCCAAAGGCCTTGATGGAAAGCGACGGAGTCAATCTCGAAATCGTTCGTTTTGTCATCCGTGGGCAGCTCACGTTCGACGGATGGTCTGTTTTGCTGAGGAATATTTTCGAGAATCTCTAGAAATATCATTTGCAATTCCTGGGTTTGAGGCTTATTCCGCAGTGAGGCATTTACTAAATCCGCGTTTTGAGTCATACAGTTGTTGGAATCTCAAATTTATGCAGCGGTTTCTTATGGGCTGAATGACTTTGAATAAATAATGCGGTGTATTTAAGTATGTATTGAGGAAATACCTAGGAAATGACTGTTAAAGAATATTGCGCGTTGAGTTATTGAGTTAACGTGGTTGATTTGCGGGTTGTGCTAAGATTTGTTACGTGGCACTGGTGTCCTAAAGATGGGTTAGCCGTGAAGGTTCCTGTGGTTTCATTTTATTTTCTGCACTTGTATTTGACTTGTAAAAGATCCCCAGGTGTGAAGAATTTTCTTGAGAACGCATTCAAATTTATATTAGTTAGTCCCGTTATTTGAAAAATATTCAAGAGGCAGAGGAAGGAATCCAGCATACGTGAACGGACGTTCTTCATGATAAATAGTTACTTCATAATGTAATGTACCTAATGTTGTAAGGCATTTTCACATAAATTAACAACAATGAATCATATTTTCTCTTCAATCCAACTGATAAAATTTTGCACTTTCAATTTCTTGCAAAAAGATTTATAAGTCGATACGACAACGTCTTGCTGTCACACCAGCCGTTTGTTGTTTGTACTATTTATGCACCTAAGGCTTAATAAATATTTTCCAGAAGGGCTTCGGAAAGAGTAGTGAGGGTGGGTGAAAATAAATATTATAGTTATGATTATTAGTATTCTTACTGAAATTCTTTGGCATACGGAACGCACATGTTGGAATTTGTTGCTGTCATAACTGTGAGGGGGAATATGGCCTTAAATTGTTTTTGAGCAAAAATTATATTAATTATTTTTAGAGGAACTATTTAGATTACAACTTTATCGGATCCCCTGATTGAGATGAATAGTTATTTTAGAAGAACTGAGCCGCATAGCTTAATAATAAGCGAGGGTATTCCTATTTGGACTTGAATGAATATGTCAATGAAAGTACTACTCCATGAGTAGATTTTTTCAGCTCTCAATCTACCGCTAGTAAATAAAGTGTTTAGATAATAAACCTAAACAACGTATCATACTTCAAGTTTTTAAATGAAATTTTATGGAATTATTTGATTGTAAAATGTACGATATAATTATTTTACAATGTTGTATAAGACATATTATGCTCAGGCGTGACTTTAAAAACCCTAATTTTTAAGTATTAATAATAATTTAAATTTATATTGATAAATCTGCCGCTAATTTATTTTTAAAGCAGTGTACAAAGCATACGTTATCAGTAAAAATCAGGTTGTTACTATTTTGACGCTATTTCTTAAGACTGAAAAATGAACCCAACAAAAGAAGCATTAAGCTTTTACGGGTAATTAACGAGTATTCGCCATGGAATAAAATGAAATGAGCATATAAATTCGAAAGAGGATAAATTTTTATGTTACTGCGGCTAAGTAAAGTCATAATGTAATATATTTCCTTAATTTTAAAGTAGAGATTATGTACCTTTTGTTTCCTGAGTTACTCTATGAATATTATTTCAAATATTTAAATAGGTTTTTTACCCTTCTGTTTTATTATGGCTCACTGAGCGCGTAGCTGATGACAATATTCAAAGAGAATATAAAATCTAAACCTTAACTTATCGTCTTCCTTGTTACTAGCAGCTGGACTTGTTCATAGATGCATATCTTATGTGTATGCGTTTCACGGTTAGATACCATTGAGTACGTACCTATTGTTTTTATTATTTAGATTATTTGCCATCTTTTGCAACTCATTGGCAACTAACAATTAATAAAAACTATTTTTTTGGGTTGGTGTTGAATTACACCCTGCTACACAACTTATTTGTAGAGTAGGATGCTGGATTGTGTCTTGTTAGGGGAAACAACATATTTATTTGGTAGTCGTGTCCATCCAAAACCAGTAGATTACCTAATAAAACACAACTTAATGGACTTGAAGGGCACTATGCAGATTTGAATGTTTCTGGCCACGGGAAAAAGTTGGAAAAATTTTCCGATGATATCCTTATCTTGTATATGATCTGCTCTCACGGCGATTCATTTTAACCTTAAGATGAAATTTTTCCCAATTTGTATGCCTCTTTACGTCCAAAGTTCGAAAGGACCAAATCAGCTTTTCTTAACTTAAATGTTTGTGTATTCTATAAAGAAGCCTCGAAACTAATGGTATTTTCTATCGATGATTAGTTACTGATTGGTATTCAGTCACTATATGTACAGTAACAATAGGTATTACAATTTCGGATCTAATTTTGCAGAGAATTTCAAAAGAATGGTGCAACTCGTTTCATCGTATTACGAGCAATACCAGACATTAAGCTAATCAGAATAACGTTGTCCGACCGCGCTATGGGGGAATATTCCGATCAACATTAGTCTGGTGTGCATTCACCCCCTGCCACACACTCTACCGGCTACTTGGAGGGTGCTAAAGAATACCAAAAAATGCTGCGGTGATACGGTGAATTGTGTTGAATCATCCATTCGCGATTCTGTGAAAATGTGCTGACCGTAATAATAAAAATATTCAAAATCCCTTCTAAGATGAGCGTTAGGCAGTTTATTTCATGTAAACTTGGGTGTTTTATGCTTAAAATTTGAGATAATTTGGGGGCAGCGCAGCGGTGAGAGCCGATGGGTAGCCAAGTCGGGAGTCTTAAGCAAGAGTCCCGTGAACCCCGTCCTTCGGTAGCCGCCATACACGGCATAACCCATCGAATCACTGCCATTCTGCGGCACTCACTCGGGCAGCCATCAAGTTCAAAGGTGTGCTATTAATCAGCGCGGCTTGATCTGCAACCCTATCACTCACGTGACTCAGCGCGATTCCCTTGAGCGCGTCCCACGTGGTAGCTCTTTCGGACTTGACGCGGCGTCGGTGGGCCTGGGAGGGAGGGGAGAGGAGAAAAAAAGGACTAGGTAGGTACCTACATACAATACCTCAAACAATTTCGCTCGGTGAGCCTCCGCGGAGAAAGGAACCCTTTCCCCGGTGACGTGAAATGGGAGGTGGGGTTGGGGCACCGCCCTTTTTAGCGGTAGACGGCACCTGAGAAACGGTGAAATGTACCGCGTCGTGACTAGGCTCTTCCATTTTGCTGGCTAATAAATTCGTCGCAAGCATTGGAATGTTCAAATCGATTGCCATACGCGGGTCTTCCTTTTTTTTCTCTTCTCTTTTCTTTCACGTGCAAAGATCGAATGGAAGGATGGACGCCGATAGGGGCTGCGCCGTTTTCCTCCTGCCTTGACTAACTCGGATTTCTTACAGTGCGGTTGTTGTGCGTTAATATTTGCTTGCATTCGAAATCGTCTATGCTGTTTTTCTTCATTCTGCCCATTTGGTTGCTCTTTTCTTCGCAGTACCATAGACCTGTTTCTTCTGCCTACAAGTTAATTTGCGAATCCTTGTAGCAACTAGCTGACACCGTATCTACTAAGTACCTGGCAGCAAATCTGTTGCATCTCTCGTCCAAATTTCAAAGGATATGGTTTCGAATTATTTCTTCCCAAATTATATATTTTTAATTAGGGTCTTTGAACCTATGCCCGACTTGACGTACAAGGGATAAGGGATAGGCCGTAATTGAAGAAATACCCCAATTACCGTTAGAGTATTTCTTCTAAGGTTATGTGTACGACAATTTTGGTGACGTACTTAACGACGAGGCTGTTAGATTTGATAAATGGTCCCAAGTAAGACCGAATCAAATCGAAGTGCTTAAAACGAAAGATTTTTGCTTCAGTTGCACGCAGTGTATTTGACAATGGTTTAAATAAAAAGCGGAAAATATAGCGTGGCGAATCTTAGTTTGTCTAATTGAATCAAATAAATGAAAAATTAATACACAGTCACTTCTCTCAGCTAATATTGTGATAAATTATTTCATAAGTGAATAATAATTAAACGCTCTATGAGTAAGGCTTTTGGAATCACTTAAGCTGTGTCTATTTTTACACTCTGAAATTGTTGCATTAAACTGCATACTGGCGGATGACTCCGTTAAAAGTTACTGTTGCGGCATCTCCCGAAGTTTCTTGGAATTTGAGCAGAAAATGTCCGAATGTAAATATTTTGAAAATTTAGGTAGCTTGTGCAAGCACTGTGTGTAATTTCAAGAAGTTGGTAACGGTTTTTGAGTAAATCTGAGTTCACTTAACAATTCATTTGGTAGTATTTTTAAAATTTTCCATTTCTCTCCTTTAATTTCGTAACTAAGGCCATTTTGCAACTAGTTTCTTATTTATTTTTTCTTATCGACTATATTTACTTAAAAAGTTATCCACTTTTTTAGAATATGCTTTAATTTATGAGGTCATATAGTATCTAATGCCAATAAGTTTAGACTTTTTATCTTATTATATAGTATTTTACTTCAGGGTAGTTTTTCGGCCATTAATCTTTGTCAGTCATTTTTTCAAGATGTTTCGTGTCGTGTATTATTCGGTTTTATTACGGGGTACTTTTATAGCTAAATATTACATATTTTTTCAGTTCAGCTTAATATCAATTAACTTTTAATTCTACAATTAGTCTTGATCGGCACTTTTTAACTTTTGCTGGTTGTATTAGTTTTTTGGCTTTTTCTGTGTAGTGAAACGGTTTTTCTATGTAATGAAATACCTTTGCCAAGGTTGGGCGAACGAATTATGATTAACGAGTTGAATGACTTCAGGCATCTATATTTTTGACAAGGGTATTACTAAATGCTTGCACTCTCTAAACACAACAATACGCTTGAATTTTATTTTTTATTTTATGTTTATGCACCAAAATAAGATTTAAAAAGAGCACAAACAAGATGTGGATACAATCACGGTACTCGGGGAAAATATCGTATGTTCAGATAGGAGTGAACAGTTTACCTTAAAAATATGATATTTTTGGTAATGAAATCAAGCCCCAAACTAAGAAATATGTTCTAACCTCTACATTTAAAATATCTCTATCCAATAACTTGATAAAATAAAGTTATTACAATAATTGAACTACATTCATGCGGAAGACGCCACATTTCTCCTGCCTTAGAAAAGCTCCGCCTTTTCCCACATCGCGTTCATTAATTATCCGTTTTTTCAGCGCTCCCTGTGTAATAATAAAGTGTACTCTCTCAAAGAAAAAAACAATGTCATTTTGACCTAAATGTGTAATACCACATTCCCGCCATGGTGGTAATTATTTTTAATGGTTTTGCTGGTAATTATTTCAGCACTTAAAATTATGGGGTCGCAACATGGCGTCATTAGGATAAACTTCTTGTGTCTAAAATCCGGGGGCCAAAACAGTTGACTAAATTTTCACCTTCTTGCCTGCGTTACGACTTTGGACACCCTTCAAGATGGCGTCCTCCCTACATTTGAGCGTGTTAGGCGCCTAAATGATAAGTTTGGACGCAGGTTTAAAGGTCCAGTCATGAGCATTCATCGAACCCAGTAGAGTCCATACAATCACTTCTGTTCAGTTTACAATTTCCTGACAAAAATGTTGGTTGCAATCTATCGCATCACTTAAACAATTAAAAATATATTTTAGATGATCTTCCAATCTTTGTTTCACTTCCTTGTTTGGTAGCTACAGGTTTTAATCGAGAATTTATTTTTGTAAAGTGGTTCATTTCATTCTTTCTGTCAACCATACATACATAATGGTTAAATAATCAGAATATCTTATGCTTAATGCTGCCTCCTACCACATACTTCAGTGGTGATATTTCATAGAACGTTTTATATCCTTCTCCGCATGGGATTTTGATGAGCCACTATTGATGTAGCGAGGTTTGCGAAGCTTGGCTCTCCATTTTTAATGTTACACCGTGCCTGAAATGTGACACGAACTCTTGACCTTTCGGTAAGCCAGCGATTACGTTATCCATCAGAATAATACTGCCACCCTGCTGTTGGTCATCATCTATATCTTCTTTTCGATCTGGGCACCTTCACTTGTTCTCGCTTGAAATCAGTTCATGATAATATACCTACATACTGAGTTTTTCAAATAAAATGGATATTTACCTCTTGATTTCAAAGGAGTCCACGATTGATTTAAGTGATTCTCTAAGATACAGGATATCCTATTCAAACCAATGATCATATTTGTCCAAATCGAAATTCCTGTCTATAATTTTGCAAACGTCTTTGGAAATATGTCATTGCACACATTCTCCCTGAGTTAAAGATGACACTTGAAGTCATTTAAGGTTTTATTTATAGGGTTTTACATAGCTTAGGCTTGATAGGTGACTGTAAATAAAAGATGAGAAAATATGTTTAGAAAATGATGACTTTTTCAATTATTTGCACGCCAATGCAATAAACAATGAAAATACAATAAAAATATCATGGATAAGACAGATCCCGATCACTGCCATTGTCATCCTACGAAAATGTGTTGTATACTTGTTCTCTTGTTTTACCAATTCGTCTGACGGTGCATCTCCATCGCTTTTTAAAGCTCTGATCACAGGAACCGCTTTTCCCTCATCACAGTGGCCTTTGAAAAATGTCTTTAGACGGAAATATTTATTAATTTTAATAAAGTAGTTAATTTGTGTCGTAACTAATAGCGATAAATCGATCGAATGATACAATGAAGTATTATACTTCACTTACTCGATGGAGTAATACGGTGGGTCCACTAGAGTAGTGGTGGGATTAGGAAGAAGAAAATGTATAGAATCCATTTTTTGAACGTCTTCTTAGAGCAATTAATAGGTTGGAAGAGTTTTGCATCTCCTCTAATAATATATCGAACATCTTTTCCTTTGATAAATTCCAAGAAAACGCGGGGGATGCCGTACGGGGACAGTAACTTTTTGTGGAGTCATCCGCTGAGTGTGCATTAAAATTCTACAATTACAGATTGTAAAAATCATTCGCCTTGAATGGGATTCGAACCCGGATCCCTCGAATGTCAGCCGAGTGCTTTTGTCTATTAAGTTACCGTCGGAAAATACCTTCAAACGTTTAAAAGAGGCTGAAATTTTCTTTTGCTATTATAAAGCGTATCTATTGGGTGAAGAATTTTAATTCAGTAATTTAGAAACCCAAAGGTTTATGACTAACCTGTTCTGGAAAACACATGCCAAATGTATGTGGTGTTCCTATGTTCCATGAACAATTCCCGATGTAAGTAATGCATTGTCGATGGGTGCTGAAACCCATCAGTTTAAAAGTGGTCACATTTTGTGATTTCGGTTTTGGGATAAGCACCAGGGAGTCACTTTCATTTGTTAAGTGACGAGAAACATTTTGGTTTGTCATATCATATTCAAATTTAATATCCCTAGAATTAAGAAGCATATTGTCAGAGGCAAAATATAATTCCAGAATCTTCGAAATTGACAAAGGTGGTGGTATATTATTTAGGCGTCATTGATCTGCTAAATATATAGTGTTGATAAATAACGGCTCAAAGGCATCATCGGGATTCATTTAAAAATATCAATTATAGAAAATTGTTTCCAATCAACGGCTGAGGAAATTCAGAAAAATAAGTACATGTAAGGTGACAGAATTTCTACTTATATGGCTGTAATGTGCTTGATAATAAAATCTATCGATTGATGCTTTGGCCTAATGGAGAGAAAAGCTGTGATCATTGTGAAATAAAAACCTATTCTGGTCACCGAATTTCATATTTCTTGGTGGAAGCCTACAGGGTTATATCTTGAAGCGAAAGGTACCGGAAACCTTATTGAGAGGGCACGTGCCCCTGTATTACATTTAAAATCTGAAAACGTATCTCAAGATACCACTCTGAAAGAGAAAATGGATCATGTGGGAGGGTGTATTTAAATAGCTTACGAAAAATTTACTTCAATGGGCAATGAGCCGAACTCCTCGTGGATTATTATCAAATGATTAGTAGAATGATGGTTACTCAAAATATCAGTCAATCATTTATTGTGAAAATTGACGTATTATATGCATATTATTTACCAGGACCGTGAATTAGATTGCCATTGCTGTTATCAAATGAGGATACTCTTAAATAGACATCAACGTGTCGCTCGCTTTTATTATTCTTTATACACTTTACTCTTAGATATGTCTTGAAAATTAGTCCAATATAGGATTTTGAGACTTTTGCACAATATTTATTTGATATCCGTGGATCGGAATTACGTTAGTTAGGATCGATGCGGATGCGAAGGTCTCTCTGGAGTTCGCGGTGATGGGGGTGTGAGGAAGACGCATCGCCTTACCACCCTCTCCCCTCCCCCATCCAACCACCAGCTCCACCTTCACCTCCCTCATTCCTCCCACCCCTTCAAACACCACCCACTCACCACCTCCCCCTTGCTCTTTTGAGCCGAGCTCTTTAAGCCGCTGAGACCGGTTTTTTCGCGTGCCCAGACCCGTGCACCTGATTGGCGATAACCCCTCTTCATCTCCTACTTGAATGCACGTTCCTTTTTTTTAATCTCGAGAAAGTATTCCTCTCTCTCCCTCGCTCGCTCGCCAGCAGCTGGCTTGGCGGAGAGGGTGGCGGGTGAGTGCGGGGTAAGGGTGGAGGAGATTGCAGGTTTTAGTACCTACGTATACCGCGCACACGTGCGCCATCAAGACGGAGCGTGCGCGAGCCGTACTGGTCAGTCAGTCGGTCGGTTTTGGCTTTTTCCCTGCGGGCCTTGCGGCGGTGGTCGTTGCTCGCCGACTCGCCAAGGAGAAGAGGGGATGGGAGAGAATTCCCGATTTTTGCAACGCGTTCCTTCTCCCGATGGACCCCCTTTCTTGCTTCTTGAATATTGCCCCTTCGAAGAAAGGAAATAGATGGACAGACAGCCTTTCGGAAAATACATAGATGCCTAATTGGGTGCCTCAGTCCCCGAAAGATTCCTCTAGGCGTTATTGTACCGCATATCGCCGCTGCCAACAATCATCATCCTTTTTGTTCTTAAATATGAATATTTACACCCGTAGCCCTAATGTCCTCCCTGCTCCCTATTTTATCTTAATCTTAGTCACCTTAAAAATTATTCCTCATAATAACATTTCTTAAATTATAATTTTATTTATTTTTCATTTAATATTTCCTTAACCATCTGTAATATTTTACTTCCACCCCTTGCCTCTTCCCGGCTTCGATGGATCTTTATATGTGGTTATAAAATGTCATAAGATGGAATTTCTAGAGGACGCTATTCTTTTTCACCCTTGTATTTAGGTAATGTGCGAAATACCACGTATAATAGATATTAGATTTATATTCCCCGACGAATACCATGGAAAAATAATAATATAATTTTACCTTTTTAGCACATATTTCTTGATTTTTGTAATTTATTCGTATTTTTTAATATTATTTCGAACTATATTTCCTTGTATTGTTACTTCTATCTCTCCCATCTATTATACTATCTTTCTTTTTAACTCCTCGTGGTTCTCAGTACTGATCCTATTCATTAAATTGTATCCACTTAATTAAATAGTCATCATGTTAAATACTGTGTTTTCAAAATTTGCTCCTTAGACCAGCTTGAAAATTTATTTCCACATTATAGTCTTTCTTATTGCATATAGAGCCATTTTTTTATCGTGGAGTATTTCTTCCGGAATGCTCTTCGATATTAAAGTTTCCCATTTCGGGAACAAGAGTGAATATTGTACATTTATATATATTTTTAATTGATTTTTAGTAACTCTAGAGAGGGTAATAAGTAACGCAGCAAACAAGCTTTATTTTCTGTTAATATAATAGCACCAAGAATTTCGGGGAAAGATTCCATTTTCGAGGTCGTTCATGCATAATGCATATTGTATTTTGGCAAAAGGCTCCGTATCCTTAGGATTTGAGATTCCTTAATCCTGAGGATAAAGCAGCTTTAGCAGGTGACATAATGGCTATAGTACAACGCTGGTGGGACGCTTGGAAATTAAAATCAAACTTAACAAAGTGTATATTTATGAATTTTTGGAAAAAGAGTAAATCCCTCCCGAACACATATTGCATCAGGAGCACCGAAATAGGAAGTGTAGACTCAACTAAATACTAAGGCGTTACCTTCGCTCATGACCTCACCTGAGTGAAACATATGCGGTGAATATGTGGACAAGCTAACAAAAAATTAGGATTTATGAGAAGACTGTTGAGGAAATGTGAGGAAAAGGTTAAAGAGAAATATTAACTTTCGCTGGTTAGGCCTAGGTTAAGTATATGGGATCCTCACGAAGTTGAGTTAATTGCCAAATTGGATCGCGTGCAGCGCAGAAGAACGAGATTTTTAAAACATTGTTATGACAAACTTAATAGCAAAATATTAAAGGAGCTGGACTGGGAATCACTCACGTAGCGAAGGTTAAATTACAAATTAAATCTCTTGCATTAACTGGAAAATTGTTTCCTTAGCAGTGATGTGGAAAAAAATATTATTACCCCAACCGTACTACGATAGGCTAGATAGTTTTAGTAAAATTAGAGAGATTGAGTGTAGAGCAGATAGATTTAAGATGTCATTTTTTCCACAAACGATAAGGGATCAGAATAAAATAAACTTTGACCGACCACGACCACACACCCTAGCGGTGAGTCGCAGGGTACTCAATAAAAATTAAAAGTTAAACAAAAACTTATCAAAATTCCGATCTTCCGCATTAGGTTCAGGGCATATTAACTGATACCAAATTTTAAGTTCAATACAATGTTGTTCGCAAGGCTGTGTAT
Organism: Hetaerina americana; assembly: GCF_022747635.1. Classification (NCBI taxonomy): domain Eukaryota; kingdom Metazoa; phylum Arthropoda; class Insecta; order Odonata; family Calopterygidae; genus Hetaerina; species Hetaerina americana. The sequence continues at coordinate 71,474,776 of NW_027286985.1, forward strand.
GAATGTTGGCTCACCGCGCTATTTAGTTTTCCATTGATAGGGTAATTTTAAGAAGATGATCAAAGACTAGGATTTCTACTACTCCATCGTTCAGACACCACCAAATAATGCCTACCCTACTGATTTTTTACCGGCTAGTTGCTGACTGCTAACGAGAATACCCCAGTTTCCAATGGCGCCATGTGAAAGAACATTTAGTTTTGAAGAGCACGATTTTTCAGCTAAAATGATATATTGTAGATCATGTAACTTTTCATAAAAAATGGGCGTTTGCTCTATTACATTATGAGAATTTCATTCGATAAAAATATGCGTATGAGTTTGAAAAATATATCCTTTAGTTTAATGAGGTGAAATTTGCCAGTTAAAAATGTCAACTTCTGTATTTGAGGATACCTATCCTCAAAATAATCCGCATCACAACCGTGGACACGGATATTACTGTTAGAATTTTTATTTCTTGGCAACTTCATTATCATCAACAATTAGCAATTTAATGGAGTGATGGTAGGAAATTGGTTTGAAAAAGTTGCCCATTAGAGTCAATTCTAACAACACCTCTCCTGTTCCGCATGCGACTTCCTTTTTTGGCCATTGAACGGATTTCGCATCTTATAAAGCCTTACATGTATTTCAAGCATTCAGTATTAATTCAGCTGTTTTGTGCACCAACAGTTATTTTATATTGGTTTCAATTGATTTTGTATTGATCTATTATTTCTTGAATTTTTCCATTCCTCACCTGATACTCTATACACGTATTGTATCATCACTCTTCTGTCTTAATTCTTCTGTCATTGATTTTAACTTCTTACCTCGTATTTCCACGACGCTCGCCCGAAATCCGCATCAAAAAGAATAAGGGTAAATATATGTCCTGAAGACTCTTTTAATCGGTTTTCATTTTGTGATTACATGCTTCATGTAGAGAATTTTTTTACTCTAGGTAATATGCTCTTAGTTCTTCACTTGTGATGATGTAGTCCTGGATGTCTTCGCCATCACTATTGATCCCCCTGCATACCTAGTTGTTTTCTTTTGAATCTTCTAATATTTTCTTGCGTAGTATTCATAGTTTTGTCACTTTTATTTTCTTAGATGTTTGTATTTATCTCCAATAGGAATCCGCAAGGTTTCTTATTCTTCAAATAAAGTTGTATTTTCTTTGGAAATCCTTGTTTCTGTCAGCTCTGACAGAACAATGCACATTCTCATATTTATGCATAAATTAAGGGGAACCAATGAGCCCTTTAGAATGATCCAGTTACTCTTTGCTCTGATTGAAATTATACGAGTATACTCGTATTCAAGTGTTGTACCAGTTAACTTTAAAAAATTTAATTTTACAGCTAATTGAATAATACATATTTAATATGGATATTTATTGATAATACATTGAAGTAATTATCATACAATATTTAATATGCTAAAAACTTCTGTACTAGGCAAAGTAACAATTATTTAAGACTTAGATTGGCGCTAACATGTATATGTGTACAAATATGTGTGGACTCTCCCTCTGATAAACACGCTGCACGTGGTTTTCAGGGATTATCAGTGGATGTTTTTCCACTTCCCCCACCCCTTAAACATCCTCTTTCTCTCCTTTATTCATTATCCTTTCCAGCTGGTGCTTGTACCGCCTTCCACTTACCTTTTTGTTGGATCGCGGGGTATTTGTGTAGATGTAGAATAAAATAACTGCAGTGCCCTGAGGCTTTCTTAGATATTTTGAGGCATGAGACTAAACGAAAGAAATGAACGAGCTCTGCATTTACTCATGGAAAATTTCCTAGAGCCTTCTAAGCGTGCTTGTGTGTGTGTCTAATCAAATGAATGCTCTCAGAGGGCATCTCGAAAGCTCCCGCTCATTCTTCGTTTGCCTAGTAGGTATCGCCACCGACGGCCACCTTGGGAAGTTCGTGGTCTCATCCAAGGATGGCTCTTTTCGTTTCAGCCGGTAGGTAGGAGCTTCGTCCCATACCGCGGAGGAAGTTCCTTTGACTTTGTTCGTTGTCACTGTGGTTGAATTATACATGGAAAAATAACTATTGCATATTTTCCCGAAATCAATGCTTTTGTCTGAGAAGCCGGAATATTTTTCTGTTCTTCTCTGTTTCGTTGGTGTTAGTTCTACAGAGAAGATTTTGGTTAACTTGATGAGTCAATTTAGCTGGGGACCTTAACCGCAGTAATCGATTGTCGGGTATATGTGAGGAAAGATTATGTTTATGCTAACTTCTACGGATGCAATTCAAATATAAGGGAATAATGTTCCTTTGCCTATGCCTGCGTTTTCCTGGAATGATATGGCATACAAAAAATCACACAGCCAGGGTGAAACTGAGGAGATTGGCATGAGTTGTCATCCATAATTCAAACGTAGACTATATTCAGTATTCAAGAGTACTGGGGTACCCACCAGGCTATTATGGTCTTAGCAAAAAACTGAGCCACAACTTATTCGCCTACTATTAAACCCAACTGGTAAAAAAATCTTTAATAATTATCACCATGAATACAACGATCAATGAAGAAATTTCAAGCTTGAGGTAAAGTCGACCGACTGCCCAAAAGAGGGAAATAAGTATCAGAAGTTTTATAGAAGAAAATGATTCTAACAGTAAGCGACATGACGATATTATAAGAAAATCAATGAAAAATAAATAATGAAGTACGTTCGCGAAATATCTTAATTTTTAATCTGTTAAGACAAACGGAATAGTTGCAAACAATGAAAGTGACATACATGAGAATAGTCTAAGTCCATGGATACTAAATGACGAGTTAGACGCGGCTATATAAGAGCAAAAACGAAAAAGGCAGTTCGAATGTAAACGTCCCCGATAATAAAGCATCTTTTTAGTGGTAGGTGAAAGTTTTTCTTAGGTAGTATTTATGAATTTAGAGTTTGGACATAAGACATCACTCGGTCAGTTATTATCTCCGGCCTCATAAAACGCGTAGCACCTTGCTTCAGTACACCGGGACTTAGCGTTTGATTTCGCACTTCGCATATGCAGGTACATGCACACATGTCGTAAATATAAAATTGGAGAATATGCCAAAAGATAAGTATCAGTTTGTGTTTAGAAAGGTGGAACGAAGGGAATCATAAAATCCAATGAAAAATTAATGTAGATCTACATCAAACAAAAAAATAATAATCGTACGCATATGCATTAATATAAACTTGAATGCAGATTAACCCATGCAATAAGAATATGTGCAACACTCATGCACATACAGGTCATACAACTCTCCTGTTGTTCATCCTTATCTATATCATTCAATAATTGTTGCGCTTGTGAAACTCAACAAATTTTAGAATTTCATTTATTAATTTAATTTCTTCGGGCTCTTATGTTCAATATTGTTATTTTTATGTTTTGTACTGGGGAAGAAGGAATGCTTGAATATGACTCTTATATATCTCTGTCTCTATCTCTCTAATTTTATTCCGGGGATCGGATCTACCAATATAATGTGGTGCCATCATAATTCCATAATAAATAAAATAATAATATAAAAATATGTACCATAATATAGGAAAAATGTGAGATATTATTTTTTACAGTATAGCAGTATTAAAAATAAATTATGAGGCCTTTAAATGGGCCTTACAAAGTAGTTTACTGGAATTTAATTGAATTAAGAGTCCTTATGAACACTTTATAACGGGGAAGTAATGTGAGGTTGTCCGTCATCACGGGTGTTTTCTCAAGAATGCAAGAGGGATGTGGGATTATAGAAACTAGGAGAGAGATTATAAAGCTGTATTCTACCTGTATATACTATATGTATAGGACAAATATGAATTAAAGGACAAAGTTATAAGATTCATAAGAAGCGTGAAGACTATGTTTTCATCAAATAAAGAATGCATAAATGCGAATAGTGTTTCGGACCATGGCGGGCATAATGTTAAAAAAAATCACGGCTTTCAACTCGAAGGCTGTTTAGACAGGTGAGGGTAAATATTTATATTGCTAATATTAATATTATTATATATCGGAATTTTCTATTCATAGATACAGTTTTTATTTTTATTTTGAGAAAATTATTTTTTTCCTGAGAAATTTTATTTTTGATGGTTCAAAGTTCCCTTCAAGATCCCCATTAATGAAATTTGTTTCTTTCCGGTACCCCACTTGCTGCCTCGCGTTTGTGTGAACAAAAATCAACCTAGACTCCATTTACATCACTTTAGTTCCGAAGGAGGGTAACTCAAGGTGGAAATACTAAGACAGAAATGGATAGGCACCTAGGATAATAGTTGGGAACATATGCGTATAATTACATCCCCCCTCAACTAAATTCATGGCCAATATCCTAGGGCCCCCGCCACTTGCCCATGAACCGGATAGCGAGGTGTCGTGTAAATAAAGTTGTAGTGCTAATATATTTGTTAATAGTCCATCCTGCATTAACAGAATGCAACCAGGTAATTAGCGTCTACCTGGATCATGTGACACGTCCTTTTTAATGAGTTTCCTTAATTCTCTTAATAGTGTAGTCAGTGGACTAGTTACCAACAGAATAACATTGTAACGTGTACAACAGATATTGCATGAATGGTGTGCGGGTGACTCCCTTCCCCGGGTCCTTTCCGTGGATTGCGGGATGCCATGTGTACATGCAAGTAGTGGAGTAGGAATAGCATGGCTGGTGATCTAACATCCCCTGCCACAGGTCCTTGCGACGGCTTACGGGGTAGTGTACAGATGTATAGAACGGAAGTCACCGCCATTCCGAAACTTCTCAGTCTAAGTTTTCCGCGGAGTGATTCCCCGTTCGACTTGATAATCGCTCACCATGGAATCTCTCTCCTCTGTACTGAATCCTCGTTGGAAAACACTCTCAAGGATGGGCTTCACAGGTGTCGGTCGCCGGGGGGGAGCGCGTCGGCTAGACGGGGGACAGCCGCCCGGTCTTCATCAATCAAGGAGTCCTCGATGCCATTCCGAGACAAGAGGAGAGGGGACTTGGTTGATCCCAAGGATGCTTGGTTGCCCACCGCCTCGCCACCACGCAAACAGTCCGGATCCCCCCTCTAGTTGAGTGAGGGATGCTGACCCTCAGGCGGAGTGAAGCCGCCGCCCCCTCCGCTTCCGGAAGAATGGAAAATCTCTAAACACACTTGAGTGCGCCCTCCTGTTTACATTAGCAAATAACCATAGCTAGGGACGGGTCCAAGGGAGTCGTGGGAGAGCAAATCCCTTCCCCAATTTGGATACTTGGGAACCAAACTTGACTTGACCTTCATGCTACCATGCCGGAGGTTATTCCGTTAAAATCGAAGTTGCCTGTTTCAAGGAAAAATCATAATGAGACAGTAGAAAGTATTACACTGTTATTCAAAAGCCTTGGTTAGGACTCACTTATGCACTACCTGTACGACTTAAATTATTAAATAAACACAAATTATTCTAGTTCAACGCTGACTCAACTGGTCTAATTCCGTGCTATATTGGTAGGTGAGACCACAGCGAGGTGTTAAGGGAAATGGACTGCTGAAATTAGGTGGTAGTGGAATCCTTTTTCTCTGGTAAAATTCTTGATGACAACAGAGGGAAACAAGGCGACGAGAATTCCAACTTTCCGAAAATAAAACTGCACGACACGTCAGTACACTGAATTTAACTAGCCGATGAACTTACACCCTCTGCCAACGTACCCTTATGCTAATTTTCAAATTATTTTATAGATGTGGAAAATAAATATCTATACGGTACGATTTATAAAATATCTACTACAGCTTACAATACGATGGACGCTCAGGTGAAGCAGAGCTCGTCGGTAGTAATGACTTCCGTGTGGGAACTTTGTATATACGAGACATACTCGTACATACTTAAGGAAGGAACTTTTATCCTCTCCGGTTTCTCAGTATCATCTGCCTAATGAAAAATCACCGGACTTGCGGCGGACGTTTACAGACATAATTGGAAACCATTCCCCATCCGTATTAATTCAAATTTTCTAAATGTCCAGCCATTTGGGACATTTTTGGCCTCTGCACATAAGTGAAAACTAAGAATAATTTGTAAATCTCACTAATGCAGTAACATTGGTCATATTCACGTAGCCACGTGTAGTGAAACGGTTTATTTAAAGAGCATGTAATATCTCATATGCTGCAAACTAGAAGCAACCTGATAGTCCTGGCACCTAATAAACGAACTTTAGGTGTGGTATTCAGCGATCAATGAAAAGGTGCCAATAAATGAGTAAAATGGGTGTCTAAGTGACTGACTCTGACTAAGAGAATCTTAAGATCAGACTGCTGAGTAGAATGTACCAGGATATAATCAACGCACGATATCATGCTTCACTTATTAGCGGCATATTTTGTGGGTTTATTCCTAGCACGCTCTATTCCCAATGTAGGAACTACTAGAAAAGTTTTGTTTTACAGACGAAATGAACGTAGCCCCTACCTTACGTTTGGAAATTGAAATTCAAAGAAAATATACTAAAATTGGTATGCCAAGAACAATAGTTCCATCGCATATATATATATATATATATATATATATATATATATATATTACTTCTATATCTTCAGAGGAAGACGGATTGTTTCCGTCGAAATATCAAGAAATAACGTGTGAGTGTTCTTCTTTTTTTGTGTTTCTATATTGTGTGTTACTGTGTATTGTACTATTCGGCACTTCCGTGTTACGTCTACGAAAGCATATATATATATATATATATATATATATATATATATATATTAACGGGTATGTGAATACGGGAGCAGAGAATGACTCTGAAATACGCTGCACGAAATTCTTATAGAATTTTATATAATAATCTATATTAAATCGGCTTAAATTTAAGCAGTAGTACCTGATATAAAATTAATCACTTGAATGAATAATTATCTTGACTACCAAAAGTAATCACGACGTTAATGCCACCTATCCGTCATTTGGGTGTAATCTGGTGACTGCTGTATATAGTAGGATGGTAATTATTCACGCGTACCGAGAATGAAATTTTCAAGCCATCGCGAGCATAAAAAAGAGTGGCTCCGAACGCAAAATTATATTTTGTTGCGCAAATATATACACAAGTAGCTTCGCTTGACTGGGCTTCCTTCTTCAAGAATAAACTGTCCGAGGGTGATTACTTTATAGTTATTCCTTTACCAGCAGTCATCATTTAAACGTAGAATTAAAAATTTAATGACACATAATCACCATGGTCCGTGAATTGACACAATCGTTAGTTGCATGCCCTGACATTAAAAATTAGCTCAAGGGTATTTTTATCACCAGTGGCGGAGAATTTCGTCGACACTTATGTCAACGTAATTTATTTTAAAGCTAAATGCAAGTTTCTTAACGACCTCATCGCTGCGATGCTGCATCGCTGTAAAAAAACCTGAGATTGATATAACCTTGAGTAGTTTTAATCACTTCTATTTATTCCTTTTTTAAGAGCGAAAGTATTTCATACATGCTGGAGACACGGAAAATCTGGGGTCGAAGAATGAGCTGCAATAGTTTCCAGCGTCCCTTCAAAGAAACATTTCGTGACTCAGCAAAGCTATTATGCGCCCAGAGATTACTCTTTCAGAGTCGGAGGCGTCTCACGACCCAGTAGGCGAAGAAGATTAATAACTCCGGCGCTCCTCTCAACCACCGATGGATCCGAGCTTTAGGCACGCTTGTAATTTATTGCTTCCTATGCGTGTGACGTTGGAAACGATGTAACGAAGCAATTTCATCCCGTGCTCTTCTCTACGAGCCACGGTTAGGTGATTTCGGTGCGTGACTTCTTGATCCTTAGGGCCCTATGGGGGTGAAGTTGAAATTTTTTTCCAACCACTTCGACAGTCGTAAATTCAGTGCGGGGCTCATAGGGTTGCAGGCTTTTTGCGGCTTGCCATTTCACCGGTCAGTAATTGCGTCTCTGGGTGCCATAATTACATCAGCGAAATTTCGTGAATGGATCGTCCGCGAACGATTTTCGTGATAGATAGAGTGCCCTCACTTTAGGCTCGCCGGCATAAACCTCCCCCACCGGCATTACCTTTTGCCAAGCTTTGGCTTCCAATGCGTGACGAATCATGTGGACTGATTTTCAATATTCCGATTGCTTGGGAACCGGTTGTTTTTTATGATTATTTATGTTCATTGCATTATTTTAAAAATAATAATGTAGAATTTTCGAGAAAAGATTCTTTGGCCTCGTAATTCATTTTCATGCAATTTCCCGCTTTCGGATTGGCTGTCTACGAAATATTCCAAATGAATCTATGCTGAAACATCTCTCATCGTTGATTTTCAAAGCACCATCCCATAGAACTCACTGCTGAAATCTTGAGCCCATTTCGACGTACTTCATGGACTCAACCTCATCCATGGAAAATATTGTGGATTATGATGGTTTCTGATACGGATAAGTGACCTTTCGCTGCAATTTTCAACCCGCCTTCATTTGCTATAGCAATTGCTATAGCAATAGCCTTTCTGCAATTACCGTCGTGAGAGATCTGATCCCCTTATTTCATCCATTTACCGCCGCTTCAAACACGGATGAAGAAATGCATGCTCCAGACCATGGAAAGTTCATAAGAAATTTTGGTGGAGTGCATGACGTAAATTTATTTCTCAGATTTTTGAAAAACGCATTACATTGTGCAACGATTACGTCAAACTCTGACAAGACCGCCATTTCGTAATTTTATATTGTTTATTCATTCTTTCAACTTCCTTTAAAGGTCACATCTTAAAATTAGACAGTTTTATTAAGTTGATAAGCTGAGTTAAAAATAAAATAAACATTTTCCTTGACGTTTCTTCGTAAAATGTCCTTTAATTATATTTGAGCAAACCAATATTTTTGTTCAATTGCAGATGAAATGGTACTCTAATCTCCAGCTTTAGTTCGAGTGTTACAACTTTTAGCTCTTTTCATCATGAATTTCCGGGTAGTAGGCAATGAATTACATTTCCCTTCTTCAAAGGTCTAGCAATCGGCAGAGCTAAAACCTTCGCAGAGTTGTCGGCAAAACATTCATGTCAGTATTCATGCACTGCACCGCTCGCGTCGGCCTTTAAACCTTAAAAAAAGAGCTGTTTAGATATGAAAAGATGGCGTCCATAGTGTCCAAAGCCATGTTTTTTCCGGCAGTAAATCCAGATCCTTACGTTTCTCCTTTCACATTAGACAACGATCTCCGCCTAATCTAATCTGGTATGACATCCTCCGAGAAACCAGGCGTTTCCCCCAAGGCACAATGGGTAATGCAACTCCATTATTTGTTCCGCAAACTTAGTTATACTAGTCCCGGTGCGTCAGTGCTCCCTCTCTCTCTTTTCCCCTCAGAGTTGGCTGATTTCTATCTGCCATAGAGGAGAGATGGGCTGAGAGATGCGGCGCAGATATCCTGATGTAGACATCCCGGACCTTTCCCTTCCCTTTTTTCCTCCATCCCTTTACCTGGAGCGGCGGGAGAAACGCTGCTCTCTTCCAGTCAGCGCTGCCAATTGTGGTGATCGTGTCGCCAGATTGAGCCACTCTTCCTTTTCATTCGGTGAAATACGCTATTTACTGTTCACTCAGTATAGTGTTTCCTTAACCCCGGCGTCACATTAGTCTTACGAATGGATGGTACTGTAATGAATAGTGGATATAAAAACGTCACACTTCCCCAGATAAGTGGAACTAAAATAAAAATCCAAGCATAAACGTGTTGATTGGGGGAAGCTCTTTCAATTTAACATTCAATAAATTATTAAAAAAATCCATTCTTAAGTGCTTGCTTTTACATTTTGGCAATTAATTAACTTTGTTCAATTCAACCTTGCTGCCCATTAGACATTGGCTTAATTGTTACGACAAAGACAGTTCTTCAGGGCCATTTGGTCTTTGTGACATATATTGTCTGTAATTAAACCTCTTCTTACTTAGATCCCAAGTAGGAATATGAATATAAGATTATGTTGATTAAGTGAGCAACCGACAGATTTAAGATTTCATTTTTCCCACGAACGTTAAAATATATCATTATAACTACAAACGACAGCGCCAGGGGGAAAAGTGATTTCGTTTTTCATTCTAAGTGGTCTAGTATTTTGTCATTATCTAGTTCAACCTTTATTTTATTTATCTTTTTGTTACTAGCAGCTCTTCTCGAATGCAATTAGACGAATTTCACTCTTAGATAACCCAGTGCATGAGCCTGTAGTTAACACTGTTTTCATTATTTGAAATGTTTTACATATATATTGGTTATTATCAATAAAAAAATTTAATTTTTGATTGAAATTGAATATAAACAACTTGGCTTTTCCACATAGAATTTTTTTTATTTACTACCTATAGGGTCGCACCCAAAAGTGGTAGGACTGATTTTTTTACAAGAATTTTATTGACGATATACCTACATCGACTTAATAATCTTCAAAGTATGCTCCTTGAGCTGCTACACACAGTATAACGTTGCTCCCATTCTCCGTACGCCCGCTGGAAATTTTCTTTGGGGATGCCGTTGATGACCCTCGTCGAAGCCTCTTGAACGGCCTTTATCGAGTCAAAACGTCGTCCCTTGAGCTGTCTTTTCATCAGGGGGAAGGAGAAGAAGTCTGGTGGTGCCAGATCGGGAGAATAGGGCGGATTCAGACAGACCCAACTGGTCTGCAATTTCTTCACTGGTTAAGCGTCGGTCTGTGTTCAGCAGTGTCCTCACTCTGTCCACATTTGTGTCGGTTCTTGCCGTCGACGGCCGTCCAGATTTTATTGTGTGGGAACATTCCATTCTTGGAAAAGGAATAGACAAATAGCATAATGCCGACTAAAATTTTAGTGATACAACTTGTTTTATACTCCTTGAGTCATCTTCACCTTGGAAACCTGGGTGGCATTTATAAAACTTGGTTCCATTTTGTCAATTCATTTTCAAACCTTAAACATTAGCGATTTAATCGGTCAGCACAATTATTATCTGCGAATTAGTGACAGAAGTATTACTGCTACTTTGCATTATACCAAGCTCAATTTTTCATGATTGTTGTCATTCAGATAAGAAGTACCAGGTTACTTCAACGTCTCTTTTCTTGTTCGATATGTACGTGTAAGATTTTAGTGGGGACTCTGAAGTTGAAGGGCGTGTTGTCCGTGCTTTGGAAATTGTTGTTTTATGCTAAGAGTTTATCAATAGAAAACACATAGACGGTTGACGCCGTGTGTCTTTACCGCTATTCTTTGTTGAGACTCTTATACCAGGAAAGTTTTTTTGCCATTATCGCGTATTATGATCTTTGATTTTTTTGCACTACTCGTTCGAGTCCATCATTTTGCAAATTCGTTCCACCAGCACGCCGCTTAACGAATCGGCAGGCAAGAAACATGATAAGTAAATGGTTAGTGGTATGCCATTATTAGCTGTTCCTGTGCTACGAAATATTCAATATTTTCCACTGTTTACATTAAAATTTAAATGAATTTTATCCTTGACCTTCATTTATCTTAAGATCGGAATTCAATAGACATGCTATTTATTTTTTTCGGAAATCAGGTAACGTGTGGGAAGACCAAGAAATCCAAACTTTCCCAAGATGATCGTGCTTACGGTATATTTACTAGTTTTTAATCATTCTTAACAAACTTGGCGATTTCTCGCAGGCTCTTTTACTAAGGAAATAGCTTCACAAGACGCGCATGTTCGTGTCATTTTGGCAATAAAGCACGTTGCCGGTTAATCTAACCCGACCAGAAAATGTGCGCCTTAGATGAATTGATGATATTGACCGTATTTATCATCGTTTAAACGTCGTTTAAGCACATATAGTATGCAGTACGAAACCCTTGTATATTGATTAATTACATTAGATTTTCTTAGTTGTAAAATTTTCGACAGTTGGGTATCACCTACAGAGCCATAGTTTTTAAGAACATTGCTAAGCTACTAGACATACCAGTTTATTATCGCTTATTTAAAGTAGATATTTGTTTCTCAAAGCTTCAAGTAACTTTAAAACTTCTTATAATTTAGGAAAGCGGAGTCTACTGTTAGCACTAAAGGAAATCGTGGAAAAATATAACGCAAGCGCCCGTAACAATTGACTTGCGAGCTAAAATTCATTGATTTAGTCAAACAACAATTATAACATGAAGCCATGCATGTTTGTGTGAACGCCCGTGTGTTTTCACATATTATCTAATATAGGGTTACAAGTATGAGCTATTAATTTGTCATGAATGGCTGTTTCCTTAACCCCCGGACACACGCCCTTGTGGCGGCTTGCGGGGTAATTAGTAGATATACATAGTATTAATGGTTTAGCACTTTTTACGTGCTTTCAGTACACTGTATTCATATCTGAAATTTTTAATTACTGTTATTACTGCAATCATAGACATATAAATTGATTTGAAACTTCGGGAAACAGATCCTATGTATCAATGTTCGCGTAATTTAATTGCGAAAGGCTATTACAGATTAATGATACGAGGGTCATCCGGAAAGTAGTACCCGTTCGTGCCGCATGAAGTGCTGACGACGCGAGTAGCCGCTGGACGAGGTCAGATAGCTTCAGTGGCTTGTCTGCCTTCTCTGAGCCAAGTTGCGTGACGCTAGCATTGCCTGTGTTGTTTCTGTGATTGTTTACAATGTTTAAAAAAATTGAGAACGCCGCCAGTTGTGAAGTGAGGGCAGTGATTAAATTCCTCAATGCAAGAAACGTTCGCCCATGTGATATTCATCGCCAATTAAAGGAGGTGTATGGAGGCAATGTAATGGACGAGTCGTCTGTTCGGCGGTGGTGTCGCAACTTCAACATGGGGAGGGGGAACACACACGACGATGAGCGTTCGGAGAGACCGTCTGTCATTACAGACCAACTGGTGAGCTCAGTTGACGAATTCGTGAGGAACGATCGGCGCGTCACAATTGATGACATCTGTGAGCATTTTCCCAATGTTTCTCGAACAATTGTTCATGAAATTGTTAAACACCATCTGCATTATGCAAAAATTTGTGCAAGATGGGTCCCTCGCGTATCTCAATGAGCTGGCGGCGAAGGACTATGCAGCAGGAATACAGAAACTTGTCACACGTTATGACAAATGCCTTAATTTGCTTGGAGATTATGTTGAGAAGTAGTTTAAAGTATCCTCTTTCAAATAAAATTTTTTATGTTTGTTAATATTTACTTTTATGTCTTTATTTCACGAACGGGTACTACTTTCCGGATGACCCTCGTAAATTAGTTTGACACAAAAGTTGGAGACATTGTTTTCGTCTGATGTATGCATATAAGACTCCTCCCCGAAATGGGACTATAATCAAAGAAGAGATTTGAAGAAAATCCAGTCAAAAGTGAAAGACTGACTCGCGATGTTCTCTCCTCTATATCTGCGTCATATGCGTATAAGTCGCGAACTAAGTGCTGAGTACGGCCGTCAAATTCATGAAAAATTTGTATGCACGAACACTTAAGTGTCTCAGTTTACCGCAAGATCTGTGATTGGAACCTTTAGATATGCGAAGACTCAGAACTAGATTTAACGTATTGCAAAGATACCAATCGTGAGAAGATATAATTCAGCCTCCCAATTATATGGGCAAGACAGATAATTGTTTCCAAATAAGAGAGAAAAGACTGCCATACGAATAGATTCAAACATTCGTTTTTACCGTGCACTATTCGTGGAAATAACACTAAGACGAAACGCTAAAGCAGAAATGGGTAAGCTCGGACGAAAATAATCAGAAACGTACAAATAACGTTCCCCCTCAACCAACTTCATAGTTGATCTTAACGCCACCCTCCACTCGACCCTGTGCCAGGTGGCTGGGTGTCGTGCATATACGCGTAAAGATATAGAGATAATATATTTGCGAAATGTCTGTCCTGCATGAGTATAATATTACCTGAGGAGAATCAGCGAGCACGTTGCATGTGATCTCGTTTTAGTGAACTTTTCAATAGGTTTCATTATTTGTCTTATAAGTCTAGTAAGTGGAGTCATTTCTAACAGTATAATATTCAGAAAATGTGTAACAGGTGTTGCATGAATTATGTCCCCTTAACTCCCTTCCACGTGCTCTTTAAATGGATCATGTGTTGCCATGTTTTTTTGGATTCATTCGATTATGGAAGGGGTAGTGTGACTGGTTACCTAACACTCCCTGCCACACGTCCTTGCGTTGACTTTCCGGTTGGTGTATAGTTTAGCATATGAGACTTGTGGTGTTAGGGCTCATTAAGGCTTTGAGTATAGTATTAAAGGTAAATATTATGTGTATGAGCTTCATAGTACGAAGTGTGTCATGCAAACTGTCACGCCAGGAACGGCGAACGACAATCCACTGAAATGTAATTGTGCCTTATATATTTTGAGTTTTTAGGGATACGTTCACTAAACATTTTTAGATAATCTGGAGAAGGTATCGGATGGTTCTAAAACTGTAGTTTGAGTTACATGGTTTCCTTGCATGCATCTTTTTGTAATATCGACCTCAGATCCTTCGATACATTTCTCAATATCTCTCACCTCCTCAATCCTCCTATGGATAAATACCATCGCCCCACCACATTCCTCCCACCGTACCATCCCCACTTTACACCCTCTTTCCTCCCCCCATTGTCGGCCTCACACAACAATGATCCTACGCCCCTCCACCACAGGGTAATCCCCTACTCCGCACTCGGTGGCGTCTATGCGACAATGGCCCGTCCATCACCCTGTGGACTACATACCTCAGGCGTGCGCACCTTCCCTCTCTCTCTCTCTCTGTCTCCCGGCAGAACCGCCCATGCATACGGCACACACGCTCACGGTCTCCTCTCTCCCCCCACCTCCCGCAAGAGCATGAGGGATGGAGGTCTTATAGATGGGCATCCGTGATAAGGACGGGCCACGGAGGGGAGGGAGTGAAAAATAAAGGACCGAAATGGGAGAGGGGGAGATTTTTGCGGCTCCTCAAGATGGACGAGGGAGGGAAAGGAGGGATCTCGGAGATTGGGGAAGAGAGATAAGGGGGAAAAGGTAAGGGCAAGGAATTCCCATGGATGGGCGAGGAGGCGAGACTAGAGGAGGAGGAAGAAAGGGTCCGTCCAGTGTCCCGCGGAGTAGTAGTAGATTCGCTCTCACTTTTCTATGGACCCGCTCGTCATAGAGAGAGAGAAGAGAGGTGGAGAGAGGAAGGTGGTGCTCGGCAGCCTATCGCGGCGAGTGCTTCCACATAGGAGAGAGACGTGGAATGGGGGAAAGTCTTTCAAAAGCCGGGAGGGCTCCTACGGCCGTCCTCCCTCCCGCCTCCCTCTGCTCCCCCTACCTCGAGAGAAACCATTGTGTTCGCGGGACTTTAATCCCTCTCTCCCATCCCTTGTCTTCGGCCAAGGTTGCAGCGAATGCCATGGGAGGGCGTATGGGGCGAAGGGCGTGGCGGCGGAGTGGTGATGTAGCGCGGCGCGCGGCCAACAGTTGGGGGATGATGATGGCTGGTTTTTTTTGTTTGGGCCTCTTCCCCGCGGAGTATGGCTGCGAAGTGGTGGGAGAATGAGAAGATCGCTTCATCCACGGAGGTGCGCACTTGAATTGGTTTCGCTCCTTTTATCTGGGGGCTCTACGATTGCCCGAGGGAGCCTTGAGAGTAAGATGTCAGTTGAGTTTTATTATAATCCCAGCACAAATGAAATGGAGTGAAAATGTTTAGACTTGGCGTGATTACTTACTGCAAGTGGTGTTTTTCGATAAAAATGGTGGAGCTGAGGGAAGATGTGGAGAGCAGTAATTTCCTGGAAGTGTGACGGAGTTTTTTTCTTTCAACTGAAGCTTGTACCGTGCGGCATAATTCCAATGTTTTTTGAATTCACTCCACAGTGAGAGAGACCTTAGGGCACTGGCTGGTAGTGAAAAAGTATCCCGTTCGGAATCAGAAGACAGGAGTTTTTAGAAATAAAGGAAAGACGAACCATAAAGAGTATAAGAAAATAAAATTAAGTAAAACGCAATAGTTTACTCTCTCTGTGCTCGAAGTCTCTCCAGAGAGGATGTTCTAAACGCCTAGCCCTGAGTGGGTTGTAATATCATATTTCTTTCTCTTTGGTCGCGAATTTATAATGAGTGAAAAATATGCACAGATGTGCCATTTTAAAAATCATTGTTTATACTGTGATTTGAGTCAGAGGTTCCCAGAAAACATATTACTGCGGCCATGTAATATTACACTCAGCAGCAATTATTTTGTTTTAATATAGAGTATTTTTTATTTGATAATTCTATAAATTCACAATGCAGGATTTGACGAGACAGGAAAAATTGAGCAGTGAGCAGAATCCCGCAAAACTACAGTGCGTTAAGCTAAGAGGGACACCATATCCTCGAGCCACATCAAATTTCACGGTTACCGCATTAAAAAATAGCGCTTATTTATGTACACCTACTATATTTGTTAATTTAGGTTGGGCTATAACCCATCGTCTCTTAACTTTTGATTCATCTAGTTTTAGTTTTTGATTTTTATGCAGTAAAGATGATACTCCACTTTGGCTTATAATACTAGAAGGGCGTAGAGGAGTGGAGACCGTTGGTATTCACTCTCTTATAGTCTGTGACTAGGAAAACAAAGTACACAATATTTCAAAACGGAACATCTAACATTACAGCAAAGAAATTTCGGGTGCATCCTTGAATTTTTCCTCCATAAAAGCGTTGAGATCGGTGAATATGGATATTTTATGAAAATATTAATTTTTAATAAGGAAGTAATTTTGTGAAAGTAAACGCACTGCAATGTGCAAGATCAGTAGTAATAATTGGCTCGAAAAATGCTGAATATTAAAAAAATAAACTATAATATCACCGTAAATTGCGGTATGCCCCATCGCATACAGAGCAATCAAAAACATTCTCATAATAACTGATAAAATGTTTATAAAAATGTTCAGGCTATTCCATATATTAAAGGTAGGTTTTGGTTAATACCTAAAAATTATTGGTTTTTCCAAATTTTGCGAGAGCTTCCTCTTTCTTTTACCTCTATTATTTTTTCTTTTTTTATCCGTAACCTCTTCTAAATATTCTGAAATTCTTTATTTCTAGACCCATCTAACGAAAAATCCTCACTTCTATCAAGACCTTCAACCCACCACTACCTTATAATATTTTCTCCATCCCTTTCTCTTTGCATCTTTCGAATTTCATGTACATCTACACAATATATTGCAAGCCAGCCAGCAAGCAACAAAAAAATTAGGATTTGTTAGAGGAGTACTTGGTAAATGTGATGAAAGGGTCAAGGAGAAAGGTTATCTGTCATTGTTTAGGCCTCATTTATAACATGCTGCAAGTATATGGGATCCTAACGAAGTTGAATCAATTGCCGAATTGGATCGCGTGCAGCGTAGAGGGGCTAGATATGTAAAACGTTGTTATGATAAACTTAGTAACGTATCCAAAATATTAGAGCAGCTTGGCTGGAATCACTGACGGAGCGAAGGCTAAATTACAGATTGAAGCTCTTGCATAAATTGGTAGGGAGTCTCTTTAGCAGTGATGTTGAAAATGAATTATTACCCACATCGCACTGAGGTAGGAGAGATCATGTTAGTACAATTAGAGAGATGAAGTGTAGAACAAATAGATTTAGGGGGTCATTTTTTCCACGAACCATAGGGGATTATGATAAAATTGTTCGACCGCGGTAGGGTCATGTTCAGGTAAAATTATCTGGTGTATATTCACCCCCTACCACACACCCTGGCGGTGGAATGGAGGGTATATATAAATAAATCAAATAAAAATAAAAGCCGTCGCAAAGACGTGTGGCGGGGGGTTGTAGGTCATCCGCCATTCTACATACAACATTATTTCTTCATGTACCTGGCACCCCGCGATCCACCAAAAACTGCGTGGAAAGGGGGCGACAGAATGCCAATCATGCTGCATGCCTACATATATAATGAGTGTTTCGTGGTTAGCAGCTATTCCTATGCCTACACAAAAGAGGAAAAAATACGTTAAAATAGGGCATGCATACATAGAGTTCAAATACTTATTACTGGCTAGTATTCTACGCATTCCGAACGGGCAATGCACAAATATAATTAACTTTATATACATTCATCAAACCCCACGTGAATTAAGGGCACACGGCGGGGGGCGTTAGGACGCCAGATTTGAATTTATATAGTGCATTTACTGATATTGTGTTTTGTGGGAATTTAATCTTGTAAACCCCTATTTTCTTCAGTGTCTACCTATTATTTTGTTAGGCGTTCCTATTTTTATTGCTGTCGCGAATAGTGCACGGGAAAAACGAGTACTTGAATCTATCAGTTCAACGATATAACTCTGTCATGTTGTAGACATTGTCGGCCCTGAAAATGTAATTAGGGGGCCTAATTATATCTCCAATGTCGGATGCAAACCACACGCTTCACATCTTCGTAATAAGTTTAATCTAGCCCTAAGTTTTCGCATATCTAATCGATTTCACCCCAGATTCTGTATTAAATGTGTGACGCTTTAAATGTGTCCTTTGTTATGAGTTTTTCATGAACCTAGCGGCTTTTCTCTGTGCCCTATTCAAGTCTGTAATTAATGTTTTCTGATGATCCCAAACCTTCGCCGCATACTCAATATGAGGCCTTACTAAAGATAAATAGTACGTTTCCTTCAATTTTTCGTCGCGCCGCCTTCCGACTCAACGTTTGACGAATGCCAGCTTTTTTAGCGCCCCTCCACAAATCGTGCGCATATGTTTTCCCTAGAAATATCCGATGCAATGGTAACCCCCAAGTACGAGGGCGATCTACAAGTAAGGTGCCCTATTTTTTTCATGAAAAATCAAATCTAATCTCAATTCTGCGTACATGGTTGAAAAGGTTGCGAATTTAGCTATTTTTCTACGTAATCGCCTTGACGATCAACCACTTTTTGCATCCTTGTGAGCAGCTTTTAAATACCGGCGTGTTACCTTTCTCCCGCCGCGTCGCGAAGCCAAGTCAATGAGTTAGAATCATGCTCAATGTGAAACGAACTAATTTCGGTTGCTTCTCACCTACAATAACACAATGTCGCGTAGGCCGCCGCAAGGTTTATGTATGGGGTATCAGTACATCAGCTATACAAGTGTGCACATTCGTGTGCGCATAAATGTTAGCTCATGAAGACTTACATATTATGGAAACAAATAAATTATTCTTAAGACTTGCTCACACTTTTTGTATTCTAATAATAGCAGTCAACTCTTAAGACCGATGCCAAAAAATCTGGAAAGTTACTTAGAATTAATTACCTGTTTTATAGCATGAAAATATTCTATACCATTAAGCCTGATTCCATTAGTTATATATATATATATATATATATATATATATATATATATATATACATATGAATATATATTTACTCAAATGCTCAAACAAATACTCCAACACAGATAAAAGTGTACATTCGTACAAAATGTCATAATTGGTGCTATAAGTGGTCTGATTGCATCATTAATAATTCCTTTTTAAATAAAATTATTCTTTTTAAATAAAATTATTCGATTGTCTTCATACGATGGATTGAATAGGTACATTCTTATTTAAACGCAGTCGTCAACTATCCTGCCTGTATAATGCTGTGGTTAAATTGAGCAATAAAATACACACAAAAGAAAAGATCTAAAATAGCCGTCCGGTTAGTCTAGTGGATAACGGGCCATCCTGATAAATATATGGTTGTGGGTTGTAGTTTCGCTTCGTTTGTTTTGTAAGTGCCGGTGTTTTAATGTCAGGGAAACTGGTGAGAAGTCTATAATTGCGTAGTAAAGAGAAAAACGTTTTTTCAAGATAGACTAAACCTCATATAAATTATCCTGTCAGGCCAATCAGAACAAATAAGTTCAGTAGTGATTTACACTACTGATTGGTGAACTGATGCTTTGCAGGGAAATACGAGTAAGTACACAATCAGATTGTGGGTACTCTCTAGCCATTTAGCCCGGATATTGGAATGGCATTAGGAGTTGGGGATAACATTAAAATCAGAAAAGATGCGGCACTAAAGTTTTTAAATAAAGATAAATAAGATATTAATGATGAATTAGATTGGATCGAGTTGAGCTTCTCAGAACAGGTGGGCTCTCAATATTAGTGGGCTACTCTGGCATTAAACCTACAGGTATCATCGGGTAAACACATTAGAATACGCGGGCCAGCCTAAAAGCAGTTTCACAGGTTGTAGGAAAATACAATGAAAAGGTTAGAGAGAGGTGTTGCCAGATTTGAGTTAGGTCTCATGTGAAATACACATATATTATTTGAGACCCATGGAAGAAAAAAATAATTATGAGTTGGAAAAGGTTCTGAGAAAATCACCAGGTTTGTGAAAAATTGCTACGAGAAAAAAGTAAGTGTGACGGGTACGTTGGAGGAATAAAGGTTTGAGTCTCTGAGTACACGAATAAAGCAGGAAAGACTTCGAAGTTTAGAAAGGTACAGGACACCTGAATTTTCTTTCAGTTGCAAAGGAATTATTATTGAACCACATTATATGGCTACATACAACCGCTGGGATAAAATAAGAGGGGTTAGGCACGTCACAGACAGATTCAAGCACTCTTTTGTCCCCCTCACGATACGAAATTAGAACGAAATTGAGACCACGTGCCTAACTATATTATGATAATGAATACCATTCAATAATTTAGCCAGCACAAACTAATTATTGCATGATATATATACACAATGTGAGTGTACTCTATGTGTTATATGTTACCTGTTTTATTTTGTGTTCTATTGTGCTGTTATATTGCTTTCGTGAGTGCTTCTATGTCATCGGAATATATATGTATATATATATATATTATATATACCGTGTTTGCATAATAGCTAACATATATTCTAATGCATGTATGCTAATATGTGTGCAGATTGGCGGTGGAGTGCTATTGTGGATTGGATCGTATAAGGGGCCTTAAGAATGGCTTCAATTTCAAATCTGTAAAAACCTCTGTCCTTTGAAAACATAGATGTGGTTTTTTTGCATTCATAAACTAGAACTCACGCTTAATTTCCTCAAAAGAGTATGCTCTCGCTTAATTATGACGCATTAGAGACTTTTATCAAATAAAAAATAGAATGAAAGGTGTATTTTGAGAGCAACTTAAAAGAATAATCGGAACCAATTATAGATCAAAGCATTAAGTATCATTTTCATGCTTAGCAAAAATGAGGAAAACGAGATTAAGCTTAGCGTTATAAACTTTATAGTGAAAGCAATTCTAGTTGTATACATTGCAGTTACTCACTGTTTATTAATGATTCTTAATAAAAGAATTTTTTCCATGGTCTGGAAACTAAGCACAGATTTGTGTTCCAAAACTACCCACCGCTTGAATTTTGTTAGGAAATAAGTATACATTTTAACGTCTGATGTGACGTCGTCTGCCATCTTGCATATGTTAAAGCAATTGAGCGCAGGTACTTCCAATTATTTGAAGACGTCCCCATGCATGAATATGTGAGTTTCAACGGTAGATAGCATCTCTTTCTGTAACTAATCGGGCTAGGTTTTGAAACGAACCACCTTCTTTCGCCAATATGCTTTTCTTTTTACTGTCATGGACTTTCCTTTGTCACTCTCCTTGCTCCTGTGATGTACCGTACCACGCTTTCATATAAAACTGCTGAAGCTGAGTATCTTTTTAAATTCTAAAACAGAAAGGCGTCTGAAAAAAATCATATAGGTGCCTTTGATGAAAATTCCGAGGTATATTTTCCCAGTTGACCTTTTTCTCGTCTGTCCATCCGAAATAACAGTATTTCACGGAGAGATGAAGGTGAAGATAGGACATTTTCAGAACAGCGTTTTCTTATTCAGAGAATTTTTATGTTATCTTATGTGTTGTGTTATGCAGAGTTATGAGCTGGGTTAATCCTGCTGAACAATATTCAAATGTGTATGTGACCCGAGGTCCACAAGACGTCACTGGCCGTCTACTCTGACATCCAATCACAGTACGCTTTATTTCTTGTATATCATGACACGGCATCTCTTTATAGATGGTATTGGATACCATAAATTTCAGTATGTAAATGTCCATAGTTTTCCTAAGCTCCACTCCTGTCATTGGGTGTCTACCAATAGCATTTGAGCATTTTAAGTAGATAGAAATATTTCCACGTTCATTTTTTCTCACGAAAATAATATTATCCCAATATTCAAGGCTTCTGAATATTCAATAATATGCAAGGCAATTGAAAAAATTACATAAGCCCTAACAAATTTCGTTGCTGGAAAAATAGGAAATCTTTTTCTGCCACGCAAATATCGGTGTGTGTGGATTTGGTTGATATTTTTTTTTTTTTTTTTTTTTTTAAGTAATCTACCGGTTAAGGTAGGTTTTTGGACGGACACAACTACCAAACAAATATTTTATTACTCCTAACAAAACACAAAATCCATCATCCTACTCTATATCAGGTCCCTCTTCATCTCTGAGTACTTTCTTCCTCCCTTCATCCCGTTCAACATCCCTATCCTGTTCCTTCCCTTTCCTCTTTTGCCCAACATTCTACCCTCTATCACAGTCTTCAACATCCCACTGCCGGTCAATACCCCCTTCAACCACTTCTCCTGCCTCCATAGGATTTCTCCCAACAAACCCCTCTCTTCGCCCACCATACCAAGTACTTCCTCATTTGTTTTCTTCTCTGTCCATTTCACCTTCTCCATTCTTCTCCACACCCACATTTCAAAAGCCTCCAATCTACGTCTATCCTCCTGCTTCAATGACCACGTTTCCGCTCCGTACATAGCTACGCTCCATATCAAAGTTTTTACGAGTCTTTTCTTAACATCCTTACTCAAAGTCCCTGTCATCAACTCCCTCCTCCTTGTGAAAGCCTCTTTGCCTAGCGCAATTCTTCTCCTTACGTCCCTACTACTTTGACCATGTTGGTCCAAAACACTACCGAGATACGTAAACTGTTCTACCTGCTCTAGCTTTTGCCCTCCTATTTTAATGTTAAGCTTGGCCTTTTTCTTTCTAGAAAATCGCATAACCTTTGTTTTATTAATATTGATTTTCATCCCATACCTGTCGCACTGAATTTCCAATTCACTAAGCAATGCTTGCAGTCCCTTGGCTGACTGACAAACTAAAGCTTGGTCATCAGCAAACCTAACTGATTTTACGAATTCCCCGCCCACTTTCATTCCTACCTCGAGTTCTTCCCATGCCTCTTTGATCATTTCTTCTGCGTACAGGTTGAACAGCAACGGTGATAATGGGCAACCCTGCCTTACACCCCTTCCTAACACTGCCCATCCTGACTCCCCGTTTCTCACCCTCACCTGAGCAGTCTGAGACATGTACAGGTTGCGGATAAGCCTCCTTTCCCTCCAATCTATTCCTATTTTCTGCAATATACTCATTAGTTTTTCCCAATTTACTCTATCAAACGCTTTTTCGAAATCTACGAAACAGGCAAATACCTCCTGGTTGTGTTCTATATTCCTCTCGATTAATAATCTCACTACTGCAATGGCATCACGCGTACCTCTCCCCTTCCTAAACCCAAACTGATCATCCCCTAAGTAATCATTTGCCCTACTCTCTATCCTTTTGTTTATGATCCTGAGAACAACCTTAGCTGCGTGGGATATCAAACTAATTGTCCTATAGTCCTCACATGACGTGGCCTTTACCTTTTTCGGAATAGGAACTAAAACTGATCTAACAAAGTCTTCCGGCCAGATTCCCTCCTCATAAATACTACGGATCAGCCCATATAGCCTCTTCCTCCCACATTTTCCCAAGCATTTCAAAAGTTCCACGGGAATGTTATCTACCCCCACGGCCTTATTTAGTTTCATCTCCCTTAATGCCCTTTCTATCTCATTGTCTAGTATGCCTGGACCTAAGCTATCTTCCTCTACGTCATGTTCCTTTTCAATGTCTAACTTTGTTGGTCTAAGCTCTTTACTATACAGTTCTTCTACATATTCCTTCCATCTCTCTTGGATCTTTCCTGCGTCAACTATTACCTTACCGGCCTTATCTCTAACTGCTATCGTTGATCTCCCTTTCTTACTTCCCGATAAAGATTTAACTATGCTGTAAAGCGCACCGATTTCCCCCTTCCTCTGCAGACTTTCCATATCCTCGCACTGCGTCTTCCACCATGCTTCCTTTGCTTTATTTGTTGTCCGCCTCAATTTATTGTTCAATTCTTTGTACTTCATTTTGCCTAATTCTGTATTTATATTCTTCCATTTTCGCCGCTCATCCATTTTTGTAATCATCTCATCCGTGATCCATGGTTTACGAGTCCTTTTAGCGTTAACGGTTCCAATAGTGTCTTTTGCCGCTTTAGACAACCCTTTTTTGATACATTCCCATTTTTCTTCAATAGTACTTAGCTCTTTACCGTCCTCCATGATTTTCTCTACCGCCTGTTTGTATTCCTTTCTTTTCAACCCATTTAATGCTTCTACATTCCATTTTCTAACTCGCCGCCCCTGCCTTATCTTTTTAAAACGTACGCTACATTTCATAACAACTAAATTGTGGTCTGAGTCCGCATCCGCTCCCGGGAAGCTGTGGGAATTTATCACACTGTTCCTAAACCTGTGTCTAACCAGGATATAATCTAGCTGATATCTTCCCGAGTCACCTGGCATTTTCCATGTATACCTGCGTCTTTTGTGGTGTCTGAACCAAGTGTTGGTGATAACTAAGCCCTGTCTCCTGCAGAACTCAACTGCTTTCTCCCCGCGGTCATTCCTCGTGCCTAAACCGTAGTCCCCCACCTCATCACCATCTCTTCCTTCGCCTACCGTCGCATTCCAATCCCCCATCACTATCAAATGTTTCCCTGCAGGAACAAATGCAATCATGTCCTCTAACTGATCGTATATCCTATCGACCTCTTCTTCCTTATGGTTGCTCGGTGGCATGTATACCTGGATAATAACTAAGTTCGTCGGTTCTGCTTTTATCTCCACTAGTAGTATTCTATCCGTTACCTGCTCTATGTTGACTACGCTTCTTCCTACCTCTTCATTTAATACTATGGCAACCCCTCGTTGGCTCTCGTCCCCACCGCTGTATATTATTCTATACTTATCACTCCAGTAATCCCCGCTATCTTTCCATCTCACCTCGCATAGACCTAAAATATCTATATTTCCCTTTTCCATCTCTCGCTTAACATTCTCCAATTTCCCCGTCCTCATCATTGTCCTAACATTCCACGTTCCTATTCTAACTAATTTGGTCTTCTTCTCCTGCGTCTTCTGTCCTGCTGCTGCTGGTTTTCCCTTGCAAGGGTTTCGTGGGATGACGACCGCGGAAGCCTTGCCTCCCCCGCTGCCGGGCACGACACACGGCCGATTGGGCCGAGCCCCGTGGTTGCCAGGACTCAAAATATAGTATCTCTATAGTCCATCATATTTTTCTAGGGAATGATAATTGAGGTGGTTTCCCGTTGCCTTCCTCAATAGTGTTTTTAACGTGACACCATCACTTACTGGCCGCCCCACTGGGGTCAGACGCCATTGCAGCCGCCTCACTGAGGAACAGACGCTGCGTGGACTACCTTTCGTCTGGCTCCTAACCTTCGACCTATCTGGCATGGGTGACCCTACCAGGAGCAATTTTTATTACTCCCGCCAGTACAGCTCTAGGGGTCATCGGAACGCACAAGCCCTTCCACCACGTCAAGGTTGTAGTCCGGGGAGGGTTGGTTGATATATCTCGTACATTTCTTATTTTCACACAACTGTTCCTTCTCGTACCTTCTTCGTTAGGCTGAGTCCACGGTTGAATTGTGACCTGAAACTCAATCCCCTTCATCCTCAGGTAGTGTCTTCATTATGGTAATCACGACAAAATTATGTTTGTAAAAGTCACGATCATAAAAATTTCGATGGTCAAGTGAATCGCATTTTTATCTGGCATTTGAAATTGCATATTGCTAGTACTTCTTTCACGGTATCATAATCTTAGGCTATAGTTCTAGATTTAAAAATAAAATACTAAAAGTAATGTAAATGATTTTATATTTTAAGCCAAGCATTTTGTCTCCCATATTTGCTTTCATTAAACTTTCAGGGAATGCTCTTGTTTTATTACATTTAAATTCCAATCAGGAACCAAGGGCTCGGTCACCTGTTTATTTGACATAGAACTTGATTGAAACATAAACCTACATCTACATCTACATCTACTTAATACCCCGCAAGCCGCCGCAAGGGCGTGTGGCGGGGGGTGCTAGGACACCACCCGTAATTTAGAAAAGAAAAAGAAAAAAAAACCGCATGCAATAACGACAAAATCATATATAAAAAAAAACATGGCATACATTCATGCATGAACACTTACACCCCACACACATGCAAACACTCAAACTACCAACTAACATACACATGCACCTGAAAGTATACCTAACATATCTATAGTGTTTAATTTTGTTCCGACTTGTAAATTCAACGTTTTTAATATTTCTAAAGTCACTTCGGTTTCTTGCTATTATGATTTCTGATTGTTCGGGGAAAGAATGAGTATTTGTACCTATCTGTCTTGGAATCTATCTCCCTTAGTTTATCTTTGTGGTCTGATCTACCTAAGTAGTTTGGGGCCATTATAATTCCTTCAGTGTCATAGTTAAACTCGTTTGTTCTGAACCTTTCTAAAAGTCTAAGCCTCGCTTGTTGTCTCCGCACTTCAAGTGGTTCCCAGTCTAAATCCCCTAAGAGACCTGTCACACTTGTGTTCTTATCATAACAGTTTTTAACGAATCTAGCGGATTTTCTCTGGACTTTATCTAATTCTTTTTGCCAAATTTTCTCCCAAGGATCCCAAATACTTGCGGCATATTCCAAATGAGGTCTAACTGGAGCAAAATAATGCATCTCTTTAACTTTTTCATCACATTTGCCCACCAACCGTTTAATGAAGCCGAGTTTCTTAAAGCGGATCGGCATATTGTCCTGATATGTGCTCCCCATGAAAGGCGTGGTGTTAGAACAACCCCCAAATATTTAACTTGATTGGCCGTAGTCAGTACTGAACCCTCTATTTCGTAGTTTATGCCCTGTTCGGCACTTCCTTTGTTCCAAAATTTCAAAACTGAGCATTTGTCTATATTAAGTGTTAATCTCCATTTATTGCACCATTCTGAGATATTGTCTAAGTCGCTAGAGAGTAGCTCGCGATCTAGTTGGCTCCTTATATCCCTATATACCACCGTGTCGTCATCAAATAACCTCAGATTGCTACCAACGTGTGTGCTTAAGTAATTAATGTATATTAAGAACGGAAGAGGCCCTATTACACTTCCCTGGGGGACACTCGAAGTTACATCTCTATCCGTTGAGCACAACCCATCTATGACTACTATTTGTTTGCGATTTCACATGAAGTCTCTAATCCAATTCATTATTTTCTCATTGATTCCATAGTATTTTAGTTTATGTAACAGTTTATTGTGTGGAACTTTGTCGAAGACTTTTTTGAAGTCTAGGAATACTGCATCGACTTTTGTGTTGTTTTCTCCTGATCTAAGTATATCGTGAATGAAGAGACCAAGTTGTGTTTCGCAAGATCTGTTTTTTCTAAATCCGTGCTGGTTGTGGATTAGTATTTTCCTACTATCAAGAAATCTCATAATGTTAGTGACAATAATGTGTTCCAATATTTTACAAGAGAAGGCAAAGACAATAATGTGTTCCAATATTTTACATTATTTGATCAACCGCGTCAATTTCGTCGGGGAATTCCGATAGACGCCAATCTCAAGGGGATTATTATTATTTTGGTGTAATGAGTGATGATAGGATAAGACATTTTATTCATTTGAAGTTCCATATCTAAGACTGACTGTATTCATTAGACCGTCAAGTGTTTTTTAAATCACTTTAGAAGGAGGGGAATATGAAGACTGGTGTGGCAACTTCATATTCCTCAGTGTTGGTGTATTACCTAAGTGAGAGTGTGTATTATTCCTCCGGAGTAGGTGCATGGTGTCTGGTTTACTTTCCTCACAAACCTACTCGGTCTCTTCCTAGTTAAAGCGCAAGTGCTTAAGGTAGCCCTGAGCCGGTCCTGAGTCATTGTGACTGTCATGTAAGTTCCCGAATGCGGTCCCTGGCAATGGGTTTAATTTCCTTTCAAATCAATCGAGGAAACCTCTGTGTAAATGTGAGCGTCTTGCAATTTTGAATGTGTGTCTGATCTCTGGCGAAGTATTAACTTTCTCTGGGAATGGTTTCATAAAGGGAACACGACGCTGAAATTTTAATATTACTTACGTGTCAGTGCAAAATGGTAAGTTAGTGTATTACAAACAATTAATGTGAAGGCTTGAATGCGAATCCGGGTCCTCCTGTTAGTAAGCCGGCGCTCTACCCGCTAAGAATCCCTTCTTTACCCCTGGGCACATTAAATTGTCTTAAATCAAGACATTTGCGTTGGAGACCATTTAGTCTAGAAAATGGTTGGAAATATTTTAAAGTTGGACCATGATATTTTTAAATATGTCAGCAGAGTGATGGTGATTCCTTATTTTCCAAATATTCGGCATTGTCTACTACTATCAAATCGTTCAGGCTTCTTCACGTTTTCAGCATAATGACCCTTTCAGCGCGTATACTATATTTGTTCCTCACATAAAGTATCCTAGAGAGGATGGGGTACCTCCGCCCAAGTTCTGCATGAATACGCTTCTTCCATAGCTACTTTGACCATCATACACGTATTCTTGTCGGCAGGCCGCGACTGGAGCAGAATGGTTGCACAGTAAGCCGTGCAGGGAAAAAACCTTTTGCGGGATCAGGTCTTTTACATTGCTACCACTCACTGTAAGTGGAATGAAACTGAACCGTTTCCGAGCGTTTGGGTAAACGTGATGGGATCGTTTCTGACGAGGGATTCTGAAAGAATTAGTAGTAGTTATATGAGTGAGTAAAATTCATCTCACGTTTTTTTATTGATGAGGGAACGGCGTATATTCTCTAAAAATTTTCGAGCACCCTTAAAAATTTCCTCCCACGCTCAATAAATCCGTTGTTGAGCTGGGAACCCGTTGACGGGGCGGCGAGAGGTGGTCGGTTTCGCGTGCATTCCAACCCCTCCCCACCCCCTCATTCCACTCCCAAATCACGCCTCCGTCTTCTCCCATTACACACACGCCCCCACCACATCCTCCCCGTTTCCCTCGCCACCCTCGTACTCTTCGCTTTCCTTTCACTCGCCAGCGAGTGGCTAGAGGATGGGGAGGGTCAGAAATGAAAAAGAAAAAAGGAATACACAAACCGTTCACCTGCGCGCTTGTTTTCACACGCACGGGAAATTTCGACCCTCCGCGTGCTGTTGTGAGAGAGATTCCATTTTTTTCTCTCCTCCCCCACTCTGCCCCTCCCCTCACCAATTTTTTCTGCTTCCGGTCGGATGAAAGAAAAAAAGGAGAGAACCCGTTCACCCCTCCTCCCCCTCCCCACACTGTACCCCGTCGTCCCTGGGCACACCCCTCTCCCCCCACACACCCCAGTGGTCCTTGCCTGGGACCGCGAGGTGCTGTTTCGCCCCCTCTAGTGCCGTTCCATGCCTTCACCCCTCTCCCCACAGACTCTTCAACATCTACTACACACACACTCCCTCTTTTCTCCTTCATACTCTCCTAATCTTTGACACGTCCGTCCACGAACGGTCAACACATGCGTGTACCATTGGTACTGCGAGTCGCCGCAAGGTCATAAAGCGAGAAATGAATTGTGCTTTAGGGGTTGTTATGTACCGATGCGACTGTTAGCTGTTGAAATAAATTATGCTACATTTTTTCTTCCCGATGTCTAATTGCGTAATTTTTAGTAGTCTGATTTCATGGCTTAACGTTGCGTGAAACGTAGTTGATGTTTTTGGTATAATTTTATCTTGATTTCACTCTGGAGCCACGGACCCACGGGATAATGACAGGGCATGGTTCTGGGAATATTAATAGTACATCCTGTTCCAGTATACTCATAGGAGAGAAAGTATTAAGAGGATGATTTTATACATCTGTAATCTTGGTATTGATATCGTCTAAATCCTAATTAAATGACCTGCCGTGGACATATCTGTAGAAGTTGTGCAAGCAGACGGGCTTATGAAAGGGAAATTCCCTCATTTGATCGCAGGTAATTTTCTATTCCTCATCAAAAGATAACCTGGTGTGTATTATTGCCTTTCTAGAAATCAGCATGAACTTCAGATGATGGAATGCTGAGTTTCTAGTATTCAAAGGGTTAGAAAGACTTTTATTGGAGGTATATCAATTATATGTATCGTCACGATCATGGAATAGCAATCCGTTTACGATGGCGTGGCTATAAATTTCTTGTTTATGAACGGAACTTCATATCTTCAATCGGTCGTCCTTCCTTTTTTATTTACAATTTTTTCCCACTACGGCATCCTTAAAAAAACTCGAGTCTTGGTCTCAACCATATGGGAGACGACACGAAGCTGTTCCGGTCTGAGCTGAAGATCACCCTTATATGTGGTGGATTTAACTTCTTACTCCCGATATTCTTAGTGATCGTCTTAATGACTAGCTATGGAAGCTTTCAAAAGATGGAGCAGATGAAAATCAAACGAAAGGTAAAGAAAACTTCATTAACGATTAGCTAGCAATGCTTCCTTCTTCAGCGGAACTTGGATTTTGGAGGTTTCGATTGTATTTCTTCCATCAGACTCGACCCTGAGCATCTTCTTTCATTTGCCTGTAACTTCTGCCATTACTTAGCCCATCAAGATTTTTAATCCTTCTTCTTTCCATGCCTTTCTTTCGTTCATTTTTTCCCTGTATGATTCCTCTCAGCAAGTACGTTCGACGCATTACATGCCTCAATCGAGATATCTTTCTCTTTTTTATTTATCTCAGCAGTTTTGTTGCCTCTTCTATTCGCATCATTACTTCCTCATTTCACAGGCTAGCCTAACACCTTACCTTATGCATCCTTATCCACAGCCATATTTTAAAACTTTCAAAGTACTTGCCATGTTTGTTTTCAATCGCCCACGCTTCGTTTTTGTTAGACACCGCCTTCCAGACAAACATTAGATTATGTCTTTAAATTTTCCTCGGTATAGTTTCCATTCCAAGTTACTAAGTTTTCCAATTACGGAAATGTTTTCACGTGCTCATATATGTTTCCTTCTATGGATATCTCAATGAGTGCTTCATTCCTACGTATTCCCTTTTATTTTTTTTACAGTGCATGTTCGTTCCATGTACATTCTAGTACATGACCATATGGAATTCTTCCTCATCCTTATAATTCTTTTATCATATTCTGAATATACCCTCATGATTGCTTCAGCGATGATTGGTCATATGCATACATATTTCACGGTCTTTATTCTTTCTATTCTTCCCATACCACCTCTTGCATTTTTTAAGGCTTTATTTGCAAGCTCTTTTGTATAAATATTAAAGAGAGTTGGCGAAAAACAGCATCCTTATCCGACAACCTTCCAATAACTATCTTATTGGTCTCATTATATCCTACTCTTGCCACCACTTTCTGTTTTGTGTACAGTTCATTTATTATTCTTCTATCCTTCCAGTCCATGGCAATATTATTTCAAATCCTTAGCAATACATTCCAGTTGACTCTGACAAATACATTCTCCCAATTGGCAAAACATAAATTCAGTTCCCGATTCACAGATAAGATATTAAAGTATTCGTTTTTCCCGCGTCTAATTCGCGATGACATCTCAAGAGAGAAACACTAAGACAGAATTGGGTGAACACTGGCGAAAATAGTTAGTAACATATACCCATAAATAACTTAATTCCTTGCGTCTTAACGCTCCCCACCACGCACCCTTGGGTAATATATGTATGATGGGGACGATTTCTTTTCAAAAATGGTCATGATCGTCCTGATGGCTCTGCTGTCCTTAAAGTATCTACTACATACTACCTTGATCAAAAAGTTCCCGGAATAACCACCGTGTGGCGCTCCCATCGTTCCGATTTGAGTTCTGTTTTTTTGTTAAATTGGTACATCTGTTGTTGATATTCCCTTTAAATCTTAGTGTCATAACTTGACATTTGCAAAAGTTACGTAGCCAAGAGTACATCTATCTCTGTGTGTGTTGGCGATTTTTTACAATTGCAGAAATGGATTTAAATTTGCAACAACGAACTTGTATTAAATTTTGCGTAAAAAACGGATTTAGTGGCGCACGGACGTTGGAAATGTTGGAAAAGTGTTTCGGCAACGATTCTCTAAAAAAAACGGTCGTTTACCAGTGGCACGAGCGGTTCAGAAGTGGTCGTAAGTCAATCGAAGATGATGAACGCAGTGGCAGACCATCGACATCGAAAGTCGGTGAAAAAATTGATAAAGTAAAGAAATGTTGGTCAATAACCGCAAATTAACCCTCAGAGAAATAGCGGAGGACTTGAACATTGCCTATGGATCCGCCCAAGACATTGTGGTTAATGATTTGGGTTTCCGTCGTGTAGCAGCAAAGTTGGTTCCAAAAGACCTCAATTTCATGCAAAAAAGAGACCGTGTTGACGTCGCAAAAGACATGATTTGCGAAGCTGAATCCGATCCCACATTCATCAAAAGGATCATTACTGGAGACGAGACGTGGGTTTATGAGTACGACACGCAATCCAGACATCAGGCAAGTGAATGGCGTTCACCAAATGAGCCGAGACCAAAAAAACCACGTCGTTTTCAGTCAAAAAAGAAGGCAATGCTGACGGTTTTCATGGATTACAACGGTGTAGTGCATCATGAATTTTTGCCAGAAGGCCAGACAGTAAACAAAGAGTATTATTTGGGCGTTATGAGACGTTTGCGTGAAGCAATTCGCCGAAAGAGACCAGAAATGTGGGCAGAAAACTCTTGGATTTTGCACCATGATAACGCACCGTCGCACAGTGCTATCATTATTCGTAATTTTTTGACGAAAAATGCAACAAATACCATCCAACAGCCACCGAATTCACCTGATTTGGCTCCCTGTGACTTCTTTCTGTTCAATCGAGTTAAAAAACCATTACGGGGAACGCGTTTTAGCAGCCGAGAGGAAGTAATGGAAAAATCGCAGGAAGCACTGATGGACATACCGAAAACCGAATATAAAAAATGTTTCGAGGATTGGATCAAGCGCTGGCATAAGTGTGTTGCAGTCGATGGGGATTACTTTGAAGGGGACAATATAGATTTAGATGAATAAACTTGTATTTTTAATTTTCTGAATAAATTCCGGGAAATTTTTGATCAAGGTAGTATGTATACCTGCAATAACTTAAATGGGTTTTAGTTCAATCGGCCAGTATATGTAGTCCGTTTGCAAAGAAAAAATAAATGTACACTACATTGCTTGCTTTTGTTCGGGTAGGAGTCTAAGGAACGAGAAGAAGCATATGAAGGAAAACATTTTAACAGCAATACGGACGTAGTTAAATTATGATTTACGGAGTACGAGAAAACACTTAGTATGAGACGATGGCGATAGTATTAAACAGGTAACAATCTCCCCACGATCACCTCATCTTTCGCGGATAGGCATTCATTCCTCACAAATTCATATATTATCATTTTGGAGAACTTAGCGTTTCTGGAAGAAAATTCTGAGTGGATGAAGTTCAGGGTACCCGGAATTGAAAGTAATAAATCTATGAGGAAGGATAATTCAATATCTATGAAACTTTTAGTTCCCTTACTGCTTGATAGATACAAAATAAATTAATTTGTAATGGAATAAGTCTCCTCAAGGACCTTGAGACCTTATCTGTTGTTGTTGAGGGAGGTGGAGACTTACAACCACAGGTGCCCTCAAAGCGGTCATTTATCCTTCTCATTGCAGTGTGTTGACCTCTCAAACATTGGGTGGTAGATGCAATAAAAGAGAATTATGAAGTGAGAGATGTGGAGTTTAAATCGAATTATGGAAATCAGGGTTGACGAAATGGGAGGGCTCAGATAAAAAATATCCAGGAATTTCGACAGCTGAAGATTTATTAAACGTGCAATTGAAATTTGAAAAAATATTTCGCATTTATGGACTGTGAGCAGTGCTTACAAGTGTGGCTTCTTCTTTATTCGATTTTCCGATGCCATTCATCATCTGAATTGCACGGAGGAGTCTTTTTAAGTTTCGTGTGTCAATGGCTCAAGGGTTGAATGGCTACGAATTTATTTAGGTAGCGCACTTAGAGTGCTCTCTTAAAATTAATCTCAATTGAAATAAATCATGCCGATGAAAGATTTTCGGGTATTCCTTTTGAGCAGTAATTTGCTGACTTTTAGACTGACAAAGAAGACACTTCATAAATCGTTTAATTCCTCTAATTTACTCTACTCGCTGACCCTGGAGCAACAAACTCTTAATGCAGTAGGACAAGATTTAAGTGTATGGTGGCGGTGGGCACTGCTTTCGGCACGTAGTCCATTATTGGTCTGCAAATCATCAAGGGTTATTTATAGCTAAAAATCAATAGCTAAATAAAAAGTGTGTGTACATGTAAATAATTTATATTGCAACCATTTAATTTTATTTTAAAAGAAAGCTTTTCTTTTTTCTTAAATGACAAATGCATGCATAACAGGGCATTAGTTTTAGAGTACCCAGTCATTGCTCTTACAACCTGTTGGTTTGAAAAAAAATTTACTCCGAAAGAAAGATATGGGATAGGTTTAGCTGACAATGGTATTAAAATTTAACGGATATAGATTTCCTGATTTTAAGTCCGTTTTATTTGGTGTATTTTGGATAGATGATTAATTTTCGTAATTTCCACTTGGGCAATTTTATTTTTTTTATGCCAACGTCCTGTTGACTCGTAAAGTCGTCATATTTAGAAATTCTAACCACCGGTGCGTCTCGTAGGTAGCGCGTCCAAGACAGTACCTGTTATATTAGGTTTGAATTTAAATGCTGCCGCTGTCACTTTTTCTTGAAAATCAATGAAAGAATAACCAAAAATAGACTGTTTTTCCGCTCCACTCATAGTTGAAGAAATGAATGTGTTTGTTCAAAAACTGACATCAGACGTACTTGAGTGTGATGCGAGCGGAACGTTTACAGGAAAAGAGGGCGCGTGCATTTTGATACGCATGGAAATACATCGTTTAAAATAGCCTGTGGTTGGCACGAATATGTCATGCGGGGCCATGCATACTTCCCTTTCCCTCTCGACGGCCTGTTGAAGAGAGTCATGACTGTGCCTTTTGGGCGAGGGTGTTTAAGAAATCCCTCTCGCCCTCTTTCGAGAAAAAGGTCCCTCGGTCGCACGCATGCACCATCCCGTATCCCCTCAGCCGTCTCCGATTTCCACCCCCACCCACCCACCCTCTATTTCTGCCCCCGAAAACCTCCCTCCCTTTTTTACCACCTATCCCCTCTCCAACCCTCCCCGTCCTCATACCAAAAATGAACCTCTTCCGCCCTTTTTTTTATCCCTGCTCCCGCCGCTGTGTGTACCACCCCTCAGCATGAACTGCGCGAAGACAGGAACGGGAGTCCCGCTCTCTTCAAACCATCACTCCTATCTCGTCTCCAGCTCTTCGAATAAGAGAGGCAGCCCACTTTCCTTCTACATGCACAGAAAAAAGAGATAAAACACCATTCCTGTCCTTTTTTTACTCGGCAATCTCTTCCAATATTTGATTTATTTCTCTTTTCCGTTTTTTGCGAGTTCTATGGGCTCTGCAAGGTTTGATGTGGGAAGAAGTATAAGGCTTGAGATATCCATTACTGCAGATACCCTGCAAGCCGTCGCAAGAATGTGTGGCAGGGGGTGTTAGAACACTAACCTGCGTTCCCCCCGAGAGGGCGAGAGGAAGGGTAGTGACTACATTCACCATTCCTAGAACATCCATTGCCCACATTACGCGTATTTCTGTGTTCATAGATCTATACCGCATCAGCGTTAAAAATTTCGTTCGGAGAATGTCCTGATTTCGTTAATTTTTTAAGTACAAGTTCATGGCGTATTTCGAGTTGCAAAGTAATCATTGCGAAATTGGCTACGTAAAAATTCTAATCTTCAGTAATTTAAAGCCTTCGTGTGCAATTTTTCCTGCAGACCATTGCTCTGATGAAAACAACTTTGCCCGCAAATGGCCTCATTCTTCTGAAAAAACTTCGTATGCTGTATTAGGCGATTGTGTATGTTTGTTTTTTCCCCTCGGTATTTTAATTCTACGGCAGGAGTAGCAAAGTTAAGAAGAGGCGATACTGAAGGTCTCGTGTTGGTTAGACTTTTTATTTTTCTCTTCCCTTGGTATTGTTTGCATGCCTTTTACTTCTTGTTTTCTCGGAAAAATTGACATTTTACACCTATCCATTCTAAATTCATTTTCTCTAATCTTGAATGAATGTCTTCCATAGTAATTTGGAGTTTTTATAATGTGATGAACACCTTTAAAAGGTAAATTCTACGAGACTCAACTTGCGCTTTTTATGATATACTTAGTTCGGGAGAGAGAAATGTTCAAAGGACGCAGTTTTACTAGATTTAAAAAAGGCTTTAGAAAATGTATCTCATATTTAACCACTCACAAAGCGTAGAAGTCATCGCAGGTGTTCCCTGAGGAAGTGTTATCGTACCTTTTTTATTCCTTATTAATATTACCGTGATATCCGCAATACTGAGGATAAAGTGGCTTTAGCAGATGACACCGAAATAGAAAGTGTAGACTCGATTAAATCCTTGGGAGCTACCCTCTCTCACGACCTCTCCTGAGTGAAAATATACGGGAGCATGTGGACAGGCTTAAAAAAAAATTGGATTTATTAGAAGACTGCTTGAGAAATGTGGTGCAAAGGTTAAAGAGAAATGTTATTTTTCTTTCGTTGGGTCTCATTTAGAATATGCAGCCAGTATATGGGATCCTCACAAATTTGGATTGATTGCCAAATTGGATCGCGTGAAGCTTAGAGGAGCTAGATTTGCAAAACATTGTTATGAAAAGCGGAGTAGCGTATCATAATTATTAGATCATCTAGGTTGGGAATCATTCACGGAGCAAAGGCTAAGCTACAGACGATATCTCTTGCATGAATTGGAAGGTCTCTTGAGCAGTGATGTTAAAAATGTGTTATTACCTCAATCACTTTACGGTAGTTGAAATCATGTTAATACAATTTGAGAGATTATGTGCAGAACAAATAGATTTAAGATGTCTTTTTTTCAACCTAGAATATGGGATCAGAATAACATTGCCCGACCGCGGTAGGAGGGAAAGGTGGTTTGGTGTGTAAGGGCAAACAATTTCACTGAATGATGGACCCGCAGCTCCAGCCATTGCTTTTCCGGGGGCATAATTAACACCGCTTCGACGATGTGAAAGAATATCGTCAGATAACGTTAAGATAAGATTCAAAATAAATGAAAATTTCATTGAGTGACATCCACACGTTAGTAATAGAAAAAGTACACATGGAAAAATTTTTGCCCGTGGTGTGTTCCACGGCACTCTCTGATTAATCACGATTGCCTGGCAAAATTAAAGTTAAGTGTTTTCCTTATCCTCCCTATGGTCCAAATATAGCCTCAAGTGACGGTTTTCTGTTCCTCAATGAGAATTCACGCCTTCCTGGAAAGTGTTTTTAATTATTAGATGCAGGTGTAGGCGAACTGATCATGTTTCAA
Organism: Hetaerina americana; assembly: GCF_022747635.1. Taxonomy (NCBI): domain Eukaryota; kingdom Metazoa; phylum Arthropoda; class Insecta; order Odonata; family Calopterygidae; genus Hetaerina; species Hetaerina americana. The sequence continues at coordinate 71,512,401 of NW_027286985.1, forward strand.
CTTGAAATGGCTGCCAATGACTCAATATTGGATTTAAATCGGTGAAACTTTTACCACATATACGAGTACATTACGCATTTAGGTAACAACACAACAAAAGTAAAATATTAAAATTGAAGTTATTTGAAAAGGTATGTGAATAAAATATTTCTTTCCCTTCTCGTCGTTATAACAGAGGGCTACTGTGAACTTTTTTTTTACCTTTTCATATTTCAACATAAATCTTTACTTTTATTCACCACCTGCGAACAATAAGATTCATGAAGTGATCTATTTACATGTCTTTTCTAAAATTTTCTTGCATAGTACAAGAAACTGTTCCTCGACTTGTGGGTCAAGTGGCATTTTATGTTTGGCGCAGCACAATCCGTTGCCAGAAAGTCTTGCCAAATCATCAAATAAAATTGGCTGTCGACGGTTGGTTACAATTATTTATAAAATGGCACTCAAGCTAGCTAGGCACTGGCGCTTCATAAGTGCCCCAGCAAAATATAACTCACGACTTTCGAGCTAACCAGTCAAGTGGGTTTATCGACGTACCATCTGTACGTAGAATTGGTGAAAAATATTACATTTTTGTATTTTTTGTTTGAGAAAACTACCTAAAGTTTTATGACCAAGTTTTCCACATTGAAATAAAGTGAGCGAAAACAAACAAGATTTTAAAACGTTTTACTTACAGGTAGAAAATTATGGATGACCAAATGTATTGATAACCAGAAAACAATGGGAACAAAGAAAATACCCCCTCACCTAACGACTTGCAGGCACTGAGTAAACAATTTTCCAGACAAATTAACACATTTCATGACACCCTGACTAGTTTCTGGCTCGTTGTTTTATGTTATATTTTCCCGTCCGATTACCGATGGCATTCTGTGGAGCTCCTGTGGACACTGGCCAGGAGTAGTGAAGAGAACGACACTTGGGCGTGAAAATGCCGTAGAAAAAAAACAACCTGGTAAGAAAAAAATAACTCCTCACCCCTTTCCCTCCAGATTACCCTTTTCTTCGCCCGTCGACAATCGGGTAACGGCTGCAACCGTACTCAAGAAAGGCCGAGTGCAAGAATGCCTCTTTTTTTTACCCGCATTTCCCTCCCCCTTCCCCCTAAGGCACCCAGAGATGTAATTCTATTGTGTTTATCCCAATCGCGGAAGTCATGCCCCCGCACCGCAGGCAGCTGGCGGAGGGACGGCGGAGAGGTGCGGGGATAGTGAGCGGGCATTAAGTTATTGCGATGCTTTTAAATGGGTTGAGTGCGCTGCTTCGGAATCGCTTCGCATTTTACGGCAGCGCTCGTTCCAACGAATGGATTTGAGAGAGGGAGATGAGCGGTTTCCGAACTCACTCGGAACGATGGATATATTTCTACATATATATATATTTTTTTCCTTCGTCTTAGTGTTACTACCGCCTCGTCTCCCTCCGCCATCTCTCCCTCCACAGTTTTATTGCCTACTTCGATCGCAATTGTCTCCCTGTAGCTAAGGGCCCACCCTCACCCCGTATATCTCTCCCACCTCCTTAATCCTATCGTCAAAGAGCCCGATGGACCGAGGTGACTGTAAATCAAAGTGATTGATGAGGACCGGTCGGAAACGTTTTTAGCGGAGCCTTTCACGGTGAGTCGGATGCGGGGGCATAAAAATTGAAATCAGCCTCTCCCATCGTCTTCTTCGACCTCCTCTTCACTTCTTCACCCGCGGAGCCAGTCTTTTTTTAAGTGCGTTTTGCTCTCCTTCCCTTCGAACCCGAAAACTCAGGTGGATGGATGGTAGGGAGAGAGAGAGAGAAACGGAACAGGAGATGAATTAGGCAGGGCACCCGGGGAAAGGCACCGAATAAAAAAAGGGGGAAAGAATGTATATATATCCCATTTCTTCCAGCCGAGATTTTCCTTTCTTTCCCTCTCTATAGGTAATACCGGACCGATCTTTGGACGAGAACCTTCCACCCACTCAACGCGGGTTGCTCGATGTTGGATGGGATGGGCTACCTATGAGGCCTCGCAGGGAACGGCCCTATTTTGGGTTATAATGGGCGGAAATCGGTAATTTATCTGTATTCCGTTGCCTCATTTACTCGCGCACACTCAATTACGTCCACTATTTCTCATTTGCCGCAGCAAAGCCTAAGGGCCGTGTGAGGACCAAAAGAAAGAAATGGAAAATCCAAATGTACGTGTATTTAAATGCACTTAATGCTCGCAGTTGACATTCAATGAATGCAAGGATTCGTCTTGTTGCCGACTTCGATGGTTGCAAAAATTGCTGCGACAATTATCCACGTTGTTGTTTTGCATGTGGTATTGTTCCTTTTTACGGTTGGTGACCTAACACCCCCCGCCACACGCCCTTGCGGCGGCTTGCGGGGTATTATGTAGATGTAGATGACAAGATAGTATGACGGCTATGTTGGAAGAATTAGTTTGTGAGCTACTTTTTTCGCCTAGAGAGCAGAAAAAACATAGACTTTTAGAGAGGTACAGGAAACTTAAGCTTTTTAGAAACACAGGGTGGATTATTACATCGCCAAATTATATTGATAGGTTCATTCACTGGGATAAAATAGCAGAGGTGGATCGTTACCGACAGACCCTCGCAGGATAATTCATTCAAAACGAAATCGAACCCAAGGTTTCGAATGTATAGTATTTACTTAAGAAGGAATATAGTATTTTACGCTTATTTAGTGATATATCAATTATTTAGTAATATATGTATGAATATATGTTTATGAGTGTTTTGTATAGGAGCTACTAAAACTTAATTTTTTTTTCGAAATCTATGATAACAAAGAAATTGAACTGATAAAATATGCAAGTGCTAGTAAAGTATCTCCACCTCTAAGATGCCATAATCTTTGTAAAAGTATATTTTGTATAATTTAATTTTTATGATTGAAAGGTAAACAATGCAGTCTCTATATAAGCCCAACGATGATGTCGCGAATACCAAAATGCATATGCCAAATCAAATACCAATGATACAGAAGACTTCCATCGAAAAAGATTGCATCTTTGAATCTTGAAAAGTCATTGATTTTTTTCGTGCATTGTCTCATTCCTTTACGAGTATCCCCGATTCCTAAATTGCATTGTGTTGACCTAACTATATTATATAAGTCTATTTCAGCTTGAATTTATCCACGGAATAACTCCACACAATAACTGTGCGATTTTAACTTGTTCGCGCATATATCCACGCAATAACTGTGCGATTTTAACTTGTTCGCGCATTTAGCACATCTCGGTTGAAAAGAATTTCTGGCATTGCTTCATGTACTCTCGTTTTCTATGGCTTCTCAGTTCCCAGTTATGACTAAGATTATTTGCATATTTGAAATGAACAGTATTTATCATTTTGAACTGGAAACCGCATGAATTAGAGGAACGCATGTGCCCTTCATGCGGGAAGTAGTGTATTAGCGTATTTTCCATCGTAACGCCTGTAGGCGTCACATTTTCTCTTGTGATCATATGTTTTAATGGTAGCCAATTCCAAAATAAATTACATACATGAAATAATTACGAAATATGTCAAAGGTAGGCTTTTCAAATAGTGATGAATTTAAGGTCAACATATGTAGACCAGGTAAAAACTATAGTTCCCTGCTCTAAAATGTTGCAAATTCCTGTGTGCCTGACAACTTTATATTAAGCCAAGTTCCGGCATGAATTCAGGGTTTCCTGCGACCATACTTAGATCCAAATCGTGAATTTTTGCGCTGAAATTTGTGGTGCAAAAATGTGCCAAAAATATACTCATAGCTTAAGGGATATTATCTCCTTGGCTTTTTATTGAATTTGCGTACTTATTTTTCCCTTCTTGGGCCATCGGGAGCAGTGATCACACCTCCGCAGGAAACTCATCTACCCACAGCAGCACACACACAGTCGCACGCCCCTCTCCTCTCATGGTGTCGACACCCCCTTGGTTCCCTCTCTCCCACGCGCAGCCTCCACAGTTATAGCCTGGCTGAGCCGCTCGGGCCACCACACGCCACTTCCTCCCCCGCAAACCTCCGTAGCGCCCCGCCGGGAAACACAAAGGCCATCGGCTCTATTGCTCTCCTACCCTCCCCGCCTCCGTCGCCACTTCTAGCAGACGTAGGAGGACTTCTCCGCTCCCTTCGGAAAGGAGGAGATGGGAAGATAAGATAAAAATGGTCTTTTGAGGAGATAGTCATCTGACGAGAGCTTCTCTTCTATGCCTCCCACCCTCTCCCTCTCTATACCTCGCCCTTCCTTTTTCCTTCTACACTCTTTTCCTGATGGACGAGGGTCACTGGGTTTTGTTAAGGGAGGTAGAAGATAATGTTAAGGGTATGAGGATGGTTGTGTTTGGTGTCCCGTTGGAAATGGCTTGCAGAAGTTCTGGTACTCTGGATAGGTTGCCCTTGGATGAAGCGTCAGAAATCCATGATGGGAATGGTATTTTGAAGTATACAGTAACCCTTGTAATATTTCCATCAATTTCGATGCTTTGCTATCATCTTTAAAACAAAGAGGTTCGCGAGAAATGTGGGAAATTGCTGTAAATATTCTGCCGTGAAGGTTTTGAGCGATTCTTGCAATTTACTCCAACTCTATTAACCTACACAGGGAAAAAATAAGTCTTAACTCCCTGACTAGTTCTTTAGCTTCTGATGCTTTCCAAAACGCTGTCGTAGCTCTTATTTTTCCAATGATTATGGTGCTTATGATTGCCATAGCCAGAAATTATAACTTAATCGAAGCGGCTTCGTAATAAAGAAGACAGTGTTGAAAAATATTTTTAGGCATGAGTTTGCTGGAAATATAATGTCCATCATTCAGTAACTAATAGGTGTGCCAAGTATAACTGTAAAACAAATCTCCACTTTCCAGTGCCAAAATTGAGCCTAGGTGGGAAGACTTTTAAGAAGTAACAACACGAAACCGAACCCCTTTTTCCAGCGAAATTTGAAAAGTCACCTTACCTTTTGAACACACCTCGTACATTAACTGATGATAGATACGTAGATACGTTCTGTAGGAAAAGGAAATTCATAAAATGCGTCCGCTACAGTTATCAATTTTAAGTTTTCATTTGGGGAGTGTAGAGATACAGGTAATCGCGCACTAGAGATCTTCGGCGTTTGAAATTCACAAAACTAGTGAAAAGGACCTTACTTTCTGCCGCCTGAGGTCTTCTAGTATCCTAAAAATCACACAGCTTGGATGATGCTGGGGGTGTCCAGAGTCATTGGAAATTGGCCACGCTCTCCCTAGTAATAACTGAGAGATTTACATCCCAGGCTACCACGCCCAATTAGAAAGTTTATCGATTTTCCATAATTAATTCGATTCTAGTGGCCACTCACGCAAGATGCATGGCTGAAACTTGGCAGTACCAAAGAAATTATTACAATTAACAGTAGCAATCATATAGAGTAATTAAAAAAATATATTACTCAGTTGAAACATAAAATTCAAAGTCAAATTTTACACAGTGCAATACACCGAGCGTGTGAGATTATTCCATCGTTAGGGATATAAATATTTCTCACTCCCTGCTGTATTAGTATATTCGGTGACAGCAAGGGAGTTATTGTTTTCTGACCTCAATCCAAGGCTGCATCACAAGTGTAGGAAAAAGTGCTAGATCCAAAGTACAGCACTTTTGTATACTTTTTATCCATAGGATGGTATTTTACTATTTTTTATGAAAACCTAAAATTATTTTTCCTAGTGCGTTTAACTTACCAGATAAAATAAGGGATATAAATTCCAGGACAGATAGATTCAAATACTCATGCTTTCCCAGAGCAGTCAGAAATCATATTATTAAGAAACCAAAGTCACTTTAGAAATATTAAAAACATTAATGTACATGTCCAAACAAAATTAAACGTTGCAAAGATATCAGGTACATTTGTAGGTGCATGTGTATGTTAGTTGGTAGTTTGTATGTTTGAATGTGTGTGGGGTGTAAGTGTTCTTGCATGAATGTATACCATGTTTTGTTTGTAGACTATACATTTGTGGCTTTTGTATGCGGTTTTCATCTTTCTTAATTACGGGTGGTGTCCTAGCACCCCCCGCCACACGCCCTTGCGGTGGCTTGCGGGGTATTAAGTGGAAGTAGATGTAGAACTTTGTAGGTAGTTATAATGACTAGTACACGTTATTTATCTTACTCGGTCGGTTTTAAATGTCATGATTAAGTTTATTAAAGAGCATCCATAGGAATCTGGGGAGATTTAGGTACACCGATCAATGTCTTGTACTATAAATTATATTGGTGAAAAATTACTCTTAAGAACTGAATTGAAAATCAGTTCATTAGACATACATGGGGAACTATATCTGACGGGTTGCTTTTTGGATGTGCCTTTGAGGAACGCTGCAATAATTTACTTTGAATTCGGATATAATTTACGGTAGCATATGCAAAGTTATCCTACGATATGGCATTGGATATCCTTGAACTATTGTGAAAGATTTATCAAACCTACTTGAACACCGTTTTTAATTGCAGCTATCATTTTTTTATCTTTATTTTGCAATTAACTATTGTGTGTATTAACATCTGTAAATTTTGTGAAGAAGATGTCAACGGAAGGGAGACTTATTACCGATTGAAGCAAGGTTAAGATGTGAAGGCCAATGCTCCTTTTATTTCCCGACGGATTAGCAGATATTATAAATAACTGATACAGAGAGTACGCAGACGTAAGACCTTTTTTAAATATACGATCGATGAAAGTGGTATAAGTTAAAGGTTTATGCATGGTGTTTCTAGTCTCTTTTTTATATTTATTTGGAAATATATTCGAATTTTATGTGTAGCTTTTCTTAGTTCATGTCTTCTCTGTATTTTTATTTATATTCCCGTCTTGGAGTCACTGTTATTCTTCAATCAAAAAATAGTTTATGGACGTCCTTTTCTTTCGGAACAGTTTTATCTCCAGGCATTAGATTAAACATCACTCTACTGACTGCTCAATCTCCCCTCATCGTCGTATCTTCATCCTGTCCACGATGTTTAGTCTGGCCAAACACAACTGGGCAATTGCCTTTTTTCGCCTTTCTATTCTCTCCAAGATCTCTCCATTCACGTTTCCCCTCCTTTTCTTCACGAATGTGAATGTTTGGAGGGTGAAATTGACGATATTTCCAGTTTGGCGACAACATTTCAATCCCATTTCGGGAAGCACAATGGTCAGCTCCTGTCTAGATCTCTTTGATAGCGTTGTCGAGTTTATCGCCGTCGTCACATCTATCGAGAATCTCTACCTCGCGCGTGGCTTACCCGCCCTATCCTTCTTCGCCATCTCCTCCGCTCCTTACCTTCTCCCTCTCTCTTGCTTACGGCGAACGCCTTCTGAAGGTCCCTTGGGAAGGAAGATTCGTCCCTATGGGCTACCACTCACCTCCATCTCTCTCATTCCCTTATTCCATACTTCCTTCTCCTGCTGTCTTTTTCCATCCACTTCACTCATCCGTGGAAGGATGTCATTATTCTCATCCCGAGTCGGAACTGGTTTCTCCTTACCTAAGTTACGTCCGCATATTATTTTACTTTTGTTAATATTAAGGCGATGGGATTCGTCGCTGCTGGTATGCATATTTAAATAAAATTTATTATCACCGTATGGGATAAACAGGCTTGCTAGGTTGTCTCACTGACTATGAGAATGAGATGTCACTGCGCTTTACTTAGGTCACATTTCGAGTACACCGCAAGTGTTTGGGATCCACGGGAGAAAACTTAAATTACAGAATTTGATAAGGTTCAGAGAAAATCTACTATTTTAGTTCAAAATATGTCATGGGAAGAGTAAGCGTGATGGGTATTTTAAGGCATTAGGTTGGGGTCTCTTGATTAATGAAGAGAGCAGGCAAAACTGTTAGATAGGTAGAGTACAACCGGTTTTTTATTTTACTTGTGACAAACAGGGGATTGTTATGACCAACATTATATTGGGAGATTTTACCGCAGGGATGAAATAAGAGAGAAAGACCGTCTCAGAAATATTATTTCACTCGTTTTCCCCTCCCACAATACCCAATTATAACAAAATTGAAGCCAAGCGCCTGATTATGTTAACTTAAAGACTAATATTGAACGATTTTTTCAAAAATCAATTATTACATGACGTATACGATCATGTATTTATGTATATGCACCAGTCTTTTTGTGTATCTACAGATATATGTTCAAATGCATGTTTGAACTAATATTTCTTCTGTGCGTATCGCTGATTTCCTAATACACCCACTGTGGATACTTTTCATTTTAAACGGTATTAGGAGACATTTATATTCTTTTCTTATTAAATAATCACTCCTACAGGATTTCTATTGCTACAGTTTGTGGTATGAACGCGAGAACTGAGGTGCGATGGCATAAGAAAACACAGTTTGTCCTGAGTGATCGAATGAACATAGAAAATCATTTTTTGAACGCGGTAAAATACAATTGTGTAAATTTTATTGCCTAGATCGCTGGTAAACACATAACAATCAGTGATAAAATTAAAATGATTTTGCCAGGATTTGGATCAGCTTAAATAAGAGTTTTCTGAGCCAATAGATAGTATTACCAAATTGATCATGGGGAATGAGAATTCCAAACCTTCTCGAATAATTTGTTTTTCAGCAAATCTCGACTTATGTGATTTTTGAAGTAACTTTATTCATGCTAAAAGTCATAAAGTCTCAATTGAAAAAAGTTGAAGGAATATTCTTCTACTACCACTTAAATTGGTTGTGCTGGAGTTTTGTAAGGATTCGATGAAGCATCGGTCTAATATTTCTCTCTCGTCTCTCCCGAAGTGCTGGCACGCTCAAGAACAGTGGATGTCTAGTCTGCCCACTCCTACAGTGTAGGTACTTGGTTTCGCGTGGGCGGTAAGTCACGCTATATCTATCCGCCGTTTGTGTAAAGCGTACCCAACATGTGTATAAGCTGATAAATTATTCGTCTCATTCGTCGACAAATTGGTAGTAGCACCGCAATCAGGGTAATATTTCAAATCTTTTGATATGTCCACATCACACCGTGGCTTCGCAGGCCGACGTTTGTCTCTTTGAATCAGTTATTAAAACGGCACACTCATCAGTTCCCGTCGTTAGGCGTACCTAAATATGAACACACACACAAATTAATTCACTTTCATAAAATTTATATTTATCTAACAAGCCCTATCCTTTCTTCCGCTGAAGGAGGTAGTCACGCCACCGATAATTACTCTGCACTTGTGCTTCCTTTTTTACGTGCACAATTGGCACAAACACCTTTTTCATCGGAAGGAAAAAGGTGGTTGCCCCCGTAAAGAAAATTGGTTGAACCTCCGAAACATAACAAAGTTAATATTTTTAGTGTTCTTTTTCGTGTTTTTTGCCATATTCAGTATCAACTTAACTTATATTCACGTTCGTGAATATTTTTAAAAGTGTGCTGTTTTTGTGCTTGTTTATTAATTTTTTGAGCATTTCACTAATGGAGAACAGGAAAGACACACAATATAGTTAATAAATCAAAAGTTATGCAATGCGAATCATAGACAACTTACCAACCTCCCATTTAAAGGATTTGGTTTAGTCCTAGTAATTAAAGTTACTAAAAATATTGTCCGTTTTAACAGGATACGTGTGTATGGTGTCTTTTTTGATGGATACACAGCCGCAGTAGCGGTAGATCACTGAAAAACACAGCCAGGAACATTCTCCAAAGTGACCCAGTCCTTACTTTTATGGCATCAGTCAATTTTGCGCACAACGGTTGCTTCTAAACTCTTGTTTCTTCCTTTATCTACACTAGGAACCTATCTAGATAAATATCTATGTACATACATACATGTATGCGTATTTATGAATGTATGCATAGATAGATACACACATGTACTCGCAAATAAAAATATATATATATATATATATATTTATGCATAGCATATATATGCATAGCATTATATATAGCATATATTCATATCATTATATATATAATTATATACACTTATATACACACACACATTTATATATATATATATATATATATATATATATATATATATGTATATATATATATATATATATATATATATATATATATATATGGTGAAGTTAATGAACGGTTTTACTTTGAACAAGTAGTAAAAATAACTTTTTTTGGAGTGGTAACCCATTAAAGGAATTACAGCCAGAGGTACTCTCATAAAAATGAGTGCAGACAAAATGCATACGCACCCCCACTGATATATTTACACAGTCGAACCACATGCATTGGAATAAGAAACAGAACAGCTATCACATGCAGTGATCACTTAGCTGTGGTTAGAGTAGTGATATTCATTGTTTATCACGGCGTTTACAGTCTCCTTCTCGTTAGAAGTGTCGAAAAAAATTTGAAGCTTCACTTTGGCGTGCGAAGATTGCAAGTGCATACACGTGCGCGAATACTTCCTTTCCACTTCCGAGAATTGATTCCTCTCCCTTGAGAAGCCACTCCGCCCCCCCTCACGCGGAGTGCCTCTTTTCGTGCGGTGTACCTACCAGTGGTGTGGGCACTCGCGGCAGCCGTGGCCGCACTCAATTTCCCCACTCATCCATCTCTTCTTTCTCCCTCGCTGGACTCACTCTTTCCTCGCTTTTCAAGTTGGTTATGGTCAACCGTGGCCATAACTCCCCCTCCGTATTTTACTCTAGAAGCCTTCTTACTCGCCTAAAATCCCCGAGAGCGTCTCCTTCAAGTTTCGCGCAGTTCCACCTTCCATCTTTCCAGGAGATGCTGGTCGGTGATAAGGAAGGTACTGTCGAGTTTCAGCGGGTGTGTGCCCTCCTCTTTCCACGCTCCCTGCTCCACACAGCTCTCCCCGCCGCACCGTCTTTTGTGGGCTCCCGCCTCGCTCCTCTTTATACATCCTCCCCTTCCACCCCACAGCACACGTCCTCACCTCTCTCTTGCTTCTCGTTTTCCATCTCCCCCCTTCCCTGGTGAGGGAGAGGGAGGAAGACTGCCCACGGAGAGGCTGTGAGGTCCTCGCCGCCTCCTACTCTCCTTTCATCCGCTATTTCTCATCCCCTTTCCAGCCCTGGGCATTCGCCCGCGTCATGGGGAGTCGTGCGAGGCGGGACCGTCGATGCCAACGCCGCCGGACGCGGGCGGAGGAGGGGCGTTTGTCGAAAGGGCGATAATGTTCCCCTTTTCGCCCCACGTCATTGTCTCCCGAACGGATAATTTACTCATTGAGACTGCGTGTTACGGAGGTGTTTATTTCATTTTTTATTGTTATAATTCCTTAAACTTCAGCGCAAACTCCGGAATTCATCTTGCGATTTACTTAATAGAAGCGCTTGTTGTGTTAGCGTGCAAGGATCATAGAAGAAAGATTACAAGTTGAGGGGGTTGCTGTCTCCCAATGTTTGAATAATTTTCATGCTGCGGCTATGTAAATGACTTCCGTCATTCTTAAATTTGCAAGCTACGTGACAATTGCTATGGTAAAATATACAAAGGGGAATATTGCTAATCGTTTTTGCATTGCGTAAGCCTCTGGTGACACAAGCGCACGTAGGTTCCCCAAAAATCTTTGCTTTCATCGGGTTTCATCATCATCCAGGTTGTAGAATGACTGCCACTTTGGTTACTATTACGAAATATTATTCCACGCCAGTATTGTAATACCATCGGTGCATTTTTACAGAAAAAATGGAATTACGAGGATATTACGTAAACAAAACGATGTGACAAGCTGTTGACACCCACAGATACTGTGTGTTATATGCTTTGCAGGAATTTCAATTTTCAATCAATACTGTATCCTTTCGAAAATGACAACACCTCTGAACCTTCACATAATACAAAAATGGCCTTTTCTCTATGCATGTGATAAAGTCTATATCACCCTGAGCTTATATTTTTGATCCATACTGCTGTGTTTTAATTCATCATGTCATAATTGATTTCATGATTTCAATTTGTCTTCATCAAAACTGAATACTATATTATGAAAATGGGTTCAGTTGACATCTCAGAAGTTCTGTAAATACGGTGTCCATACTTGTATGTATCAGGAATTTCTGTTTATCGATCGGTCCTGAAAACAGCAGTTATTTCATCGATTTACATTAAATGCAAGAGAGGTGAAGGAATGAATTCATTTAATTGCTAATTTTGTCTATTTTCCTTTGATTTTTAAAGCCCCTGTACCCAAGGCCGGTCTCGAGCCATTGACTTTCGAGTGATCAACCGTATCCACCAGACTATGGCAATAAAATATCCGGTCTTAACTCCTTGCACGTTTACCGATTGTAGTATCCAGCGAATATTCTATTGAGGTTGATGTTTCTTGAGAGACCGTATTGATGCGATGGTGGATATTATTTGTGGCGATCTTTGCTATCGTGTGCTGATTTATACTTAGTTCTGTACCGTTCTTCAGTTGTTTTCTGTGTTAAAAATATCATTGAATTATGCCAATGCTTTTTATGTTGATTTTTATGCCAGTAATTTAAAGTTATCATATTTCCTGGTTGCTAATAACCATCGATATTTAAGAGCGTCAAAACTGAATTTTATCTACCCAAAACACTGAAATGTTGCTGTCGAAAAATACCGAGTAAGAGAGACAATGATTTTTTTTGCGTTGGTCAGGATAAATTAATGAAGAAGTACAATTATACACTCAATAAGAAAGCCTACTATATTCGGGGAAAACTCATTTTTTCAACCAGCTATAGAAAATCCACATGGATACTACTCTAGGAGAGAACAAGATTTAATATTCGTTACATTCTGTTGGAAAAGGCATTTGAACACAGAGAAAATATTTTAATAATCGCTGAATGCAAAAATAACAGGGCTATTAGTGATCAATTACTGATAATGACGTAGATTCTACTTAATCAAAAAAAACTTATTGGGAAATGAAGTATCATAGGCAGGTGGAAAACGAGGAGGAAATAGGAAATGGTTGATCGATGAAATTTCAGAAGATAGTAACATTAAAAGATCGAATATAATAGATGAAAATTCATTAGAAAACCGCATAACGTAAAGTCTGAGGAACAGAAGTTGTTTATAGGTTTATATATGTAAATAAGAAAAAAATAACGCAACATTTAATAAATACGAAAACTGAATATGTTGTACCATAGGGAAATGTAAAATGAACGGTAATTCAACTGGCCTAAAAATAATATGTGATGAGATATTTAAAGGGCACCTATCACAGTCATAATTTTTGCAGTGTATATAATTGTAGGTAGTCCCTTTAGGAATTTCAAATCATTGCTCTTTGATTTGTTAATGCGAAATTGAAATTTTACCTGGGTAATAATTGAGAGAAATATTAGTTATTAGTGAGGGAACTTAAAATTTAAGAATTGAGTAAAAGAATATTTGAAGAAAACTTTATGTCAAGACGAAACAGAGGATTCGAGATAAATTTTGGAAATAAATGATTTACGGGAGGAAAGGCAACTGTTAATTATAGTAGTCGTTCTGCTGAACACCGAAACGAAGATACTGTAGAGATTTGATCATCGATAATGATGCCGATGGAAAAATGTGGCTGGATTCCAGGAAAAAGTAATACGAGTAGTACTACCTAAATTCAAAGAGAGGGCGGCAGACAAATAAGAAAATATTAGAGCCGTTACACTTACCTCTCTCGGTCAGGATAGTGATGAAGTGAATGACAGTGGAAGTCTTTCAAGAAGATAACTCTAGCTTAGAGGTAAACACCCATTAAGGTATCAGGTTGGTAGAGCCTTGTTCTTGCCAGTCCCAGTGACTGCCATTCTAGTCCCGACGACATTCCAGCCCGGTGTTTCAAGCCCGGGCGACGGATTCTCGTTCTCACGAAGTCTCTGTGCAAACAAAAATCTCCATTCGGAAGGACATCTCGCGGTAATATATCGATCGAGTGCGAATGATCCCTTATCTTTTATCTCATTAACTCAGTAATGTATGATTAAACCACCAGTTATATTAAAATTTAATTTTTGCGTAGTTGCATTTGAGGAATTAGTTATATATATTTATGTTACGGAGTAATTTATATTCAAGATATTTTAGTGAAAAACATTTATGGTCATTATCACGGAGGAAATACAAGTAGGAACGATTGTCAGAAGGTGAAAACATTTTGCAGCACCTTTCATGTCCGCTGCGCTATAAAATCCAGGGGTAATGAAAACGGAGATTTTTACGCCGAGGGTCAGTTAACATGCTTTTAATTGATGGTGGCAAAGGATGTTGATGTGAAAGGTCTCGCGGATATATTTCTCACATTAAAAAGGTAAAAAAGTAGCACAACGCATAGATTTGTGGAAATCTATGCTAATAATTTGTAGAAAAGCAATAATTTGGATAGCTTATTATAACAAGAAAAACATGAGAAACTGACAAAATTTTATTACTTAAGATCAAGGATCTACAATAAGGGAAGAGAAAATAGTGATACGTAGAGAGTAATCGGCAAAGAAAGAATTATTCCAGAAAAAAGTCTGCTAAGAGCTAGGAAAGACAGCACAAATTGACGAGTAAGAGTCAATTAACTAAAGGGAAAAGAGGTGAATGATTTAGATGAGTGTGAACAGACTTTGACCCCGGTAGAAAAATATTAACTTCCTTCAGATTTTAGACTTAGAAGAATGATGAAATTGGAATTGAAAATTGAAGGAATATACTAGTGAAGATAAAGAAAGGGACCACTTGCGGAAAATGCAATCTTAATTGGCTTCCTTCAAGGTGTTCCCGATTCCTCAAACATTGGTGCAATGGTTGAGAATAAATAAAAATTAGGTAACGGATTGAGTAGAAATTGTTAAGCAGATAGTGAGAATTGTGAATGTGGGGCTTAAAAAAGGATTGGTGGCTGACAGAAAACCTAAAAGCTGAAGTGGAGATCTGAATATTTTCAGAGAAGCGAGTAGTTTATTTGAACTTTTCTTTCGGTTTGGGATCGTATGATGATGGTCTTTCCTGAAATATATAAAAACTCTTTGGTAACCGAAAAAAAGCATATGCCTATTATTAATAAAAATACAAAATTATTGCCAAAGAATAGTTAGGCTGTTCCTTCGCTATATCTCTGCCTTAATTGAGGTGGGCAACCCACCAAAATTTACCTGGTGGTGATAATAATAAACAACGGCATTTTTTTTAATGAATTGTTATGTCTTTAGTGGTTTTTCGAGGGCTAGGGCCTAGCCACATTGAAACACATGATTCCATTTTATTATAAAACTAGGCCATATTCGGCCCGGACAGAAGCTGGTGGGATAGGTTTAAGTTCCCAGGGTTTCTGTTGAAGTCCCCACCCCCCAACTAACTATCGAGTAACTACTTAAGTATTACAAACGTTCTTTGCTCCTACTCCTCAACCAAATTACTCTAAGAATGATAAAAGTGGTGGATATCATGGTCGTTTAAATTCATAATTTACTGTGAAATTTAGTCTTGTTTGTTCTATTATCCTACATATAAATAATCGTTAGAAAGTGACGAGAGGTTAATATCTAAAAAAAATGTATTGAAAACGTATAATTAATCCTCTTCTATTATATTTATAGAATGAAAAAAAGTATACCAATGCTTGCCCGTGTTCATATCAATTGTGTAAAATCACATCGGTGCCCAGGCGGGAGGGGTTTGGCGGTTGGTGGGAGGCGAGTGAGGGACGGGCCTCAACCCGCTCAGCGCTGTTCGCGGCAAGCCTGCAGCCAAGCATGCGCCAGCATCTCCATGGGCACATACGTATAACGAAGCATATGAAGCATATTTCTTGCTCGGGGGAAAGCCCTATGGAACTTACTCTGTCGTCATCGGAGCATATAAAAATGTAAAGCTTTCAATACGTATAATAAGCAGTATGTATAGGACAAATTTTATATGTATAGTTCGTCATATATAGAAACTATACGAGCCTTACATTTCTCGTACGTTTAATACATCAATACGCTAAAACGAATCACATTTCCGTATGTAAAGGGTTCTAACATGGGTTATAGACCCTTAGGACAGTCGTTTTACAGTGCAGAATGCATATCTTGTTGCAGCTGCACTTTGACTAGTGGGGCACGGCTATGGCGGGTGTCGCAGGTACCTGACCGAAGTAAATGTTTTGTCACCGAATCGATCAATTTCAACGTTAGATTTTCAGTGTCTCTTGGAGTTGCAAAATAAATGGCGCCCATTCTTTATCTTTCTTAAAGCAAATAGGACACATGTATATATATATATATATATATATATATATATATATATATATATCGACCAAACATTGGGAATATACACCCATTTGATGCTGAATACATACGTTTTTGTAAATATATTTTCTATAATCATTCTGCCATACACCTCCGTCCACCATCATTATTTGCTATTCGTTAATTTGACACTTCCCAATAAAAAATGAATTTTGTTTCACAAAAATTCAGCTTCGCTTTAAATTTTTTATCAAGAAATTTCCAAAAACCATTTTTGGTGCATGTCAAAATTTCAGCCTTAATCCTTCAGAAAATGTATTGTCCTCGTGTTTCCTGTTACGTGTTATGACATTTTGATCCCAAGTCTTCAAATATCCGTCACACCCGTATTGTTTAGAGATCATCAACTCCTGCAGTAAACACACCTGGGACGTTATTTCGGAAGGAGACGATGGTTTTTTAAGAAAGCATGTTTCCCATTCGTCTCCGTCCAAGTCACACACTCGCGGCGTGTTCCTCCGCGCTTCGGAGCGGAACCGTTGTCGATTTCCGCGCCTAGTTCCATCACGCCGTCGTGCACTCAATTACGCCGCAGTTCTCACGTCCTACCGACCTGAGCGCAGACCGTGTTGCGGTCACATCGTCATCTGTTTCCAGCACGTACCAATCCACCACGTATGGTACATAACCCTTCGTGTCCTGGGGAAGAGGTGCGTTTTCACCTCGAGAGCCGCGCTGTCTCATTCTCTCCCTTCCTCCCACAGTCGGAAAACAACCATTCTCTCCTTCCCTCCTTCCTCCGTCCCCCTCCTTGCCCTCCTCGTCATCCGGTCCTCCTACCTCCTCCTCGGCCCTCCCTTCCCGCTTTCGTGTCCCAGACGCGCAGTCCCGCTGTCTCGACCTTTTTAAGGGGCGACCGTCGGCGGCGGGATCGCCACCTGTTGTACACCTACTGTACCACTCCCACACGCAGAGCGGGGGCACGTACCTATTCACCGCCCGAGCACTTAACACGCGCGCGACTCCCACACGAAAGCGGACGGAGGACCGCTCTCGGGTCCCCCCCCCAGTCTCCCGAAGGGGGTGGGAGTCTGGGAGATGGTGGGAGGAAGTGGTGGAGAGCGTGCTGGGCATCCGCTTTATTCTGTGTGGGAGGGCGGAGGTTGCCCGGGAGTTTGGGTGAGGGCAAGAGGCGAGGTAGGCTGCTCGATGGTGGAAGAGGGGTGGGGTGATGGGAAACATGCACCGAAGAAGAGTGCTTGCAAGCGCGGTGGAGATTCGATTACGCCAGCCCCCACACCGACGGAAGTCTACCTCCTCTCCCGAAAAAGAAAAATTCCATCCATGGCCGTGATAAAATTTTCAAAATCGACGGAAGTAGGGACCTGCATATGATTTTGGGTGCAAGTTAGAGTGAAATATTTCCAGTTTGGAATTGAACGTAAATAGTGAAACATGAGATTATATATTTTTCCCCCCTCTCAAGTTAAGATTCTTACTTGTCGCCAATATATTCCTATATTAACGAGCGAATCTCTGTGATACCTGCAACTGGTAAAAAATTGATGGTATTAATCCAAGATCCTAAAAATGCTTTTAATATGTCTTCTAAGTGAACAAATTCTAGATTCTGTAGAAGAATTTTTTATGTACCTCACCGAAACCACATCGTACATGCTTGACAGATTGTACTGATGGTCTCTACTTTATCCTGAAAAATTATGTAAAAGAGTAACAATTTCAACGTGCTAAAAATATTTAAAGTTACTCCGGAGAGCACCAAAAGCTTTCGTTTGATGTTATTTGCAGTTTTTACTGATTTTACTGACAGTTGCACTGTTTTTATAAATGGGGAGTGGTTATCATGATTATCCTTGTGATCAAATATCATTGTGATCTTCATCTTTTACCTTACCGCTAAAAATACAGTAGTGAATTAAGCCGGT
Source organism: Hetaerina americana (assembly GCF_022747635.1). Lineage (NCBI taxonomy): Eukaryota > Metazoa > Arthropoda > Insecta > Odonata > Calopterygidae > Hetaerina > Hetaerina americana. Next base: position 71,530,527 of record NW_027286985.1, read on the forward strand.
AAGCGTGTTATTTGATAATTAATTTTACCCTGAAAAATTGCATAGAATTGGAAAAATTAAAGTTTGATTTTATCCTAAAATTTTTCTATTCATGCTTCAAATTAATTAATCAATTAATGGGTGGTTTACCTCTTCATTAGTTCCTATGTATGTTTTGGTTCTCCATAATGATATTGTAATACCAGTCTTTTAAAATGAATTAACACGTTGTTCAGTATTACTGTGCGCTATCATTTTCCTTGACCTAATCTTTTGTTCCTCTTCACGTAACTATGATCTGGAAGAGTTTATGATTTCTGTTACCACTAGTCATCAATGAAGGTGACTAGTACAGGGTCAACTATACCAGAACAGTGGAAAAAAATCTAGGAGAAATTAGTTACATGGATTTAGGTATGCTGACTTTCAGGAACCTTTTAGGAACTACGTCTCCATGGGAGATGCATTGTAAGAGTGACCGTAGACCAGACTTGGGTGTTGTCAGGACAACTGCCTAGTTGCAAAAAGATTTATATAATAGCAATAATAACATTCCGCATTAATACATATATTGGCGGTAATGCATTGCATTGCAAAGGTATTTTTGTTCAAGTTAACTTGGAAATATTACAAAATTTCATAACATACGTTTTATCTGCATAGCTCAGGAGTATTATATTGAGTGTACAAGTCGATAGGTATAAAATGAAGTAAAAGTATTCGAAATGGTGCAAATCTTGCTGGAGAATTCTTGCTATAAATTTCAGTGACAATTTTAAGTTCGGTTAAGGCACGGTTTCAATAGTAGTGCTTTTTTCGGATGATTTAGTATTGTTTTACGATAACAATGTTTGTAGAAAAGCATCTTTTTTCGACTGATTTAATTATCCTTGAATTTCATAGTTTCAGACGTGACATGGTTGAGGTGATGCAGTGCGTCGATACCTGGTTTTGATATATTTGTAAATATTGGAAAATTTCTACTATGTGACTATTTAAAGATAGTTTTGGTCCTTCTCTGCATTAATTCCCTACCATTTTATCAATTATTGACTGTATCTAATAATTTTAAAATATACCTGATCTTAAAGCAAACCGTTACCTTTTGCATTCATTTGTGAGTATGTATCAGGTTATTTCTGCCGAAAAAGAATTATCAGTTTCTCATACTAACCGACATGTTTTTTTTGCGGGGTCAAGAACTTTTGCTGTTGGTTATTAACATACTCTTCTGGAGTAATTTTGTAAAAATCTCATGTTCTAGCGTTAAATGCCGAAAAGAACGGCCCTTGTTTCCGCATTCTTTACAATCCTCGTACAGGTGAAAAAGTCTCTCATCAACAACAAGCGACAATCAAGCCCCTTGTTCTCGACCACACCCATTCCAAGGCTACTTCTTTCTCCGCCCTTTCGCATCTCGCGGCAAGTGAACACCTCCGGTCCCTCCCACGTTGAATTCGGAGTTTCCTAAGCTTGGATATTATGTTCAGGAGGGTGAGACTGGAAAAGCCACATTTGGAGGCGAGAAATGCGCGGCTACGTATAAAAGAGTATTTTCTGTCATGCCTCTTAATATATATCTCAGTAAGCACACAGGGAAGCTATTAAGACCAGCTATTTTTTATGGAGTCCGGAGTTAGTTGTAACTAACATACAAGATACCCGTCTTGAAGGACCTGAGTTAATTCTTGGGAGGTGCAGTGATTTTTGGAGTTCCAATAATTGCTATTTTTTTCTTTTTAGAATCCCTTGCTCTTTAATACTTTAGGGGTTGGGTGGTAGAAGAGATTCCATGATCCAACGCCTCAAAATAAAGACGACTATTTATCTTTCTACTGTATCTTTTTACTGTTTAGCTATATATACTTATATATATATATATATATATATATATATATATATACACACTTATATAAAAGTATATATCTATATGTATAAGTATATAAAAATCTTCGAAATGGAACACTCTTCGGCGACGCACAAATATATAAAAACACAGATTTAGATTTTTAAACCATAGAGACTCAAAGAAAGGACACTCACAATACAGGTGTATGTACACCTGTATGTTGTTTTGGCGTTTCGACGGCTCGGCCGTCGTCGTGTCCTTTCTTTGCCTCTCTATATTTTAAAAATCTACATCTGTGTTTATGTATAAATATATATAAAGGAATATATATATATATATATATATATATATATATATATATATATATATATATATATATATATATATATATATATATATATATATATATATATATATACCCACACACATGCGTAACTTTTTAGTTAACGAAATCGAATCCCATCTAATGACTTGGCCGTAATGACTGCAAAAACATGAAAATAATATAACTAATGAAGGAAGTAACTTTATAATCTTTATAATTCCACACACACTTCCAAGTGTATGTGGAATTGTATTAACAAACAAATTTCATAAAATGGCAATGTGGTACTAATCAAACTGATTGTGTGGGGAACAATGAGGTACTGATGAACTTTTACCAATATTTTGGTCTAAGTTTCTATTGTATTGCACTGAACACGGATACATTACTCTGCATCGAACAGGAAATTTTAGTTTTAATTTACTGTTGCCATTTTTCATCAGTGATAATCCGGGAAAACGTTCACCCTTATTCTCTTAATGTAACTTTGTCAAGCTTCTTTACATACCAGTGTTAAGTTATGTAACAGATCTCTGAATTCGGATCCCACGAACAGGAACCATTGTTTAATATTTTTTGGTCAACCATTCTGAACTTCATTCTAAGAGCCTAGTGGTTGACACATACTTTTCTGAAAAATGGGCCTCCAAAGCAATTTTCACCAATCTCCTTTTTAATCCTCGTCCTTTTTCTCTCTCAGCGGATGCCCACATTCCTTTCGACGTGCACTTTCATTAGCATTCTCACGACAATGATCTCTTTCTGTAGCGCCCTTTGAGAGTCGACCATAGACATCACTGCGTGGAGACTTTAACGCCTTGATGTTTGCTTTTTTTGAGTTGTGTTGCATTCGACGCGCAAATAAGTTGGGACTTGCAAGCTTTCATCCCGTTCCTCGAACAAGGAGCTCAAAGGAAAAAGTAAGTGTTGGAGAGTGCTGAAGAGTAGGGATAGGGTTAGTGACCCAAACGAGTTTTCAGCCCTCCTTAAAATATCCAGCAGTAGAAAAATCTATTTAATCTCTTTTTTTGAAAAAAACTAGGGTAATGTCTTTGTCCATTAATAAAACATTAATCATTAAGTTAAATGTGTGCCCGGTTGCCCGCCTTTGCGCTGGATATATTTTTTGACTCAACGTTATAGCCATTGTACGAGTACCATTTCATTCATGTTCATAAGTACGAACTTTAAACTTTCTTGAGTGTAATTGCGTTATGATATGTGCAAATCGGAATCTACTGATAAAAGCTTATATTTTGGATGCAATCAGTCAGCCTTTTCTTTTAAATATTTTACAGCACATATTAAATCACGCAGTAAAGAGCTATTAATTTTGCCTATATACTACCTTGATCAAAAAGTTCCCGGAATAACCACCGTGTGGCGCTCCCATCGTTCCGATTTGAGTTCTGTTTTTTTTGTTAAATTGGTACATCTGTTGTTGATATTCCCTTTAAATCTTAGTGTCATAACTTGACATTTGCAAAAGTTACGTAGCCAAGAGTACATCTATCTCTGTGTGTGTTGGCGATTTTTTACAATTGCAGAAATGGATTTAAATTTGCAACAACGAACTTGTATTAAATTTTGCGTAAAAAACGGATTTAGTGGCGCACGGACGTTGGAAATGTTGGAAAAGTGTTTCGGCAACGATTCTCTAAAAAAAACGGTCGTTTACCAGGGGCACGAGCGGTTCAGAAGTGGTCGTGAGTCAATCGAAGATGATGAACGCAGTGGCAGACCATCGACATCGAAAGTCGGTGAAAAAATTGATAAAGTAAAAGAAATGTTGGTCAATAACCGCAAATTAACCATCAGAGAAATAGCGGAGGACTTGAACATTGCCTATGGATCCGCCCAAGACATTGTGGTTAATGATTTGGGTTTCCGTCGTGTAGCAGCAAAGTTGGTGCCAAAAGACCTCAATTTCATGCAAAAAAGAGACCGTGTTGACGTCGCAAAAGACATGATTTGCGAGGCTGAACCCGATCCCACATTCATCAAAAGGATCATTACTGGAGACGAGACGTGGGTTTATGAGTACGACACGCAATCCAGACATCAGGCAAGTGAATGGCGTTCACCAAATGAGCCGAGACCAAAAAAACCACGTCGTTTTCAGTCAAAAAAGAAGGCAATGCTGACGGTTTTCATGGATTACAACGGTGTAGTGCATCATGAATTTTTGCCAGAAGGCCAGACAGTAAACAAAGAGTATTATTTGGGCGTTATGAGACGTTTGCGTGAAGCAATTCGCCGAAAGAGACCAGAAATGTGGGCAGAAAACTCTTGGATTTTGCACCATGATAACGCACCGTCGCACAGTGCTATCATTATTCGTAATTTTTTGACGAAAAATGCAACAAATACCATCCAACAGCCACCGAATTCACCTGATTTGGCTCCCTGTGACTTCTTTCTGTTCAATCGAGTTAAAAAACCATTACGGGGAACGCGTTTTAGCAGCCGAGAGGAAGTAATGGAAAAATCGCAGGAAGCACTGATGGACATACCGAAAACCGAATATAAAAAATGTTTCGAGGATTGGATCAAGCGCTGGCATAAGTGTGTTGCAGTCGATGGGGATTACTTTGAAGGGGACAATATAGATTTAGATGAATAAACTTGTATTTTTAATTTTCTGAATAAATTCCGGGAAATTTTTGATCAAGGTAGTATATCACAGTTTATCAGACGCTCCGATTTATTTAATAAATCATTTATTTGATAGTCATTAATGGTCTTTTTTTAGGAATAAAACCTACTTTTTCATGAATTAAGTCAATGGGACACTTGAATCATCCGATTATTTGCCCAATGAAAGTGAACTAAGCTTTTTTACGATTCGAATTCAAGTGTATTTTCTGCTGATAGCTCGGAAGCTCTTTACCATTTTACAGGTGATTCAATTTAAAAAATAACTCATTCAGACAATATTTCTTATACTTGTGTGATTTTCCGTCTGTCTGAAAGTATTCACTTTTTGTAGATATTGGGAGTGTTTTCGAGTGAAAAAATCAAAGGTTGGATGGCGTCGTCATTGGCTCCACTTATCGGTTCCTCAATGTGTGACTGCAGAAAATATTCGTGTAACCACATTCTGTTGAATAATTGTCTGTCCTCCATTTAATTCATTTTTTGTGTGTTAAATAATCCCTGTATTAGTAACTGAAGTACTTATTCCCAAAAATTGTGTTATTTGAAGATACAATATGAAAATGATCATTATAATTGAGTAACGACGAATATATAGTCCGGTATCAACATTTGTGTCAAACTATTCCATCTCGTTATTCGTGAGAATTTGAAATTTGAACTTAACCTGAAATTTAGTTTGCAATTTCTCTTTTTGAATTCCACGTTTTTTATTTGTTCGATTGAAATGAGCAGTGGGATTTTAATTCCCACAGAATTCAATTAAACCCTTTTCTCAGGTGACTTGGTCGTGTACCTTAGTTCTATACAAGCTTGTATACGTTCTAGATGATCCAGAAAATACTCTTAGGTCTAGCAAAAAAATACTGTCGATGTTGTTTTTATAAGGAACACGTATTTTCGTTCTAATTTCTAAAATTTAGTCTAATTTAACGCATAAATATAATTAATTATTTAATCTTCAATTTAATATCTGAAAATTAATTTTCATCCGCCGTAGAAAATTGATAGTATTTACAGTCGCTGAGTCTATTTACTGTTTTGGTATGGATATATGCTTGAATTTGCCGCATGAATGTTATTTGGACGAACATTTTACTCATTTGAGTTTTTTCCATGCAGGTAGAGTACTATATCAGTCAATCCCCTTCTGTTTGTTTTCTTGATCTTTGTGAGAGTTGCTCTTATTTATATTCAGGGGAGCAAACCACATGGACTAAATTAATATTAAATAAATGGGTACATAGGTGTGTTTAATTTTACTTTTGGTGGATTTATCTAGGATCAACTCGCAACCTCCCAGTTCTTGCATTTTAGATATTTCAGAAAAGCCAAACTTTGAGCTTAAATTTGAGTTTTAGTGGTGTGTACTCTTTCATTTTGAGCTCAAGTGAGAAATCCAATTCTTTGAGAGTGACGAAACCTTATTTAGGTAGCTGGTGTCCTTGCGGAAGCCGTAATGTTTGATGGGTTAACATTCCAAATATTCTGACTTTAAGTCGATAATTAGATTCCGACGGGTCGTAAAGGGCTTCGAAAGGCATGTGGTGTGAATTGAACGGGGATATTTTCATTTGGTACCACCATTTTAGCCCGAAATCATTAAGACATTATCCTTAAAAGTATTATAACTAGACTATGATAATATATGAACTGTGTTTAAGTAGTGTAAATGATGAATAATACAGTTTTTTAAATTTTGATGTGTTTTTTGTCACTAAGTTCCTCGCGTCATGTATCTTAAAAACCAACTATAGGGAGAACCTGTACAACATGATATCTTTGTTACCAAACCCTCTGAATAAGTAACAGAAGTCAATCATTGTAGCTCAAGATTATTAAAGTTGGCCCATCATAATTTATCTGATTATTGTTATGATAATTTTTATATATTAAGTTTTAATAGCTGTCTGAATATGCATTTCATATTTCTGACCGTTACCCTAGTACGTGGGGTGGTGTTTGGAGATATAATGACTGTACATTTTCTTTCGATCTTTGAAGCATTATTAATATTATGTTATGAAATGAATGCTTTAAATAGAAGAAGGAGAACATCCAATGCCATACTAATGATCAAAGATGAATATAATTCATGACCTACTGTGAATTCAAAATTTTGTTTGCATACTATCACAGAGGAGGAATATAGATAATTATTATGAATATACTTATTTATATAACCATAGGTCATATGTAAGCCATTGCAAGGGCGTTTGGCGGGGGATGCTAAGTCACCAGCAATTATAATTCTACTGCACGACTTCTGCAAACACATGGCACCCCGAAAGGGCGCGCGGAAGCAGGGCAACCGGACACTATTTATGCAACATCCGTTACACACATTACCAGTATCCTAGTGATACTTGTTATTCCACTGCCTACACAAAAAATACCAGTCAGGAACCATATTGAAAAGTGCGTACTCACATGCAACGTAGTCACTAGTTAACAGTTGGTATTCTGCTCATGCAGGACGGAAAATTCTGAAATCCATTATCTCTACACCTTTATTTATACGACACCACCTGGTACAGCAGCGCGCGGTGGGGGCGTTAGAACGCCAGCCATGACGTTGGTTGAGAGGGACTTTAACCTGTATGTACCTAAATATTTTCACCTTTGCTTACTTACCTCTGTCTAAAGATTGCCACCCCTGTGCTTTTGCGAATTGTGCGCGGATAAAACAAATGCTTGAATCTATCTGCACGGTAGTCTATATCTTATATTATGACAATTCTCTGTTTTGCTGATTTAATTGGGAGGTACCGGGTAAAAGACATTGGTCAGTAATTAGAGCTTTTTTTGTATTTGAATATTTCAAATGCCATTTCCCTCCTTATCTTAAAACTCTTTTAGCATCAGCGTTATTCCGTCAGAGCTCTTTTCTTACGTGTTTAGTTTTGTTAGAAAAATATATGTATATATCTCTCTCTCCCATATCTAATTTATGGTAAGAAATACTTCAATATAATTTCGCTTCCAACTTTGCGTGTTTATATAATGAGTAATAATAGTTCTTTCATAAGATGTTTGAAAAAATCTCTTTCTAGAAAAGTCATATCTTTTTTCTGGATTTTACGATAATATTCACACACACATGTAATTCGGCAACAATGGCTATATGTTCGGTTCTTTCCACAGTTAAATCTCTGTGTGTGATAATTTCGAGGAGTAAGACACTTGTCTCACGCGTTACTAGGTGCAAGTTTTTCGAACTAGAATCCTAGGCTGATCAACTGATAATTACACCTTGAAATGAAACCATGGTCGTGTAAAATAAAAATTCTGGTGGATTCTAAAAAGTTTAGCTTCCCTCACTTACGCCGAACTTAAATTCAAAAACTATTTTTACGTAGGAAATCCAATTGGCTTCTCTCAAATTCTCTTCTTAAAAATTAGAATTCCTTAAAGCATCCAAAAGCGGCGTCATACCATGTACGTAGGCGTAAGGGCTTGCGGCTGGGAGTGCTGGGGCACCAGCCATTCATGATGTAATATTAGTTCCTTCATGCCTTTCAATATACGTGTATATTAGCTTATTTGCAAATACACTTGTGCAAGTAGTAGTAGTTTTGAGGGGAGGCGACCGACAGCTAAGGTCATTTGCGCCATAGGGGATGGACAGGAAAGGATGAAGGGTGGAGAGAAACCCGGCGTCGGCATTAGCCTACTCTTTACGAAAGGCGCCAAGGGGTCCGCAGCTTAACGTCCCATCCGACGGACGCCGTACTCACTCAAAGTGCCCTCCACAAAGCACCTCAAGTAGGGATCGAGATACCTCTGAAAAATATTCAACACCGCCGGGATTTGAACCCGCGCCCTCAGGGTGGGAAGCCAGTACGTTAGCCCCCGCACCATCTCGATCCCCCACTTGTGCAAATACACATGCATGTTTATATAAATCATGTGATAATTGGTGTCTTTTACTTATTCATTAAATTTTAGTCTGTAACTTAGTATAGCAGTGCCTAGAGATGAGGACACAAGGTTGAAGGGGTAAATTTCACTTTTGGTGGAATTTATGTAACTGCCCCGATCTTTTACACGAAACAGAATCGTTAAATAACCAGTTCTGTGTAACCTGTCTTTATTATGAATAGCTATCACTCATGAAAAAAATGCCTTGACATTCTTAGTACTGTTGCATTTTTGGTTGAGGAAAATATATGAATCTCCAAAATTCAAATATAGTCTCAAGTATTGGAAGTCAGAGTTAAAACCTTAATTTAAATCCCAGTTGAAGTTTTTTTATAGACAGGCATTTTTTGCGAGGCCGAACTTCTTCATGGTGGGAGTTTACGGGTCTTATTTGTGTGGGCAGGTCCGAAATGATGTTCCATCTCTGACAGGTGATAATATTGGCGTAGGAAAAAAAGCTCAGTTGAAGGATTTACACTTCAGTTTAGTCATCCCGTGAATCACGGCAATTCTTTTCTCTGTCTCTTTAGCAATTTTTATTTTCTAATGACCCTATATTGCATTGCAAATTCGTTACTCAATCTCAAACTGTGGCTACTCCTTTATTCGTGACCTAGTCACAAATTCTATTTTACTCTTGGTCATTTACGTCATGTTTTTATGGAAATTCACTCTTAGAAGTCCCTGCTCCTTTTAGCAGATGACCATTATAACGCATAAATGAAAATGGGGTTTAGATATAAAATGATTTCGAACCACTGTAAAGGCATGCGGCGGGGGGGGTGTTAGGGCACTAGTTGGGCCTAAGGAACTAATAGTTCATTTATATAATTGGATACATGTTCGTTCGTATACATATATCGTGCAATAATTGCTGCTCTGAACCAATTCATCCAATTATAATATTCAAGTTATTTTAAATTTTCCGGCTCTTGGCTTCCTTTTGGTGGTGCTTACGAATATTATGAGTGAAGAGCAAGTGTTTATGTGTGCATGTTCTGCATGTGGCTTTACAAAAGCGATTAGGATCTATCTCTTACTTATTTATTACGTTTTCCTACGACTTTATTGATGCTTCTTTGAGGTTAAACCGCATATTTTTTAATGTTTCTACTAAATGGAGCCCAACACGTTCCATGTAATTATTTTTAAATTTGAATTTGTAGTAACTGTTGTCGTAGAATCAATAATTGCATGTAGTGCGATGGATTGGCCGTTTTTTTAAGAATATAGAATGTAAAAATTCACAAAAAATAAATTTGCTTGTGTAAATATGGATTTCATTAATTTAGGTTGAAATTTTGTAAAATTTGTGTCCATAATAAAGGGATTATGGGAAATGCTATCCCTAAACTCATGGTATTCCTTTTCACCATCTTTACCAGTATTCTGTTGGTCTACGTTAGATTCATGTAATTTCGTTTTTATAACTAATGGAATCCGTTCCATTCTTATGTGTAATTTATTAAGATTTTATTTTCGATATAGTTCATCCCATTGCATGGCTCATTAAGTATATTTTGTAATTTTCCTTTTTACTCTAACTTTCAACAACAACAACTAATTTTACATTCATTTTATTACTTAGGCTCAGCTCTAAACATTAGCGACATAGAGAATACCATTTTATCGTGACACGGATTGGAATGATGAGCAGTGTACGTAATGTTCCCATGAGTATTTTGCATCGTGGAAATCTACTTATTGAAATCCGGCCTCTAATTTCACCAGACATATTTAAACGTGGAGCTGATCTTTTGCGGAAAAAGTGAAAGCGTGGAAGAGAATTTCTATGTAAATGTTGATAGATAATTAATGCAGTATCATCGGAATTCCTATGGCTACAATTTTAAGGTACGTAACTATTTTTTCTTGCAGCTCCTGAAACTTTTGTTTTTAATGCAATGGCGTTCATTTTGTGATAGTCGGAGTAGGTTTCAATGCAGTCAGCCAAGATCAATGACAATTAACTTGATAAAGACAATAAACTTCAACCTTTCACTGTGCAATAAATACGAACTGGGTTAGCACATTTCCCTAATAATGGATATCCTTCTCCTTCAGCCTAAGCCTAATTGTATTTGATTTACAGTAATGTAGATATCTGATTATCTTTCTAGTTCTAATCTACTCCGATAAAAAACCATAAACACAGTTATCAACCCGAAGGTCGGTTTGGTAGGTGATGGTAGCATTTCACACACCCTACGGCGTGTGAAATTTACACATCAGGGTAGGGGGGCCAGTTTCTTTCCCTGTGCCGGTTATGGTTTTTCAGTAGGACCCAGTATCCGAAAAATCAAGTAGCTTGGGTGGAGCTGGAATTGCCCAGAGACTTGCACGGGAATCAAACCCGTAACACTCCGGTCAGTAGTCCAAAGCTCTACCCCCTGGACTACCACGAACCACTCTACTCTGATATTAAGCTTATTTTACTTTTGCATGCGAATTTTGTTTGGCTCAATTAATTGTAAGTGATGAATGACCAAACCTTACGCCACGTAGTAAAAATCGGTTTGGCTCAAGACCTTTTTCTAATTACGATATCTTTAATTTGTTTTTTTCGTTCGCAATCATCGGAACGCGTACATCGCCCTTTTCTCGGCTATAAAACTGTCGTCAGAAGATTAACTTGCTCTGTAGTGTGCGTAACACAAGCCAACGAATCGTAAGCGGCTGAGCTTTTGAGGCTCCTATTTTGGATCGAGCAGGTGGTGCAGCCTCTTTCGGGCGTCCCTCATTGCCTACACGCCGAACACTTGGATGTACCGCCTCGCGCGTTTTGGGACCCAACCAAGGGCGGCTCGGAGTGTTACCCTGAGCATGGGTGTGGAAAGTGATGGGACGTGGGCAATGATTATTCTTCGCGTGGATTTCAGTGTATAAACTGGTGTGTTAAAAGGCTATTGACGAAATACATCGTTATATCAATAACACAACTGATACGAGCTGCATTTTGTTGCCTTATTTCGTGCTAGACGTAAAATTTAGGAAAGCAATTCCATAAAAAGAACTCAGTCAAGATTTAATGTCACGCATGCTTTAAATAACACTTATATTTGGCCAGTATTCTTGTAGAATAGATTGCAGTAGTCAAACGTGTCATAAGGAGAGATTCATTTACATCATATTTTTTTTATTTTTGCGTTTATAATCTGAAATATGTTAACTAAGTTGAGTTGTAAACATTAGGACCAAGGGATGTGAAATAGGAAACTTTCATACATGGGCTTGTTTTTCTCATGTATTTATGTTCGTAGTGTATACTTATCTTAATTACAACGCTATGTGTCACTACTTCGTTAACCAATATGGCAGCTTAATATTACAAGAGAAGCAATGGAAAAATCTTTAATCTTCTCTTAAAAAGTTTGAAGGGGGCATTAAAGGATAGTTTACTCATAGAGATGTGGAATGTTTTAATATATTCCGGAATTTTGTTGCTACAATATTTTACTTTGATGCTCTAAATGATTCTGCAAGGTTAAGGAAATTTTATTATTCATTATATCCTGGGGTTTTGCAGCATGAAGACATAAAATAATCTAAGTTGATTAAAAAGTCAAGTATCATTGATTGCGCGAAGAGGGTGTCTCGCTCTCGTCGTTCCTCTTTGTATCCACTCCTGGTTCTTGGTTTTCAATCAATTGGTGGATCATTTGGCATATCGCCACACGTACACGAATAGTGGATTAGCTAGCCTACCGCACGCTGGATGCTGGGACGTGGAACCGTTTTTCAGTGCAAAACTGGTGTCTGTTCTGGTGTGAAATGGGGAAATATTGCAACAGCGTGTATGCATTCATTGCAATATCCGTCATGAAAGCTATTAAAACGCTCCTTAAGCCTTAAGTTATGATATGACAGTATTTTCCCATGTTTTCTTCTTTCCCAACAATTTTTTCCTTTAATATGGCTTCAACACTCACGCAGCCTTGACAATGTAAATGATCACCGTCGTTCGCCTCCTTCAGTAGCTGCCCCAACGGTAGCTGCCAACTTTCGCCGCTGGACAACATACTAATGCTTATTCCACAGCTAACCATCCCAAGGAAAGCGTGGTTAAAAACGACAGGAAAGGCGTCTACTTTGGAGTTCTACTTTGTAGCACTTAATGAACTGCAACATGTGCGCTTTGTTCCTTGGGTTGTTTTCCTTGACTAATACTTCTTGAAACAGCCTCTTGATCTTAATATGCTAAAAGACTGAGTGCGTATAATACCCACCTACATATTGTGCCGACTAACACTGGATTCAAAGGACTACGAGTTCTCGTTTCGTTTTAAAATATTTATTGTTTAACGAAATGAATATCATTTTCTGTACAATGTACATGAATTTTATGTCGTTTGGTGTATGAAACCTCCAACTTTTTGCGAAATTAAGTTGTTAAAATTGAAAGGTATTATATTTCATTGAATAGAGCTGCAATCGTACAAATTTTAACATCACCAATTCAGCAAATTTGGAAATTTAAATCTATGACCGCCATTATCAGTCAGTTCGCACTGATTACCAAGTGAACCTGAAATAAAGCTATCAAACGTCGATCAAGTGGCAAGGTGGGTAAATTCTTTAGAGTGAATGTGCCCAATGGCCTGCTTAACCCGTTAGCAATTATATTCGCCACCCACGTACAGATATATATATATCTATCTATATAAATAAATAAATATAAATGTATATATATATATTAGTATATATATATATATATATATATATATATATATATATATATATATATATATATATATATATGTATATACACTCACTACCAAGTGGGACACTCCCTCGCTTTTTAGCTCCTTTTCAAACTAGCTGTCGTACGTGAAAATATCCTTAAGTTGCCCTTGCATCAGTGTATATATATATATATATATATATATATATATATATATATACATACATATATATATATATATATATATATATATATAGTTATAATAATTGAAATTGGTGAGCTGTTGCAAGACGTAATTGCTGGTGGTTACGCAAATGCCAGTAGAGAGTAATGAAGACTGAATTTTAGCGTGTGAATCCTTGTTTTATTGTATGGTAGACACGTGAAGTGATTATTCCTGTTGCATGGAAGATGTAAATTGTGTCTTATGGTGGAAATTGTTTGGAGCAATAGACTTAATGAGCTAACTCATATAGATTTCTTTAGTCATTTATTTTAGAGCTCTATTTTAAGGACTCTCAAATATTTTGAATGTGCATTCCGCAATTTAGGTATAAGGGATCTGTCATTACGATATTGATTCTGGGTTTACGAAATGAGTCTTAGCAATGATTTCGGTCGCAATAGTGAGGCAATATGATACTTGTAAAACTCCGATACGGTCACCAGAAGAATGTTTGTATTGATTTTCTCATTTGTTTAATATTAATGAAATAATGATAAAAATTATCAATTGGTTTGAGTGTAGTAATGAGCAATAACCCTAATTAAGAGAGATATGATCAATAACAAATTTTCTGTAATTTTCCGCTCATAGTCTCAATGCAAAGAATAAATAACATCAGCTTTATTTGATAGATAATTGCCTTCTCTTTAATTGTTATTTCATATCGTTTAGACCCCATCATGAATATATTTCCACGATTTATCTGAAATTTTAGTAAAAAAGAATGAAAGTTAGCACGAATCATAAAAAATGCTGTAAACAAATCGTTACATGATAATTGAAACATGTAGCCCACAGTGGAATAAAAAGGTAAAAATACATTTGTTGGATAAATGTAAGAAATGGAAATTAAATGGTGACACCATATTCAAATTACCATTAACTCCACATTACATGTGAAGAAAAATATCTCAGATAGAATGAAAATAGAATCAACGGAGGTTCTCCCCTCACAAAATGTGATCATCATAGTTGAAAACGGCAGGCACAACTGCTCTAACTGCTAAATAAAAATGACTTATTCTACCAAAAATTTCATGATTAAATCCCAAGTAATAACTGCCTGTCTACCTTCTTCTACGGTTTATCACTCTGGCGACTTGCACTCTACAGGGTGCGATAACATAACTTCCTTTTTTGAGAGAGTTTTGCGTTTGAGGAAAAGGAAGTTATGTTGCCGCACCCTGTATTATGGAGATGTGAATAAAGTTTAAGCCAAACAAATACAGAAGCAGGAACGAGGAAAGGAGAAAGTATGAAAACGAAGCTTATCAATATCATTGACATCTAAGTAGAGAATTCACGGAAGAAATGTTAGAAAATGCTAGAGGATTGGGCATCCTAAGAGACAAATGTGTTTTGCCCGCGGTGTATCTGTTTATTATTTTTAAAATCACCTTTACTTTATTTCAATGGCAGAAATGTTATTGCAGGTTCTTCAATTAATTTCAAGAATCTCCGATAAATCGCGGAATCATTAATTTCTTTATCGTTCACCAAAAAAATTGACTTATTAATGTTGAAAAGCTCCACAGAAAGAATATATTCTCTTGTTATTTTTTCCTAAAAACCAAGGACCACCAACCAAAACAGACTAAAGGAAATTTACGTCTTAAACACGAATTTTAAATGCAAGGATTGGTTTGCAGCAGCTCTCCGAAGTATTCAACCTTCTGCCAATTCCCTTGATTCCTTCACAGCTTCTCATGAAAATATGTATAAACAATTTAAAAGCTCATTTGGGCTTTGAGCGTAGACGTCAACTAGACGCCCACTAGCTTCGAGCATGTTCTCTCGCGCCCTGAGACGGTCGTATCCCACCACGCAAATGCAACACCGTCCAATCTAAACTTACGATTTCATGCATCGAGCGGTGCGATAAGTGCTGTCAATAAAACAAAGGAAAACCATTTCGGTGCTTGCGTACGGTATGGTGCGAATCCTTTTACATGACTGGTCCTACGACCACCGCAACTCCAGCATGCATTATGATTCCGATCAAGAGACATTTACCTAGAAATTTCTTGCAGGGCATAAAGAATATTCTTATTTACACCTTACATGTTGATGCGTGTAAATCTATCCATAAATACAAAGTAGACCCTAGAATTTGATCCAGACCCGCAGAAACTGTTCTCACGGTAACGAACTGGGATTCCCGCAACCCGCTCTACTGTAAAGTTAGGGGTGCTGCCGACACTCAAAGGGTGTAATTCCCTCCCTCCCATTCATCGCCTCCCGTCTTCTCCCCTCCAAACGCCCACCTACCCGTCCCGGCTTCCCCTCACTCCTCCCTCCCCTCACCAATAGCACTCACTCACGCACCTGATCCCCCTGCGGCCACGAACGCCCGGCCAGCGCTAGTCTGCGCTTCCCATCTCGCCCTCCGTCTCCTTCCGCCTCCTCTACGCTACGGCCACGCGTGCCGTCCCACCACGCAACCAATCCAATTGAGAGGGAAGCTTGTGTGGGCCATCGACGTCGGAGTGGAAACTTGGATTTAATGCGCCCGGTATTCTGCATGAATACTGCAAAAGATTGTTTTGATGAATTGTGTCGACCCTCGGCGGTAGGAAGTTAGATGCTCATTTTCAGCGTTTTTAATTTCATTAAATACTCGTAAATGTGGAATAAATTAATACCTTCGAGCTTGATCGAGCAATAAGATCCTGGACCAAGTGAATTTTAAACGGCTATTTTTCTCCCAATTGTGTGAAATATTGATTTTCATGGATACCGTAACATTTAATGGTAAATCAAGTTCGATTTTAATAATTTGTGCATACATAAAAAGCATTTGATTGATTGTTTTGGTATGTATCCACTAATATTTGAACTTGAATTTAGGAAGAACGATAGTTTTTCATCTTGGTCTTTAAAGGCACATATTTACACGTTTTTTCATACAGTTATGTGGGTCCGCGGAGAACGTGATTTAATAAATCTCTGTGGTCCTTTAAGAATTTTGCTGTTTACATATTGATATGGATGGCCTATGATGATATGATAAATAGTTCAAATTTTTTAGTAATAGGAAATATTTGTTGCATGCTCATTAAATAGTGTCAGTTCATTAACCCAAATTTGCGAAGATAAAATGGAAGTTTATGTGTACTTATGTTTTAAATATGTACTTACAGAATATTTGATTTTGCTTATTAAACGAAGGAAATTGTTCGAAGAGTACGGTTAGTCAAAAATATGAGGCTATGCTATAACGGAATATTATTTACATGTGCATTATTGGTCATTAAAATCCCTCCAAGTACGAATAATATTCCCGCTTGGCCAAAACCAGAGGTCCGTTATAGCGTACACTGGACTGCACAAATTGTATTAGTATTAGTGAATCAAATAAGAATAGTATACTGAAACGGCAGTTACCTAAAAATAAAAGTGTTTTGCCATACAGTTAGCGTTTATGACTAAAGCAAGTTTTAAGAGAGAATCATATGTGACACAATTCTCATGTTTTTAATACGTTTTTCTTTTGCATACTCCTTCATCATTTGGCAAAGCCTATACTTTTGTAAATGGTAGGTGTATGCGGGAATTTGTAATTGCTGTCGTGGATGCCTAGATTGGCTGCTTCGGAATCAATTTTGGACTCAACTGTTCTTTCATGTTACGGCAAGTCTTCTTATACGTTTCTGAATCGTTGAGCCTAACATGCTCCACTCGCAGCCAACCTTGAGAGCACCACTGGCTAGTCTACACTTTCTTCCAAACGACCACTATGCGTGATGTCAGAACTCATACACCTCGCTCTTATGTGGACGACCACGCTATTGCGTGATTGTGGATTTGGAGAAGCCGAACGGACTCGCGGACATCCTCCCACGGTCCCATGCGCGGCAGAGCGAGAGAGAGGCGTTCCCTCGTGGGACGCGACCGATGCGGTCTGCTTGGGCGTGGGCGACTTCCAAAGATGTGGGGAGAGGAAATGTTGGGAGGATAAATATATATAGAGAGACCAGAGGGCTCTCTCTCTTTATCCTCTCCCCGTCCCTTAGAAGAGTGGAGGCGTATGCTAATGACGTGGCCCCTTCCTTTACGTCGCATCTTGCGGCCGGCAAATGAGGAGACGGAGGCGGAATTTATTATCAGCATCATTCGAGTCGATTCAAATAATTATTTATTTACTGCCGACTTCATCTGAGACGGAAGGGGATGGGTGCTCAAAGGAAGTTTATCGGTGGGGCGCCCAAAACCGAAACTGTCGGATGAAAGGTTCGTCGAACTCGCCGAGCTAAGCGAAGTTTCCGGTCGGAATGAAATGTCGAGTGTCGTAGTGTTTTTCCCGGTGGACCCACTCATCAATTCACGGTTCAATGCTTCAAGCAATTCCTTTGGTGTCTCATCGATCCTAACTACATATTTTCGATGTGGCTAACGACTACATTTATGAGTGGCTACTGCGGAGAATGGTAAAAAATGCCCCGAAATAATTAATTTTTATTCTGACATAGTTAAAAAATAAGACTGCGCGCGTTGCATGGGTAAAAATAATACTTTCATATCAACAGTCAAATTAGGGAACGCCTTTTAATTAAAGAAAAGACTACCTGCATTGATCGATTTTGAATTACCTGTACTGCAGTGATAAAGATTCACGTAATTGATGTATAATACGCTAGTTTATTTCATCATTTCGTCCGTTACCCTCACAGAGCCCAACGAAAATCCCGCAAGTTTTGTGCTGTGGGGTCTGCATAAAACGTTTTCCATTCGATTTTAAGAAAGATTTCGTTGAGTCGAAAAATCCTTGTCTAATTAGTGCATACATCATTGCGTATATCATTGATGAATCGGTCCCTTTCTATTTACCAATTTTTTATGCTTACATATATATATATATATATGTATGTATATATATTATTATTATGAGGTAATCTACCGGTTTTGGTAGGTTTTTGGATGGACATAATTACTAATTAAATAGTTTGTGACCCCTAGCAAAACACTACATCCTACATATATATATATATGTGTGTGTGTGTGTGGAAGCTGAAAATTCTTCCATAACCCATCCGTCTTCTCACCCTATCTAGATTTGCTATAACGAATCCCTGTGCCCCTAATGCCATTAGTCAACATTTATGGTTTTTGTAGTATACACAAAATTCCTTTCCATGTATTAATTCAGTAAGGAGTATACCTTGATGCTTAACCTTTTTTTTCATTTCATTCATTTTGTATACTATTTACATATGACCAACAACTTATCTGGTGGTGTTGTCACTCCTTTTTACCTCTTAATCTACTTTATTACCTTTTACAAGCATTTTACTTAAATTATATGCAGTCACCCTCTTGCTCAATCATTTCTCCGTCGACACTCTGCAACAATTTTCCTTTTCAAGCTATATTACTCATAATTTTTAGAAGTTATCGCTTTCTCTGTTTTCTCACAGAAGCAATTAAGGATCTTTATACTACATCATGTTATTCATGTGATATCTCATCCTTGGAATGGAAAAAAGTTCATTTACATATCCAGCCATTATATCCATCCTTTTCCATCCATTAATTTCTCACGTTGATTCATAAAAATCTTAGATGGCATGTTAGCATTATGTACTCATTTCGTGTTTTACTTCAAACTATTCCTTGAAGATACCATTTATGCTCACACCTGCCTTATTATTTCCTCACGTTGATTTCCTGGCATTCTCTTACTGCTCACTCAATCTACTTTTTCTCACTACACGCTTACCCTTTCAAACTCTTGCTCAGCTTTTACACGCATACGTCATTATTTACTTTTTCTAGAGTAGCACTTGCGTAGTACAGATCCAACAGATGATCCATTCTTCTCCAACCTGATCTATAACCAACTTGTAATTCCCACATTTTTTCTAATGTTTCCTTCCGTACTTTTTCAGTCGACATTTTTGCACCCTTGATTTAGTAAATCATAATAGACTTATCGAGCAATTTTTCTTACTCTTACTCTCCTTTGGTTTTGCAAATATAAATTAATCAACTTGCACGCACGACCCATTAGAAATATATGTTTCAGCTCATATATTACATACATATATACACCGGTCTCTTGTAGGATGTACTTATAACAACTTTACTTAATCATAAAGTGTTTCCACCAGCATATTTTCTATCACAGCAGTTTGTATCAACTTTTTTTTCTATCAATTTGTATCAACATCAACATTTGGTTGTTTATTTCCTTGGGTAGGATGGATCGAATTCAATTTTGTACTAACGTCGTATTAAAAGAATTTCTAAAAGTTCGTATAATATGTTTTAAGTTTCATTCACATCATCTGAGTAGTGTAAGGATTAGGTCTGGTATCATAGACAAACCATACGCATATAGAATTCCATTAGAGTAAGTTTTTTCCCGAAATGTTAAGTGAAAAGGCGAAAAGTATTCTCTGCAGTGTAGAGAATGAGTATCAGGGAGAGGAATACGACTGACAAAGTGTCAAAAATCCATTTTTCGTGCTGCTAATGGTCGTAATCCGTATTTTTTTTAATGGAAAGTGGAAATATAGAAAGTGGGTGTTAATATTCGTTCGTGGTTTCAAAAGCAATGAAATGACCTCAAAGGAATGCGTTTAAGGCGAGCATAGGCATGCAAGCTTAATATCACCCTGGCCTCAGGGAATGTGATTCCATTTCATTTTCAAAGGATTTCATTCTTTCCTTCCCCGGGGGCCCCGTCGAATGGCACCTCATTTCTCGACGCTCTCGTGACCACACGGCAAAAGGGGTGCAATCAACCGACCAACCAATTGCAGAGTATTTGATGAAACCCGCCTAAGGGAAGCTCTTCCTATGAATAAAGTACTCCGGACTGCTATAAGCTGTTTCGTTCAAGATCCCTGTTTAGGAAACTCTGAATTCAT
The DNA here is from genome assembly GCF_022747635.1 of Hetaerina americana. Taxonomy (NCBI): domain Eukaryota; kingdom Metazoa; phylum Arthropoda; class Insecta; order Odonata; family Calopterygidae; genus Hetaerina; species Hetaerina americana. The sequence continues at coordinate 71,551,032 of NW_027286985.1, forward strand.
TTTCTAAATTATTAGGTGCTCAAAGGGGTAAAAGCATTTTCCTTTTCACGCCAACTAACATTGCGAAAACTTGTTGTTTTCAACCATGCAAGTAAGGATTCTGACTTGAATTTGAAACCATTTAGGCACACTTAAGACTTAAGTGACTCTTGGGGGTTTTGTTTAGCATTATTGTAGAGAATTTAAAAATCAATGCAAAACAAAATTAGAGCGTAGAATTCTTCAAAATTTGTTTTGATGTTACCCGAATTGTAGTTCTAACGATAGCGCAAACTTTTATAGATTTCCAGAGTGAGTCCGTCGAATTGCGATGGAATAATTCACCGTCGATTACCTTTCTTTCATTTAAATATTTAACTCATTTCGTGTCATGTTCAGTTAGCTTAACTAATAATACTTAAGTATCGCAATTCTATTTTATACTGAAAGCAATTTATCAAATAATTTATTATCTTTGGTTGGCAATGATTTGTGACCAGTAAAATTCAATTAAATTTCCTTCTATTATCATCTCTTCGCAATAATTTAGGTTTAATATAGTTTACGTCCATTTTATTCTTAAAATTCTTCCTGAATATGTAATTCCTAATTCTATTATGTAATCATTTTTATGTTCACTCCCACTTATTTGACATGTTTATGATCCTAATGAAAATTTCAGTTGATATATGCCGAAACAGGTAGCTTTTGGAGAGATAAGTAGATTGAAAACCGAAGAGACTGTCGGGATTCTACTCTAACATTTCTTGATAACGGAACTTTCTGCTGCACCACTGGTGGAACAGGATAAACAGCTAACTCCCCAACTCGGCACGAGTGAATTTTACATACTTTACGCCGCATACGAGGCGATACCTGTACTCATCTATTGAACAAAATGTAGAATTGATTGTTTTTTTTTACGCGGGCCAACCTTCATTTTTTCGCTACAGTTTCCAATATATTATATTCAATAACTAATATTTTAATCTTCAGACAATTTTTCCCTTTAAAATAAATGATTATAGAAACTTTCTCAATGGTTTAAAAAAATTATTTTCTCTTTATGGAAGAATATACTAGACTTACAATGAGCGTACTCGATAAATCTATACCGTAAATAGAAAATGTCATTGCCCTTCTCAATATGTTTGAAGAAAAGAGCTCAAACTAAGGAGACCTGTTTGATCAGTTACTCACTTCTACTATTTTAAAATAGGATTTAGTAACGAATGATGGAGCAGTACATAAAGAATTTGCGTGAAGACTGAAAAACTCTAGAGAATACGAGAGCTGTAGACATGAGTGAGAAAAGCGGAACAGAAATGAATTTGAGCCTTCAAAGTCTGGTACTGAGGTCGGATACTGAAGGCAGAGGATAAATGATGAAAAAGAAGCAATTAAATACATTATCCTCTAGATTAGGAAAATGTCCAAAGGTATTGTGGGTATAGTAGTAGAGGATATGTGAAGAAATAAGTTTTTACATTGAGAAATGTATAAATTACTTATTTATATTATTTCTTTGGAAGACTATAGATGGAAAGGCAGCATACTCGTAGATAAGAAATGCGTCAAGCAAGTTACAAAGTGATGTAAGAGAGTTCATCTGTAAGAGTCAAAGGCAACTCAGAATTTGCAAAAGCAAATTGGAAGGCTGCGGTCTAGAAGCTTCAATTCGACGAATGTTATGTAGATGATGATTTAAAGTTGTTTCCGATGGAAAGAAAGTGTAAATGATGAAGTCTATGTTTTAGAACTGTAACAGATGGGCCGACCCATATTCAAGTGCTCACCAAGGAACTCTTTAATCATGTACGAGGGTGGTTCAATTAGTACGCGTGTTAGAAATAAATAAACCATTTTTTCAAAAAAAAATTTTTTATTTTTCAACATAGTTTCCTTTTAGAAAGATACCCTTCTCTGAACGTTCCGGCCATTTTTTTAACCCCTCCAAAATATAGGATTTGCCGAACTCTCCAAAATGCGCCTTTGTCTCGGCGATAACTTCCTCTTTTGAGCTAAATTTTTTTAGTTCATTAAGTTGAGTTAGCTCATGCAATGTTCCACAACCAATGCTGCTGATTCTAGAACGAGATGAGAAGCGCAAAATTTGATTATTGAAAATTGGCCGTTTGAGGTGGTATGCGGGACCATTTATTTCGTAGGACGAGTGATTATAACACCTTCTGAGACGATTAATTGAAAGACCTAAAAATTACAGACTAGTGTCAAAACTTATTAAATACAATGGCCATCAAATACAATAACAGCAACTGTTTTAATAGGTATTTCTCAAACACCATGTGGGAAAAAATCCCAATCTAGCTTAAAATCATCTGTATAATCTCATTTTCAACAAAATTTTAACAAGGATGTGAGCAAAAAGTTTCATTAGTGTTATTTTTATCTTATACGTATTTATCTCAAAATATTATTTTTCTTCTCACCTCTTACGGTCAGCGAAGCAATCTCTTTAGGTGATTTTCATATACGACCGTGGTGATTATTTTCTTTCGCGGGCGTTTCCAGACGATGCGAAAACAAGGCATCACTAATCAATCCTTTAAGAAGGGAGAGTGAAGTGATGAGACCCCTTGGGGAGGGGGATTCCTGGGAGATAACTCCGGTTTTCCTGCAGAGTCAAATCACTGCAGTGGTTGGAAGTCCTCAAACGAAGCGGCTTGTGAAGGCAAACACATTTAAATCCCAGAGTCATTTCAACTCGAGGCAGCTGTTCAAGTATTGGCCTCGGGTGTGTCTCCTGGGGGAGTCCCATCATCGCGCGATTTGCAATGCGTCCGAAGGAATCTCAAGAGCCGACAAAACTCGCTCCATATCGCCGTCAAACATCGAAATCTACTCATAAATCGGATCGGTTACCCCTTTCCATGAAAAAATAATAACGCCCAGGACCCCGAATTTTCAATCATTTTAAATTCCTCCTCGGAGTTTATGAATCTTTCAGGAGTCATGCGTGAGCACTGTGTGAAGGGAATGGGAGCGAGACGAGGATTTATGGCGCTCGCCGCTTAAAAGTGGACGGAAAAGAAACTAATGGAATACGGCAAAGGAAGGGTGGAAATCATTGGGTCCGTGGGCTCCCTCGCCCCTTCATTGCGCCCGGCGGATATCCCGCTGCCGGGGCTCTAGAGTGACGCCGCGCCACCGCTTGGCTACCCGAGCCAGATATCTCCTTTGATTTATAGATACGAATTATCGGCGGTTCCCGCCTCTCTCCGCCTCTTCCATCCCCTACCATGTGCCCGATAAACAGGAGGGATGGGGATATGGAGACCTGAAAAGGCCTCGTCTCCACTACCATCGTACGTATCAGCGTGACCAATTAACACACGTTTTCACTGCCTCTTACTTCCCCATAATTTTTCATTGCACTCTTACACGTTTATAATGAGCAAGTGAACAGCACGTTGCTTATCAAGGGCGTAATTACAACCCATACATACGAGTGCCTTTACTTTTAAAAATGCTTTTCAAAGCATATTGCTTTGGAACCTGGTTTCTGTGAAAGACACATTCATAATTATTTTCCGCCACTGTAATTGTGCTCTGTTGATGACCTGCATTACTCAAATGGAGGCTGTTTTTGGGGAAATCACTTCTTCGGCGGAAAACCCCCAACTCTTTTCTGATTTACATGCTTCAGTCAATTAATTAATGTGCTTCACACTTCCTTCATCTGGTTTTCACCTTGTAACTCTTTCGCTTACTACAGCACGTTGACAGCTTTTGGAACTACAAGTTACGATGGTAAGAATGTGCTTCCCCACGGCGCGGTGCTTCCTGCTCCCGATGGTATATCGGACTGTTGATACGTTGGTAGTGGAAACGGAGCGTAAAGTTTCAACGGGAGTGGGGGAGGATGAGATTCGTGGGCCCTCCCACCCCCACCACTTTGTCCGGTACGCCGCTAAGTGGGCCGAGATGCCGACCGGCAAATTAGCGGGAGGAAGACCGGCCGACCTCCTTCCCCCCCTGCCCCTCGAGCGGCGGTCGGCGGCCCACCCGCTTAGGGCTTCGGGAGGCGTACGACACGAAGGAGTTTTATGTTGATTGTATTCGGATGTGGAAATGAGGTAGGCGGGAAGGTAGCCACCGCCTCCTCCCCAAACCACCTTCCTGCGCCCAAACCCTTTCCTTCCCCCCTCCACCAATACCACCGCCCCTTGGAGACCCCACATCTTTCTTTGCAGCTACCGTCTTCTCCCCAGGCCCTGCTTCCTATGGCGGCGGAGCGTTTCTCCTGGCCGTACCCCTCTTTCTCACCCAATAACCTCTCAAAAACCCCTCTTTCCCCCCTCCCGGGGGCTTCTCATCCCTCGGAGTCCGCTTCTCTTCCCCATGCCATCGCGAGAGGAGGCTCACAGGGTGTGCTCTTCGGCCCCGAGGGGCCAGTATAAGGCTCCCGAACGCGCCCATAGTGGGACTACCGAAGTTCTCTCCCAACCCGATAATATTCGGGTCTAACCGGATCCCCCTCCTCAAATTCTTCGAATGCTAATGCATTTCATCCCCTTTGTCACGCAATTTACACTCGCGAGATGAATTATATATTTTTTTCTCTCTCTTTATCCCGCTTTTCACTTCGGGGAACGCTCTTAGGGGTAAAGGTGGTTTCTGTTTTTTTCATCTACCCTCCTTCTCCCCCTTAAGGTATCCATAAGGATGGGAAAGAGAAACATGGTGACCCAAATAATATTACGGTCGATCGGAAGGCAGATAGGATTTCTTTTAATGTGGGCGAGGTTGAAACCACGTATCTAGTTCCCGACGGGCCGTTTTTTATTGCGGTCCACCACCTTTGCATTTTCATTGCTTTTTTCCATTCTCCTTCCGTTTTGGGAAATGAGGGGGTGGCAGAGCGGTAGGCTGTTCGGCACCCTTGAAAAAGAATGCCGAGAGGGTTTTTCCTTCGTCCAGCATGAACATTGAGCTAGGGTTGAATCCGTTTCAAAACCTCCAAGAATTTTGGAGGTAAAATGCTTTGGCTCAATGAACACGCAGGCATGTGTACGCGAAACAATGAAAAGCCCTTTAGCCTTTTTAACCCTGTTACGGCCGTCGACTACATCAAAATTGGTACCTTATTTTCTATATGGGTGATGTCAAAGTTGCTTTTATTTTTTTGTGAAACCATATTTTTGATGAAGCGGTTTGACGTTTCTAGTTGTACAGCTGTTAGAGAAAAGGCATTAAGGCCATGCGAAGGCAATGCTAACGCAATACTAATGGAAACGGCGAGATATAATTATTACGATATGCCCTTGAGTTTCAGTTGAGAATGCGATGTGATCGGTTTAGTTTTTTCTTGTGATTGTTCGTTTCAATGTTGGAACCCGACGAATATTCATGGGTATTGTGAGTTTTTTCTGTATACATGTATACTATTTCTGTAATTTTCCTTACCCTGTCGTTTTGCTATATTTCTGCCTTTAACGCAGCCTTCTTTTCGCTTTAAATTTTAAGTTTTACCAACAAAAATTACTTTTCACAAGCCATAACAGCTATTCATGAGAAAAATGGAAAATTGAAACGATCTAGAAATAGCTTGATCATCGGACATGGTAGAAAAAACGTGCTTAGGTGCATTTCCTTCACGCCGTTCACTTTCAGAAAAGTCTCTGTCAAGGAAATCCCGTATTTAGAATACGAAAGGAGGAAGTTTCTGTTTTACTAATTGCTTTAGTACTGCTCTACTATCCTAAGCCATAACCTGCTGTATATATGATTTTTTCGCTTCTGTAATTGTGAATATAATAATGTAGTATTTTTGCTGCACTCTTCCTGCGATAAAGAAAGGGAAATAATTATGTACGTTGGCAAGCAAAAAGCCTTCAAATTCTAGAGTGGCGTGTATTCAAGAAATATATTTATTTTGGCTCAATAAAATTCGTTTTCAATCAATATCGGATGGTTACACTCTTCTAACTGAAAGAATTTAAGTGGATTTCTGATTAACCTCATCTCTAGCTTTCTTGATCATTTAAAAAAAATGTAGTCTTCTAGTTCTCTCTTCGAGTGTTCAACCTTCCAATAATTAGAGTAAGTCATCTGAGCCGTAGCATTAAGGTATTTGTGAGTATTTAGAAGCAATATGCTACACAAAAATTATTGATAACCAAGCATAAAATAATAAGTTAGTTAATTCCTCTTTCTCTTGATGGAAAGTCGCATTAATATTAAAATTTCGATTGTTACCAGGTGGTCTACCATTTGAGGTAGGTTTTGGATAAACACAATGATGATGAGCGCCGTTAAATTTCTTAGCCTCTGCAAAGGAAATGCAAACTGTCTTCAGACGCTATAAAGAAACCCTTCTTAGATTCCGTTCAGAATGCCTATTCTTGTCCTCCCCCTATCACACCAACATAATTTCCTTCCTTCTATCACAGTCCTTAAGATCCCATCACCAATCAAAATTCTCGGCGCCCACCTTTCCTGCCTCATTTAGCAGACCTTCCACTCAGCGATCCTTTATTCCTTCCCACTATGACTTTCGTTTGTATTCATTTCTGTCAATTTCACCTTTCCCATCATTCTTCACACATACATTTCAAAACTCGCCAATGTATGCATATTGTAATGCTTCAAAGACCGAATTTCCGCACAGTACACTCAATTGAAAAGTGTTCACTAATCTGTTAACGATGTCCTTACTCAACACCAGTGCCATCGATTCCCTCCTCCTAATGAAACCTTCTTTGCCAAACGCAATTCATCTTTTATTCCTGCTACTTTAACCGTTTTTGCTCCAAACACTTTCAGGATAATTAAATTTTTTCCTGATCTAATTTTATCTCATCCATTTTTAGGTTTTACGTAACCTTTCTCTCTATCAAAAATTTTATAACCTTTATTTTGTTTACATAAATTGTAGTTATATATTATTTGAAAAATATAAATGTTTACACAATATCCAACCCAAATCACCTGTCATTCGCGAACATTCTTCGAATTACATAAACAGCGACGTCAAGGTAAAAAGTTGTGGGATTTATTTATGATGGAGTATAATAAATTCAATTTAATTCAAACTTCGAATAGAATTCAAAATGTTACATCCAAACTGTGTCTTTACTAAACATTTCAACGTATTATTGTCATTATCAAATACAAACCTGATGCACTTTCACCTGATGATGTCACTTTGAGTCATAACTTGTGGTAAAGAAAGTGGAAAAATAACGATTCTTTGAATCCCGTTTATCTCTCGTATTTTTCATTAGCCTATATAAGCTAGCTATAGACTTAAGAACTTCAAAATAATGCGAGAATACTCGTAAAATGTCAAGTACATAGTCCCCTATTAAAACCCATTGAAGTGGGTAATAATGTACCTTCTCGAATAAGTATACGTAATAAGTTACTCCTGAGATAATAATGCAGAACGTCTTATGTATTACAAAGTATTATGTTCGTAGGACAAAAAATATTGCTGAAACAATTTTTACATATGGCATCACACTCAGTGTTTTTTCTGTTATACCTAATTGTACAAAAGAAACATTCATAAAAATAAAATAAAAGTCAATGGAACTACCTGGGATTTCCAGATTACATGACAAAGAATCACCGGTAAAGGAGTTCATAGTGGTAATTTCTCGCTTTTATTCTGAGATTATAGAATATTCCACATAACTAAAAGTACTTGGTACTATGCTCACTTCAATAAAGTCTCGTATATATGCTGAAGTCCTTACCCAATGGAAATCATCTCTATCGGATCAGCTTCGAGTCATCAACCTTACCGAACTATTGGGGAGTCAGTGCATATGACGTTTTTTTTGGAATCAACGAATTTAATAAGAAAACTACCCTAATGTTTTAAAACCTTAATTTTTAAGAAAGGCAACGCATCTACATCAACACACAAAATATATACCTCAGCAGGAAGAAAACTTAAAATGTTCAGCAACGGGATAAAAATTTAATGAGTATCGTACGAATAACTTTCGATAAATACAAAGGAAATATTTTGCGGTGTCATGGCTTGGTGTTAGCAACTTTAGAGGAAAGAGTGAAGAGAAAAGATAAAGAGGAAGACTAAGAATAAGAAACTTGTCTGTGGTGATTGCAGTCTGTACAGCGAAGAAATGCGAAAGTATGAAGTGGTGACCAAGAGGAAGAAAATAGATTGGATATCTACGCGAAAGAATTCAAATTAGGATTTATTTCTACTTTTGATGAGTTTTATGGTGTAATACCAGTGTAATGGGATATATTTTCAGGTGCACACAAAAATGAAAGGTACTATGTGCAATTGATGGAACTCGATGGAAATGCATGTATATGAGGAGAAAGGCTATTAAGGAGATACATTAAAAACTAACCATGGTGGTTTAAAACTTTAGCAATCCAGCAAGTCAAGAGATACAAAGGCAAATAAATTTCATGAAGAGCTGCATTGATTCAATCCTAGAATAGCGGCCCGATGTTAATCACGACAGAATTTCACAGTGCTTCTATCATAGGAGATTGATGAGAGAAAGAAAAGGGGCAGAAGCTTTAATAGGGGCGTGGGGAGATGTAGAAAAGGATGACCCACATGGTCCCCCTCACGCCCCTGCCTCTCGAGATCGGCATGACGTGAACATCGAACCGGACGACAGGTGGACGAAGCGTCGAAGAGGCGAAGAAGTAGGAGAAGACCGTGGGACGACAGGAATCGCCGCGGAGGACGTGACACCGGAATTCCTTTTCCTCCTCCCTCTTGCGCCGCTGCAGCCTCGAGTGAAAATGACGCGCGGAGCGAAATGGTTCCCTCGCCGCGGCGAGAGCCTTTCTCGTCCCGCGCGCGAGCACTCCTCCTCTCCCACGCGGCGGCCCCCCCGCCCGCCTCAGCCGCGAGTGGGTGCGGAGACTCGCTCGCCTCCCCTTACACAATTGACCCTCTGCCGACCGAGTCCATCCCGAACGTGCGTAAGAGGAGCGCGATGAGGAGAGAGGGAGTAGGAGCAGAGGGCAAGGGCGGCGGCTAGGGTGGTGGTAGGCGTAGAAGTTAACGAGTGAGAGTAGGCTATCGCTTGAGTAGGATGGTGAAAATGTGCGGGGGAGAGATGGAGCGGGAATCGCCGGGTTAGGGTGGGTTTAATTGTAGGTAGTAGAGGGTATATGGTGTGTGTGTGAGGTTGGGGTGTGGGCAGGGCAGACAAACGGGGCCGAAGGGTGCCAAGACCTTGATTACTTCGTTTTTTTCTTCAGTGCGACCCGACGGCCAAACAGGTGGAGATTGCTCATCTGTAGGGTGCTCTTCCTCCCCCTCTCCCCGCGTGCCTGCAACGACTTCACCCTAACCCACCCTCCCTATTTTTTCCTTTTAATAAACACGCGGAATTTCTCCCTCCCCCTCTCTCTCTCTCTCATCCATTCGGAGAAACATACTAATCGTTCTATGACCCAAAGTGAGCCCGGCGGGCCCTCACGATTACTACGCTTGGATTTCATTCTCTCACGCGTGAGCTATAGTGAGCCTGAAGGATTTGGCTTTTTCCCGTTTTATGCTGTGTATGAAGTCATCTCTGGTTTTTGCGCAAGGTGTGGCCGCTCTCGAATTTTGAGACTAACTCTGCCATCATCCTAAGGGCGTTGACTCAGTTTTAGCCTTCGAAACGTCAAAAGTGACCTGGTCTGCTGGAGATCCAGAGAAGATTTTATGTATGTGCAGCATCATTAACTTCTCGTCCTCTCTTACTAAGATTTTTGTCTCGATTTCAATGGGGTCACCTGTCCAAAGTTGAATACTTCCGGACGATGTTTTTCGATTTTGAAAAAATTTATCGATTTTGAATAAAATAAATTGCCCAAAATATTTCCAAGATGTCAATATTAACAAAAAATTGTGTCAAAGCATTTCGTAAATACTTAGTGCACCATCAAATCGCAGTGGTCAACATAGCATTAATAAATATCTGCCTAAATACGGTTTTAAATAAAAATATAATGTTTGCGTGTAGAAACTACTCCTTCACTTGAAGAGTGTGCATGTTTTCGTTCCTTGTCAAATCATCAAAGGGCTTGAGTTGTTAACTGACAAAGGAATTTCTACTTCGTTTTTGCGAGAGCAGGTGATGCCCGTGCTCTTCACTTAGGAAATATATTTGCTTGATGAAAAAATCAATGTGCTCGGACTTCTTTTGGTACGTGACACAGCATAGCATCACAGCCCACGTCAGCAAATATAGAGATAAACTGCCATGTTTTCACGTGGGCTTACGTGAAGTAGGTACACTTGTGGGAGCACGCACGTGCAAATTCATGTACTTAAAACACCTGGGAAAAAGTAGTTGCTCTTTGTTTTTTTGGAATCATTCAAATAATATCTCCCATTTAAACCATAGGAGCACTCACCTATTTCATTAATAATTGTATAATAATGGAGTCAAGCGCCCCTGAAAATAGAAGTTGACCGCGAATCGATTAGATGTACTCGACGCATACTTATCATGGCGTGATTCCATATATAATCCCATGATAATACCACCATCGGCGAATAGCTACTCAAACTATCCGGTTCTTGCATGAATGTATGCCATGTTTTTTTGTGAATTTATGAATTTGTGGTTCTTGCATGCGGTTTTTTTTCCTTTCTAAATTACGAGTGGTGTCCTAACACCCCCCGCCACACGCCCTTGCGGCGGCTTGCGGGGTATTATGTAGATATAGATGTATGAGTGAGCAGTCGTTCTCCTCAAGGTGAGTGTAGGAGACCACAGTGGTCGCTGGAGCAATGTATTGCCATGCTAAAAATGTTATATTAACTGAGGTACTGTGATACAAAAGGAATTCGGGCCACATTATTAATCCGTGCTGCAGTGGTACACCACCTCTGTTTTTTCAATTTTTTTTAGGTGAAATAAAAAGGTAGCTTCATGAAAAAAATGTATAATGCTGTTTTTATATGGAGATAACATATTTCCAAGAATGTGTGCGGGCTTGGGTAGTTTATTCCAATACGCCTCAGGACCGAGTTCCGTAAATAATCTTAACTCTGTTAGCCTTATTTTCCCCTGCATTTCAGCGCACCTTTAATACATGTTAATCTATTCTGTTTCATAGCCGGCGCGAACAGGAAAATAAAATCTTTCTACTGCGAGTAATTTATGATGCGCCGATGATAATGACAGCAGCAATTCATCATCGTCGCCATCGCCCGATGGTAATTTATTCATTTTCTGAGAGCACCACGAGTCACTTGAGCAAACAAACCCATTGCACACGTGGCGTGCGCCACAGGCCGCGGTCGTCGACAATGCCACGATACTAGTGGGGGAAAATGGATGCTTTCTCAACGGAGGAAATCAAGTGCAGCATATAAAGAAAAGCAAATTCATTTATTATCGTCGTCACCATCGCAATCGACTGGCTTCGGCCGTTTAGCGACTGCAGTGCCAATTGCGTTATGGGGACAGTTTGTGGTATGAGAACGCCGAGCGTCTGAAACTGCGTCAGGGTGGATGGAGGAGCAAGGAGGGAGGTGGGTCAGCGGCGCGATTGCCCGACGCGAGGGGGCGACCAGTCGCCCGCTGCTGGAGTTCTCTACGCGTCAGAGCGGCGACAGGCGGCGGCGAATGCACCCAATTTAGGAAACGGACATCGGATTCGATCGGAGGCGGGAAGAGGAAATAGTGCGGAGGGTCTGGATGGAAATATGTGGAGAACGGGGGAGATGCAAGATTAAGAAGCCCTCGTCGGCCTCAGCATTGAATGGACTAGTGCGTCTTCCTCATCGTTTTGCATTTTTAATGCAACTCTCCTCTCATTTCCTTGTCACAGCAATAGAATTTTCTCTTAGACAAACGACAAGAATCAATGGGAAAAAGAATTAACTTTGTAAAATTTTTCATGAATATTTTTTAGTGTAACACGGCGGTGTTGCATCAATAAATGCTTGTGGAATCCTTAATAAATCCTGAAGAGGTCCTGTGACCATAATAAAAGTCAATTGGAAGATTTTCAATTCATTTATTTTATTTGATAGATGGTTGAAGCCGATACTTTATGGAAATACATTTGTAATTCATAAAAAAAGAATCAAAGACTTTGCGTTTCCACAGGAAACGTTTGCATTTTCAATGACTGTGGAAATGCAAAGTCTTTGATTCTTTTTCGTGCAAGCGATGTTTTTATATCGCTATCTTAGCAATGCCAGAGAGAAGGTGGAAAATAAGATCAATAGCGTCGTTGTCAATAGGTAAATAGTTGACGGTCAGATATAGTAAGAGGGGAAAATATATCTACAAAATAGTTGCTATGAAAAGGGTAAAAAATAATACTCAATTATCAGTTTACCAACTGAAGGAATGTGGATGCTTGTTCAACAAATATATTATTTCGTAACTAGTCATTCGATCTTGAACGATCCCTTAAAGCAGCTAAGTATTTTGGATAGCAATTTTAGTATTTTAAAATCATTTAATTTTTCAATTGTTATAATAAAAGCTATCTATCCATGTGTGATGTGGGAGATTCAGATGCTGACCACTTCATCCTAAGATGAAACGAGACCAAAAAATGTTAGTCGATAAATAAAGATGTTTCCTGGCATGTCGCCATATATCTTTGGATTCGAGAAAAATTCGTATCGGCCGGAATGCGTAATGGATGTAACGCCGACGTTTCACCCTGCGTCGTCTTTCAATTAGTCTTAAGAGCGCGAATGTTTATGACTCTACGTTTCTCCTCTCCCCTCTGTTCATTCTCCGTCCTCCGCCAGTTCTTGAACCTCCACACCGTCCATCTGTCCCATCTCCCTTTCTGGTTCCTTGAAATATCCCACCGGAGATTTGAATATTTCCTATTCACCTCCATATCCCTGCAATCATCTACCCCATTCCACTCCTCCCCACGCCGACTCAGCTCTCAGTCACGGAGCGAGCGGCAGACATTCGTCCACCTGCTCCTTCCCTTTTGGGTTCTGCAACGTTCGAGATATCCGCTTCAATGTCCGTGCGATGCGTTCCACACGTACATGGTACTCCGCAAGCCACCACTAGGGCGTGTGGCGGGGGTTGATTTCACACCAGACTACTTTTGACACACAATACTTTTCCCTCCTAGAGCGATCGTACAACGTTTTTCTGATTCCTTATCGCTCGTTGAAAAAATGACCTCTTAAATCTGTATGTTCAACACTTAATATCTCTAATTTAATTGGCATGATATCTCCTACCTTAGTACGAAGGGGCTAATAATACATTCTCAAGACTATCGGTAAGGAGACATCCTTCCGATCAACTCAAGAGATTTAATCTGTAATGCACCTTCGCTCCGTGAGTGATTCCCAACCTAGCTCATTTAATAATTTCCATACGCTACTCAGTTTGTCCTAAGAAAAGGATCGTAGCCATTCTACGCTGCATGCGATCTAATTTGGATATCAAATCAGCTTCATGAGGATCCAATGTACGTATTAGCAGCATATTCTTAATGAGTTCTAACAAACGAAAGATGACATTGACGTTTGGCCTTCTCGTCACATCTCCACAATACTATTCTCATAAATCCTAATTTTTTGTTACCTTGTCCTTTGGCTTTGACCTATGTGTTAATTAATCAAGACTGCACATGATCACGTTGGAACATGTCATGCTCAAAAATAAATTGTGAAATTTTACTCTGTAATTTATCTGCTTGCATTTGATGTAAAATTAGGGAATTTCGCAGACTAATATTCTGTCCGATGCATAAATATTTTTCTTTGGGTTTATGTTCTTTGTTTGAACCGTTTGGAGATATTCCAATACTCAATCAATCTCGAGTAGATTTCGGATACAAATAAGTATGTGAACTACGGAAAGTTAGGGAGGGCTACAGGAGAGTGAAATTGTGAATGAAGTACAGGAGAATAAAATTTCACTGAGTTATATTTCAGCTGGCATAGTTTTGGTACTTGAATTCATTTTAACATCACCCACTTACAAAACCACCTCTCCTCTCCTCGCGCCATTCAAATTCATTGATTCCTTTTCCCATTCTCGTCTCTTTTCTTCTCCTCGTGGTCGTTCCTCTCTCTTCAAACCTTTGCCGTTTCTCCACCTTTCTTGCTTTCATTGCAAGGTACACTAGTGAATTTTAAAATTCGATCATCTTTTTCTTACAATAATCGTCAAATCGGAGATGCATATCCTCCATAGCTGATTCCTATCGGTGTAAGATTTTAAATCTTACTGAAGTTCAAAAAATGTATGCTGCCCGAATAAACTGATTCGAGATAAAATTTCATTTATTCAACGCAAATCTTAAACTTATGGGACGTAGTATTACATTTTAGATATCTATAATAAAGGTAGGATTGTATTTTTCATATTTTGAAGCATGTTGAGAATACTTGTAAAATTGGTCGAGAATGAGTAAGTAGTCAATGAGTAATATCCTACAAGAACGAAGCAAATAACGTAGTTGGAATAATTAATATGCAACGGAATAGATTCCACTCTAAATCCAGACCGGTTGGCATTTGAGGAAATCGTTTTTTGCTCGTTCAATTATAATCATTGCCACACACCAGCTCTGCGTCAACTATCTTTAACATTTGACGTCACTCTGAAGGAAACACGTGCGAAAATATAAAAAAATGGAAACTTCTCGAAACAATTTCCTTTAAGGTACAGTTTAGTTTCGTATAACGTAGAGAGAAAAAAATGAGAAAGAATGAACCTTTTTATGAATTTTTGAAATCTTTGTAATTAATTAAATTGGAATCCATATTGATAAAAATATTATTTGAAGACATTTTTCTCGTTGTGGAGTGTTGCATAATGGATATAGGTTCCCACGTCCAAACCCAAAACATGCCACTGGACAACTACAATTGAACATACGACAATCGATTTTTCAGATGTTACGGATACTAGTTCTTACCGGCCAACCTCGGTTTGAGGAAAGCACCTGGCATGCTCCCATCCCATAGCCACCATGGATGTGTGCATTTTATGTTCCGTATAGTTAAGTAAGCATGATAATCATGAAACCGGAAATTGAGAGTGATAATTGTATTTATTTTCAAATTCCATACACGTTGCATTCAGTATTTCCTTGCTTTGCCTTCTTATCTACTCAAAACGTTCCAATCCCTATCATAAATATTCCATAGGCGTAAATATTAGGTAGTAAAATCGGAAGAATAATATGAATGAGCATGTCTATCTATCTTGCTCAGAGTGCGTCATTTAATTTTAGTGTACAACTCAATTCCTCTGCATTGCCTTTTCAGGGAAGTCTTGAAGACGATTTCGGTATTTTCCCGATGTTCCGTTTTGGCAACCCTGCCAACACACCATATGGCAGTGATCCCGGTGCTTACGATCCGACGTTGGAAGTCCGCGCGATAATAATCCCCAACAAGACGGGAAATCATTGGCTTTATTTGTATCGTCCTCCTTGAAAGATGCCGCCGCCGAATATTTGTGGATGCCGACACGTAAGTAACTATACTACTCGGGTCTTCCAAGGGAGTGCGTGATGGTCGATTGTTTTTCTTTATGGGCGAGTTTGTGTGGGTTTCAATGGGGGGAGGAAGATAGAAAAAAAATTACGGACGAACCCTCAGCGGCTGCGAACCCCGTTGCCGCCGCGCGCCGATCTTGCGGTTTTTCCAATGGATCGATCAGTCGTAATTCCTTCTACTGGATGTGCACTTGATGGCAAGGGAGGTCAAAAATGGAGAGCAGGTTGACCATCATGGTTCAACTTGAAAACACATTTCCCCGAAGGTTACGGAAGGTGTTTTGTATTCCTGATTCTAATTATCATCCAACTGTTATCAACGTGTAATAATTAGGGTAATTAATAAACCTTAAGGCGTGAAATCTCTGTAAATCTAAATAGACAATCAATTATACTCTTATCAACCGCTATTTCTGCTGACCCCGGTATATTCGCTAATGAAGGATAACTAGAAAGGAATTTCTGCTGGATGGATACGTATGTGTACATTTCTCCCAGCGTTTCATGACCTTACGAAGATTGTCATTGTAGAACTCTGCAGATTATGTCGAAAAATATTGTTCCCCAACTCGAATGACATTCTATATGTTGTCAAATTTTAGACCCCGTTTTTCAGTTCTGGACAAAAATATAGTCGCTTGGGGCGATATCGGGAGAATAGGGCGGATGCGACAAAATTTCAAAGCCACATCGCTTTGTTTGCCGGTTCCGCCGTGTTTGCTTCTGAAAACGAGTTGTGGAACCCAGCCTATTGATACCTTTGACATATGTAGTTCTTAGTGAATAACTTTCCACTTACTACCGTTATTAAGATCGGTCTCATTCATGGCCGTTTGGATGGTTGCTCTTCGATCTAAAAGGATAAAGCACTCTTTTTTCTTCACTGTAGCAGAATCGTCCACGGGTGATGGTCTTCCATTTCTTGGATGGTTTTTGAGGAAAATGTGGTCTGCTAGAAAATAGCTATTCCAACTCACAACTGTGTCATATGATGGGAATCATTTTCATAAAAAGCTATCCTTTTATCGTAGGTTTGCCGCGCATTGTAACCTTTCAAATGTAGGAACTTGATGACACTGCTAGCCTCTTATCTTCTCAATACTGCGAGTTACTTCAATCTATGGCTTTCTAAAAAAAACAAATCAACATTAATTACTGTAAGTAACAGCATTATAAAAATTAGGATGAGTTAATATGCAGAATAAATATTATTCACATCTCGGCTATTTCTTGGCAATAATAATATAAAAACGATACACTTATAAGTATGGAAATTTCGAACAAAAATGTGAACATATAATAGATAATACTTTGAGCTTCGCTTCCTTCGTCCCCATGGGAATCGCTGAATTATATCTCGGGCCTTCAAAGAAAAAATTAATTAATTTTTTCAGGTCCGCAATAATTTTCTCATCTAAATTGGAGTCTAATGTGTATCCTTCATTGGGAACCATGGGTAGGTTCAACACATGTGCTGGAGTGATTTGAGTTTATGCTAAAGATAGAATTCCCTTCATAATCATTCAATTTAGCTTACAACCCTCTTTAATTAATATTATTTTATTAAAAGAACTCGAGATCAATAATACTTAATTTTAAGTTAGTTAGTTATAGTTAATATGTTGATAAATTTTAATTAGGTGACGAATTTTTCAAGGCAAAGTACATATGTATATTTGTTTGAAATTTATCGTACGATGTCTCAATTTTACGTGCTACGATCTTCAAATATATTTTGAGTTAAAATTCGTTTTTAAGTGAATACTACATTTTTATGCCTACATTTTTTCAGTATTTTCCAAGGGGCACCGAATTACATTTTCTCTAACGATGTTCTGCTCAGAGCTGCAAAATCCTTGTATTCATCCTTTCTTATTTTGTCAGAACAATACTCAACGATTGCGACTGACCAACTGCTACCCTTCTTTGCTTCATGATGATACTTTTCTCGATCGGATTTAATTTACTTGAAACGCGCCCATGTATAATAAATAGAGCAAGGGAGTAATAACGAGAAGCTTTACGTATATCAATTTTCTCAAAAAGTTTGTGTAACCTTAATTTCATCTCTCAAACAGTATTATTTTGGTTGAGCTATTGTAACTGATGTGGCGCCAAACGATATTACTTGAAAGACGTTCTACTGGTGTTTAAAACTTGTCCAACGTTATGGTCATCAGTATGTTTCATGTATGTGCATGAAAGTGAAGTCGCGAGTTGAGAAAGAGCCTGAAGCGTATCTATTTTTTATCGACATAGGCTTCAACTAAGATCTCTCTTGCGCAGTAATGCTCAAGGGTAAACCCGTAATGCCCTTCTTTAGTTTGCATCTTGTTTGTCAGTTTTTGTTGCTGCTAAGACACATTTTAAAATAATTTCTTGGAAAAATTAAATCCACTTTACAGGAAAACTTTCTAATTTTTTAGATTGTGCATTCAATCCTACTCAAGATATTTCGAAAGAGTCGACAAGGTTTTAGTTGTAAATAAGTAGGTAATGTTTCGAAACAATTCACTTTGAGCAAGAATTTTTACTAATAACTTTCAGTAAGTTTAATTAATTAGAAAGGCAAAATTCTTTCACAAATCCGAAGAACGTTGAATTTTTCTCTTGACAACAGATAGGGAATGTTAAAAACGTAATATCTGCAAATTATGATTAAGTAAGAGGCATGGGCTACCGGCAACTATAGATTTTATGTCTCGCTCCTTACCAAAGGGTACAGCAATATTGCTGAAAATATCTTGTCATCACCCCTCTTTTCATGAAAACTAAGTATTTCATGCATGTGGCATACTTATAGTTTGATATTTTAACCCTCTGTTATTTATTCATATAGCATTGTAGGACAGAGTTATAATTAAAATTGATACTTATGTATTCCCGTAGATTAACGAAAGCGTAATCTTGTTAAACACTTTGAGAATTTATAATGGAGTGCAATGGAAAAAGTGCAAGTAGGGTCTTCTAGAGTGGGAAAACTGTTAGATTAAGGTGAAGATTTATCTGATGCGAAACGAAACCTGGATATAGGGGATTATTGCATTATATGATGAAGCTTAGTTCTCTTGACGCATTATCCTAGAAGTTTCTTAAGCCCTTCAATTAAATTGGCAGTAGTACTCATGTTGTGTTAGGTTATGTGATTGTATATGTATATTTCCGTCTATATAATGGCCAAAAGGTTCTTTATTTAAATAATTCGAGACTTCATCAAGTCATTAAGAACATGTTTTTCGTCTTGCATGTGACATTCAATCTGATATCTATTGTTAACATTCAAAGTAGTAGTAGTATTTAAGGGAGGCAACCGACAGCTAAGGTCATTTGCGCCATAGGGGATGGACAGGAAAGGATGAAGGGTGGAGAGAAACTCGGCGTCGGTATTAGCCTACTCTTTACGAAAGGCGCCAAGGGGTCCGGAGTTTAACGTCCCATCCGACGGACGGCGTACTCACTCAAAGTGCCCTCCACAAAGCACCTCAAGTAGGGATCGAGATACCTCTGAAAAATATTCAATACTGCCGGGATTTGAACCCGCGCTCAGGGTTGGAAGCCAGTACGTTGGCCCCCGCACCATCTCGATCCCCCGTTAACATTCAATATTTTGAGAAGGTAATGCATGATCGCTGCTTGACGAATGATTATTTTTCATCCATAGCCCACAATTTATTTCGCTTTAATCCTAAATCAGTGGTTTATAATTATCACAATATAATTGAAATAAATATAAATCCCATTTTAAGATTTGTTCTTACATTTTTAAAAAGTATGAGGAATAGGGATCACATAACTAATTTTTTGAGAAGAGAAGGTATAAACGCAACTTAATAATTTTTAAATCCAGCTTAGATATCCTCAACTTATATTCATCCGCAACTTATACATCCAGTTGTAATCGCAAGGGATTCGGGCGAACAACAGCTTTCTCCCGAGGTGAGACCGTAAATGTAAATCCACGATTTTCGTCATGCAGTGGTGGTGACATTTGACCACCTCGCTCTTCCACTCCTATCCTTGGATGTCGAATTTATAAGCGAAAGTTTCTTCTTCTTCGGGCGGCTCTCTGTACCGACTAGTAACATTTCCAAATTTTAAAGAAATCCTCCGTTGGGAAGGCAATAAAGGTCCCTAAAAGAGCAGGTATGTCGAAATGGAAAGGCGATCAATCGACAACAAAAGCACCGCTTTGAAAGCACGCCTGAAGAGGGTATATACCTACAACCGTTCTTCCTTTAACTGGTTTATGGAATGTAGAGGAGGAAATTTTATGTCAAATTGTACGTGGGTCGAAGGAGGGGCAACATGTTTCGGGACCTAATCGATGACATCAGGCACTTCTTTAAACTCATATGTTGTAATGCCTCCGATGTTCTCATAGAATTTTATTTATTTATAGGCATCTATGTGTACGAGTGTTTTTGTACATGAGCTAACATGTACTTTAGTAACTAATATTTCTGTATGTATGATTGGTGGTCTTGATACACCTCGCCCCATACCTCTGCCGCGACTTACAGCGTATTGTGTAGCCGTAGATGCTTCCGGAAACTATTGAAAAAACAGATTTAATCTAGATAATGAGGTAATGACTACCGGTTCATTGTGCACTAGCATCCTACCTCAAACAAAAACCTCTTATCAAAGAACAAATTTTGAGAATGATTCATTATTCCCTATTTGCATTTCGAAAGGTTATTAAAGTTTACTGCGTCTTAATAACGAATTTTTTCAATGACATTACTCTATTTTTGCAATGAAATTTTTCGATATTTTGCATCCTAAACATCCTTTAATGAAATCATGGAAGGGACATTCACTTCAGTCTGAAAATTAGGCATGCGGGTAATATATTTGGTACTGGGAATTCAGGACAAATTTTAACGAGAGAGAGAGGGAGAGAGAGAAAGTTATTAGAACTTTTATGTCGTAGTAGCATGTTATTTTTAATTTGAGACGACGGCAATAATGGGTTGACCGTAATTGGTACTTACTTTCGACTAATACCTTAGGGTTACCCGCGTCCACTCAACTTTATAATAAACATAGAAAACAAATAAACAAACGCCTAATTCGAGATATAAGGTAAATCAGTATTTTTTTCTGTGGCGCCAAGTCTGCACCATTATTGATTTTTAATACTCCGCGGAAAAATACCGGTACTTTTCCCGGAGTAACGCCCATCTAAACCTGCCTTTCTCCACACACCCTTCCTTCGCCTCCTCCAGTCTCGGCGTTTCCCTCTCGTAGCCGGGAACTTGCGCCTCTGGTGAGGGAAGTCTTAAGCTCCGATGGATGCTGAAGTCGTAAATGCGATCGCCTTCGCTTCCTACGCTAGGTGCCTGTGTGAACTGAGGCCCAAGGGCGAACATGGTAACGGCAGATAAGTTTTAACCTGCCGTTATTGATCGCACGCAAATATAGAAGGGCCTCAGGGGTACTCGTTTCCGATTTGACGAACAAAAGTCCTCCATGCTAACCACCAACTCAAATACTCCAGAGGCACGTTTTAAAAACAAAAATACCAATTTCAATGGAAGCATTTTGTGTCATTACTCTTTTTTCAATTTTTCCCTTCATTTAATCATTTGCATTCATTATTGGTAAATTGTAAAATGAAGCGCATATTCGGTATGGATAAAGAGTAAGGAAAATAACGAATATATTTGTTACCAATTATCTCATCTAGACCGGTCCACTATTTTTGGTAAATATTTATTCTCAGTTTTAATTTTTACTGTAAGCGATGAGTTTAATTATGAGAAAAGGAATCTCATTAGCCTTGGGATGAAACGAAAAAATATTAAGGGCGAAAAAAATGATTCCATATTTCGTCGAAGAAAACGTAACGTTTTCTCGTTACGATTTTAATTGAAACCGCAGATTCTTTACTCTTGGCAGAAGACTTAGGGCTGGGAAGCTCCTTTACCTATCATCTACTCCCTATGCAAAGCACAATTCGACCTCTGCTCATATTTACGTGTTGCTGACCTAAATAAATCTTTATTCAAACAGAAGAATTGTGTCTTCATTCGCTTCATAGGATTCTTATCTTTTCAATAAGTACTTTTAATGAATCACCATAGGATAGTCCTGATATTTCAACTCCCAAAGATTAATATTGTACTTTATTTATATCATCGTGTTATTGATCTATTATTTAGTCCCCATTATCCATTATCCAAAATTCTGATCGCCGTTCGATAAAATGTGTTGCACAATTATTATTTCCATGTGTTGTGGCGTTGAGAGAGCAATAAAATTTGTCATTACAGACATTTAAGTTCATAAATGTTTGGATATGTCTTAGTACTCTCTTGTGTCATTTCATACGATGTAGTATTTTAGCGCGGTATAAAATTGGAAGAATTAGTTTGGGAGGCTCACGAAGATTTTTGGCATGACTTAGACGTAGAAAGGCACTGACACCGAATTTTTCCAGCGACACAGAGGGAATTATTATGGTATCGGTTTACATTGGTACGTTGGACCATTGGGATAAAATAATAGAGATACGAGTAGATATCATGAAAACATTGAAATATTCATTCTTCCTTCCTACGATACGCAATTATAACAAAATTGAACTGAAATATCCGTTAAAATTAACTCAAATAGTATATATCAGTCAAACAATAATCACATGATGTTTATAGGCATGTATGTTGTATGTTCTCGAGTGGTTTTGTATATTAGTTGATTTAAATTCAAATGTATGCGCGAGTATGAAAGTATTTATTCATGCATTTATTCATTATTTAATGGTGTCCTAAATTCCCCTAACACATACCCTTGCGGCGGCTTGGTGTAAATCAAGACTACAGTGAAGTGCAATAGCATCCTTGCCTTGAGTGAGATTCTAATTAGCGATGTTTGGTTTGGATGATGCACTGAATCAATGACATTTAATTCCCTAATCATACAACCTAGAAAGGGTGTAAATGCAAAGTATTGGATAATTGGGAGTAATAATTTTATTATGCTTAATAATAATGTAGAATAATTTATAAAAACCAATTATAAGGAAAGTTTTCTATAAAAGAAAGATTAATATTGAATAGACAGATGCAATTTATTTCAATTCAGGCTTCGAGTCCCGGCCAAGAAAATTGGTTTCACTACCGAAACTCGAAATATGTATGTATTAAAATAAGTTATATTTGCATTTATTAGCCGCGCAAAAAAAGATGGAGGCTTAAGGGAATTACTTAAACTATTAATGATACCAACGCTATCCATTTTTTCCTATATATATATTTAATGACATTATTTAGAATATCACCGCTCTTATAAGCGTTACCACATACATCATTTTAATGGCGGTCTAATTGGAGCATTAACAATGGGAATTTCGTAAACGGAAGTGCTTTCTTTCCTAGATATGTATGTGTATTGTTTGAAAACAGCGTATTTAATAATGATAAAATATAAACATTGGAATATCGGCTGGCGTATAATTATCTGAAAACGTGATCGATTCAGGCGGATAATGGTTATAATTTTCTCCGAGATCCCTATCATGAGAATCTAATGGGCGTGATAATGGTGTACGCTTAGCGACAGGGAGGAATGGAAGCAATTAAATAGCCAATTAAATCAAATGAACGGGCGTTATAAACCAGTCCTTGTAGCTCACGTACCGGTGTGCGTGTGTGTGTGTTACGGATCGAGGACCATCTCCCCAAACTACCCCCTTGCCCTCCCCCTTAGGTGTTACCTGCCCGTATCCTCGGAATAACAACATCACCATTCCCCAGCCCTCGGTCAATACGTGCGTATGCATATCTAAGTATAGTCTGCCTGTCCTGACGATCTCTCTCTGTGGCTCCTTCAAGGAGATTCCAACCCCAGCGGCCCTCCGGCTCCGCCCCCGTCCCCGCGAGAGGAAGAGACCCCCGCCCCCGCCACATGCACCTGCCACCACGCATGTTATGCCCCAAACGGGACCACGCCCCTCGCCCTTTGCAATCTCCCTTCCTCCACTCCCCTTCCATCTCCCCGCTAATACCGCCCTTGAACAATTTCAAGGGATGCTCCGGAGAAACTGAGAGGGGTCACAGTTGGTGGATGCTCCATAATGATGCGCTGAAGCGTCTGTGTAGGAATTCTCACTTAATCCGTGCATGTAAGGTCCATTTAATTCGTAGCTTAAACTACCACAATGATTAGGGGGCTGGTCAGTGTCACTTTTTCAATAAGGCTAGAAATGGAATTCATTATCGAATTTTCTGCTCGTGGTATGTTGTTTACCCAAAATACGAATATTCGCTTAAATATTAAAAAATCAAATACAATAAACTTAAGTGACAAGTAAACGTTGGACGGAACAGTTTTAATTCGTCCGATGTGCTGTATGAGATAGTATTGTCATGTATGATACATTTTTTTAATTCGCTCCGAATGACATGAGGACTCAATGGGGTGATAAATAACACCACTTTCAGTAATATTACCTTCGCCAACTTGGCAGGGATATTACTTTTCTGCGGAGATTTATTTGATAAGTTTATTATTTAGCGCTCATTGAATGACCAAGTTTGAAAGATTTTTTTACATCATTGCTGGCTTGTCTTAAATATATTCTATGAATCGATATTGGCGGTGTACTCTAAATGACATTAGATTACCTATAACCTAACAGGGCTTAGTGGTTTCTAACGTGCACATGACATTTTACTTGCTTGTCACGCCCACATTTGCCGGCTTGATTTTCTTGAGAACCTATTCTTTTCACTGAAAAAAACTGTTACGTTATTAGACTTGTGCATTATTCACTTCAAAGGGTTTTCAAACTCTCTACGGGTCATAATGCAATATTCCGTTATTTTTGAAAGCCACGGTACATGGATTATGCATGTAATAGTTAATATTCATTAATTCGGTTAAGTGAGTAGGCACTGCGATACTTCCCGAGTCGCTCGTATTAACAATTTTTTTCGTAAACTTTTTGCGAAATGCTACATCATGAATCGCTAACGATCGCTAGACATTTCGCCATCTTTTCTGTAAATGAGGCGCTGTAATTCTCTCTGAATCCATTCTAAAAAACTGACGCGTGACTTTACAAGCCATGAGAGTTGCCTAGCTAGACGTGCCTAGTCCACCGACCCTTGTTTATACGTGGCTGTAAGCATTGCCGGCGGGAGAGGGAAAGAATTTCCCCAAGTGGTGAGGCGAGGGACGTAGTTAGTTTTTAGTTAGTGGCTAGTGGGGGTGGGGGAGAGTAGCGGTAGAGATGTGGAAGAGACTCCAGACGAGTGTTCAGTGGGATACCTAGTTCACGTGATGAGGCTGGAGAGAAGTGGGAGGGTTCAGGTGGGTAGAGAGAGAGAGGACGTGTGCAGGCAAGGGAGTTTAATGAGGTTGGAGTCGGGGGTGGGCATGAGAGGTGGGAACAGGTTGGTGTGGGATGGATTGGAAGAGAGGATGTGGTGGTCGTGTGTGTGGCTCTCAGGGGACATGAGATGGGTAGCGCGTGCTTAGAGAAAGTAAGGTTTCGTAGAGGTGAGCGATATCTCGTTATAGAGATAATAAACTGTGGTTGGACTCAATCGATGGCTCGAACTAAGTGCAATATTTTAAAAGAAAACATTGTTCTTCCGACTGCATTGAATGAGGGATAGAGGTAAAGGAAATGTAAGAGAAAACAACAGGAAACCGATCGTATATACTGAGCGAATGGCTCGTAAACCTTTGGTTTGTTGTAGTAGTACGGTCATCTATTGGAATCAGGACGGTCATTTATTGGAGCAAGATAGGAACTGTAAACGGAGAATAAATGAAAACACCATTGGCAGGATTATGTAACGCAGGGAAATCTTCTGAGATAAGGCGTGGATTTATTGTAAATTTTCTATTTGGATAAATAGAACGTTATTATTTGAGGAATATATAAGTCCGGAAAGCCAGAAAATATCATTGAAGAATTATATTCAGTGAAAGTGGTGCTCCTAAAATTCATGAAGCTATGATTAGTTTTCATTGATTGAGTCAAGCCTATTTCTACCTGGAAGACTATTTTGATGACCTTTATAACGAAACAAATTAATTGCAGATTGAGATCGAGACTTGTCAGAATTCCATTTCAGGCAAAAAATGAAAACTTAAGCTATATAAACAGGAAAATCATTATTATCGCTTCTGTGTAGTATCTTCAGGTTATGGAGAGTAGTCAAACACGAATCTGAAAGTAACCTTAATTTATTGGCTTAATGACTTGAGATTTGACGGAAAACTTAATGTTTTGCGCCACCGCGATATAGCTATACGGTATTGCCAGTCTTGTTGGTCAGAACCGAGCAGAGAAAAGGTCTTATGAAGGCATGAGAGTTAAGCAGTAGTAGTGTTTCCGGATGGACAGTGCATGGGAAAGACGAAGGGCGCCGTGGGTGGTTTTGGGAGAGGGTGGTGGGTTAGTTAGAGAAAGAAAGAGTTTAGGAGTGCAGGCCCCAAAGAGGGTGGTCTATCTCGTCAAGTCCACAGCATATCCCTTCCCGAAAAGCCCCTTCGAGTTAACAAAATTTTTGTTGCACCCTTATACCCATATTTTTTAGACTAAACTCCACTTGGAAGTTTTGGACTTTCAAGTCTCCGCGGAAGTAAGTGCCGTGGCCCATTCTCACCCTTAAGAACAGGACATATTTACCCGAAAAAATATTTCATTGTTTCCGAGCCCTATCATGACAAAAAATTACATTTCTATCTTGGGCAGTTGTCATAAACAGTTCAAACGTTTCCAAAAGTAACGTATTCTTCAAAAAATTTGAGTCAGCACGTGAAATTTATTGTGTGAAAATTATATGAAATTACATATCAGAAAGATCGTAGAATCAGACAACATAAACGGAGTTAAATCAAAATTAGACAAATATTTATTTTTAAATAGATTCCAGGACTCCTTCGGAAAAACGTGATTACGCTGTATATATCGAATCGATTGCAATGTGACATCAACGGTTTAACCCCTACCGTATGCCTACAGCGAAGGACGTAATGGGAATTGTTTTGAATTCTGCCAATCAATTAACCAGCTTCAATGATTTTTAAACTAGAAAACTAAATATTCCCTTAGAAGGACTTTAAAAGGGATAGTCAGATAATTTTGTCTTACCGGGGACGTCTATATTGTAATCCAGACGACTTATCCAGGCGAGTAAACTTGATACTTGATTTTAGCTTCTGTCAAAATATAGGCTTCTTTCGTCATGTTTTTCTTTCCACTTGGCTTGTCAAAAAGTCGAAGAAATACTCTTTCATTAAATTGAAAATATGTTAATATACTTCGCCTCAAAATTACCGTTAAATTAGTACATACTGCGCTACGTTCCTAATGCCATCTACTGCGTACAAATAAATCATAATAACGGGGAAGGTAAATGTTCGCCTAAATGTTCACGTAGAGTGAAAAGAAATAATATTTATGATACAAAACAATGATGACATTATTGAAGGAGTTAATAGTACGAGAAGATATGTCGTCACTTTCAAAATCACAAAATCATTTCTAAAAAACCATAGCAGTCAAACGCATGTTAAGGTTGACAGGTGAGGGCAGAGTTTAGCTAACGCTAAACCCCAACGGTGCATAAAATTGAAACATCAGTCTAGCGGGGATGCCAGTTTCTTTCCCTGCCCCGCCTGCGTTATTGCAGGAAGCTCTGGTAGCCGAAAAACCACAAAACTTTGGTGAAGCTAGACGTTTCCTGAGGCGCCACCAGGAATTGAATTCAGACCCTCCGGCTGATAGATCAATGCCCTATTCTGTGCACTGTTATGCCTTTTCATAATTAATACAGCTTCCAAATTCTCAAGTTTTTTTTCAGATGTTTTAGACTGTTAAATTGATGTCTTTACTAGTAACCAAATTATTTTCAATGTTGTCTAAAGGCCAGGTGAGATGTATCTCTGAAGCATAGTTCCTGACCAGTTAGTTCAAAGGATCACATTGCATGCGGCATACTTTTTACTTTTGGTCATAATCGGCATGTGAATGCAGCCTAGTTATAATCAGACTTATATTCGTGTTCAATAATCCATATGTTTTCGGCAAGGACATAGTTTCTTAGACACTGCCGCAGTACTGTATTTCTTCAACGTTATTTCTCCTCGAAGCAAAGAATATTTAAGCAAACGCCGATGGCTAGATGGCAGAAGATTTTTTATAGAGTTTACATTTAATTCTTCAAATATAGAGTCATTCCTTCTACTTTTTCCCAGGGAATCTCAAGCGTTGAACGCCTACCTTTGCAGCGATTTTGATGTAAATGAGCGGAAAATAAGTTGGTTGAATTCATATGGATCTGCCCAATGTCTTCTTGATTTTTACTCATAGTTACCTAGTTGGTCATGCAGCAATAACAAGGAGTGTAACGATTAAAATATATCTATGGTACTTACAGGTCACCTGTGGTGCATGCGGCCACCAAAAATACTTACCCTGTATGCGTAAGTATTTTTGGGGACCGCATCTACTTTTTATTTTAATACCATGGGCTTTTCCTTTTATTTAATTATAGCTGCCATGGATTTTTTTTGATGGGTCGATAGAATAATGGGAGAAGTGACTTCTGGTCAGAGGAGCCTAGATTCGATTTGACGGTGCCTTTGACACCCCAGTCAACACTTAAGTTGAACATTTAAATTTGATCTTTTTATTATGTTTATATAAATATTTAAATGAAAGTGATTGAAAAAATAAATTTAAGAAAATAATAGGTCTTGTAAATGAACCCTAGAATTCCATCAAAACGCCCATTGAGACCTAAAGATCGAATGTTGCCCATTACTGACCCCTTCTGGGAAGATGTTAGAAAGTTTATTTAGGTTGTAGCTATAACTGTACTTCGCTGGATCTTACACAGCAATACTTTGTGTTTTCTATTCTCGGTGGGCAACTGTTGTTAGGAGGGATATTGATTTTATAATCTTCACATGAATTTCTGAGTTAGTTTCTTTAGCTTTGTTTCGATTCAGACCATCTTTAGTACTGTAATTTGAAGTAAATATATGGTATACATTTGAGTCATCCATCTCCCTTTGCCCTTTTCCTACAAAGGAAATGCTTTCATCGCTGCCGAAACACAAGTTAATCTGAATGTACAAGTCGCAAGGACATCTCCCTCGGTCCCAAATGGCGCGCCGCTGGTTCGTTCATACATCACCATAAGTGCATAAGTGTGTATATTTATGCATTTGTGGACAGGGGCGAAGGCACTGCCGCCGAATCATGAGTATGACTTGTGAACGCTGCTCGGCGCAATATCTCACGCCTCTTAAAACTCGTATTTACGTTGGCGCTAAGCATGCGATGCACGCCTTACGCTCTGCGTGGTTATTCAAACTGCCTCCAGCCAGCCCCCCTTCCTTTCATTAGCTCTCTTCACTGCCCTTTCCCCGCCCTTCCATGCCATTCTCTCTCCCTCTCATTCCCCACCACAGCCCTCTTAACATCAATCCCACCCACCCTTCGTTACTCCCCTCCTGGCACTCACCAGCTCGCCACCCTTTCACATCCCCCCACTCCTCCCTTGGATTCACCCTTGCACTGCCATTTATAGCGTACGTGCCGCCGTTAACTATTTCATGCCTTCTCGCACCCTCAATCTTCACTCTTCTACTCCCTTCTCCACATCCTTCAATCTTCTCTTTTTTTTAATATCACATTTTTTGCCCTTTTTGCTTCAGTTTGAGCGCATCTCGACGTCAGATTTTGCAGTTTTCGAAGATCCCCCAGTGCCCTCATATTGCCTTAAGCGGGAGGACAGTGTTTTTTTGCTCATTAAAGGCGTGTAGTGGCGAGTTAGGCGCCTTTCTAATTTTTTATGCAGTACTCACATGCAGCCGTGCATGTATATTTCACAATATTCATTGTATATCAATCATCATAGCATAGTGGTGTAAGATTTTGAACTTTCACTGCCAATTTCAATTTTTATATTTTTATAAAAAAGGGGAAGTTAAAAACATGGATGAATTATTTAGCTGTGTGCTCAAAGCCGGTATTATTCTGTCATTCTTTTCATCACATACCTTTGCTTTAATTTTAAGCATTTTAATTAAGTAACTAAACTAATTTTATTTTAAATTAATTGTGTTCAGAAATAATCAACGATATATGTTCATTGTGTATAGAAGTAATATATATTTTTTTACAAAATATCTAAAATTTCACGAAAATGTGGGTTTCTTTACTATAAAATACGTTCAAAGTTCCTAGGGGAGTGAACGAATACAACGCGTATGCTTTCGAGGTTGGTTGCAGCCCTCATCTGTTTTATTTCCAATGCTGATTCCCATCCGTTCTATTATGTATTCGGTCTGAAAAGCTTCTTTACTTGCTCTTTGTATTTTCCCTTGGCTTCTCATGGCACCCTCTGCTGGGAAAGCCAGGTAGCGAAAGGCTAAGTTTATGTAGTATGGTGTTGGGGGATTTTGGTTATCACGTTAGATATGACTTGCGAGTGCAGTAGTGTGTAGTACTTGGATCTCTTAAAAATCTACCGTTTTCCAGTGAACTACTGCTAATTTAATAATTCATCTCTTGTCTCTTTTTTTAAATGATCCATAACTCTGATCCATAGAGTGTAATATTCCACACAAATTCTTTCACTTAACGCATAACTTATTTCTAAAAGTATCTACCTTCTTTGATCATAGTTAGTCTTTTCCTCTTGATAATTGTATTCTTCTCTTGATATATTCTTGATTCGATATCTGTTTAACTCCTTCCATCCCATACTATGTGACAACCGAGGTGAATGAAAGTGTACGATATGCTTATTCTAAGTTATCTCTAATTAATACAACGACCGCCGGTATTATCTTTCTTCTGCATGGTAGAAATTTTAACTTTGATGCTTAGTTAATAATATTACTCTGCAGTACTTACTCAGGTCATTGTTTAGAAAGATGGCGGCCAGAATCCGTTTCTCAAAACTAAAAGATGAGCAATCACGAAAATAAATATTTTAAAACAACGTGTTGACAACCTTAAAAAGTTATCCTGCTTATATGTATTGATACCTAAAGTAATATAAATATAGCTAAAAAATTAAGTAAATGGTTCGTACAACTTTTGCTATAGGATTAATAAATATATCATGCTTTGTGATTATAATACTTGCGTCATCGCTGTTGTTAGTGGTACTCCTACATACATGGTGTGGAAATTTAATTGAAAATTTTTAAAAATATTGGGAGCATGTTAATTATTTTTCATTTTTACCTTTCTATATCTTTATGAGCAATTATTTTTGGCATTCATCTAAATCAACACAATGCTCCGCAATCCGCCGCGAGGGTGTGTGTAGGGGGATGTGTGAAAAATAAAGCCAGTTTAGATCCCGTCAAGGGATGTGTAGAGTAGGTAAATGAATCTGAAGAATGTTTAATTTAAATTATTGAAAAGTTACCTTTCAATATATATTCTAAGTTATTTCCAGGACCACAGCATGCTTTCAAAGTTTTCTGGGTTCATTTCAAACCAATATCTAATCGCCAATCTACAAGTAATAATATGTATTTAATTATTAAATGCTTCAAATTATCGCGAAAATGTGTAAATATTGTCATGTGTTTCGGTGATTTCTTGACTTATTAGGCTAAGTATTCGTATAATGATTAATACCTGTTGGAGCAATCATTAGTGTCGAAGCTTTAACAAATCCTGTCGATAGGGTTACAAGAAAAATCTTCTTAGAGCTTTACAATTTTCAGGGAATGGGAAAGGCTATATGGGAGGTTAACTGAATAGCTCAGAAATTTAGCAAATACCACAGTACCCGGGAGCATGAAATTGGAACGAAAAACAATAGAGTGGAGTTTAAGCCAAGCATTGTCATCATAAAATTAGTGTCTCAAATTCTTTTGGCGCCTAGGACTATCAAATTCAAAGATCAATTTTCGAGATTCTTAGCTTGAATTGCAGAAATCCACAGAAATCGTGGGCCACCTAGGTTTTATATTTTCATTTGGTCACTATTTAGGTTTTACAATTGTTATTTTTTCAATATTGTTATTATACTCGTAGTAGGCAATATGTCCAGATCGCATCGAGGAGAAGATGCTCTAAATAAATCACAAGACACTGTGGGAGATGCCTCGACACTAACTTTTTGACGGTGTCATCCGCTAATATGAATTACAATGCAAAAATTGGAGGGTCTAAAAAACATTCGCTTTGACCGGGATTCAAAACCGGATCCCTCAATGTCCAAAATTTCGGAGTATAAAGGGACACCTCGATAGCTTAACTGGCTAAAGCACTCGGCCGGACATCGAGGTATCCGGGTTCGAATCCCGAGTCAAGGCGAATGATTTTTACACTCTGCAATTGTTGTATTGAAATGGTACCAGTACTTTCCCTCTTCTCATCTCCCTTTTTAGGGACGAAGTAATACGATAATCGATAGATAGATGGATAAACGTCTTTCTTGGGGTGAAATTGAGAACGCAAGGTTCCTTCTTCCATTTACCCCTTCGTCAAGTGCATAACAGCATCAATAACAATAAGAGGATATATGAAGATATATAAAAAATGAAATAATGGTAAATTCATATGCTTTTTTATATTATTACATTATAGATTATATATATATATATAATCTATAATGTTATATATATATATATATATATATATATATATATATATATATATATATATATATATATATATATATAAAAGAGGCAAGCACAAGATTTAATTTTTTGGGAAAACCTAGGGAGTTCAGACCTAAAGACCCTAGTAAAAACCCACGCAGGAAAGCACCCACGAAGAAGGGGGTTGTGAAAACCTACGAAAAATCTGCAAGATTTTAAAATAATAAAGTTAAAAATGTATAAAGTACAATAAATACATATGTAACAGTGTTAGGTACAGTACATAACAATATGGTAATATTTATGCAATACGATATTCAATGGAGTACAGTATATTTATTTATGTATTTAACAACCAGCATTACATGTTGACGATAGCCTGGTGGTAATGTTCTTGATTACGAGTCATAAACCACTTAATCCATTCATTACACATTAAAACATACAAGGAAGTACATACGGGTTTATCACGTACATTTCTCACTCACACGTTACAGTTAATTATATGAATACATATGAATATACAGACATACATTGTAAATTAAAATAAGATAGCATATATTATAAGCAAGTTGAAGTTGGTGGTCAAAAATGGTGCTGGTAAAGAGGAATTGAGTTGATATATGTATGCATAGGAGTAGATTTATAGAGAAGTGATTTCGTCATGTAGAATCATTTTAGTATACTTATCTGATTTTGAAGTGACTGGCAATTTTTAATGTTTTTGGGCAAATTCTCCCAGAGTCTACAGGTTGCTACAAAGTTACTGTGTCGTGTCTAGATATCAAGTAGATATTATTTACCCTAGTTTTGGCGCTGTACATACTGTTAATGAGGACAAGTTCATCAGATAAGTACTTAGGTAGATTTTTATTTTTGTGATGAAAGAGAAGTGATAGTGTATTCAGATTCCGCCTATCCCCAAGTTTTAGCCATTTTATTTTACACTAACTTTCAGAGGCATTATCTCGCTTCTTGAGACCGCAGAGACGCACGGTTTCTAAAGAATATTTTTGAAGTCCCGATCCACTGGGAATCATTCACTCAAGTCAGATCGCCCCACTTCCAATACTCCATTCACCAAACGTCGCCCCGCCACCCTAACTGTTAGCGTACGTCACCCTCTAACCCCTACTGCTCTAAAAACCCTCTCTCCGCGTCCCACGCTTAAATAATCCTCCCGCCCACCCTAGACTGCTCTTTCACCCCAAAGACATTCCCTCCCTTTGGTTGTCGTCAGTCAGTCCCTCTATCCAAGACATTCTTATCCAGTCAGTGCTAGCATACCCCGATGTTCTTGTGAGACTCATGTTTTGTATTCCATTTCCGGAACAAGTGTCAACCGGCAACGCTGGAAATATGGGAACAATGGCGATCGAGAAAAAGTTAGCGTCTAGGAAAGAGATCTAATATATAAATTACAATAATTTGCTTGTTAGTCTGTTTTTTCAACTCTAGAGATCTCAGATTACAACCAACCAATTTGGTAAAACATATTATTTTCACTTAGACAGCGGTATTTGTATGGAATCGGAGCCCGCGATAAAGAGACTTCCACATGCCTCCACATGAATCCCGCTAAAAATAGGAACGGAAAAATAGGATGATGTTGAGGAACTAGACCCACCATGAGTGTGTAATGGAACCAGGAATTCTTGCGTCCAGAATTCGATCACGCACATATTCGGGAAAACTATTGCTGCTGGGAATGAATTAGGGCAAGTTGTTTTCATTCCATTCAAACTGACTATCTCAGATATACCGTTTTCTTTCAAGCACCGAAAATTCCAATATTTCTGATCTTTTTTTTCAAGTACACCACTAGATTGTCAGAAAATTGATTGGCAGAGGATGCCATCATTTTACAGAGACGCCGTCATTTTACCCTACTTTTTACTGATACAACTTTATACCCCCTTGCTCAAGGGATGGCAATTCTAAAAAAAGTCTATATATTCTCAAATGGAAAAAAATAAAATGTATACTGAAAAATTACATGACTATCATGTTCATTCAAATTTGCTCGCCCGCTGAAGTTGGTGATTCCACGAATAGCAGTACTCACTCGGGAAATAACGGGTAATCCTACTAAAATTTTTATGAATCACAATAAGTATTCGTCGAGGTTATCTAGATTCCTTATTTTTAATGTGCAGTTAAACATAAAAATTATAGTTACGCATGAGAATCGGGTGGATTTTTTGTTCAAGGCTCATCGACCCATCCCATTTTTTTTAAATAGGACCCCAGAAAAATCTTTCGTGCATTATATTACATCCAGTGCGCATTACTCTACGAAGTGGATAAGCTTAAAATCCACCCCAAAGTATCTATGAATCTCTTCCAAAAAATGAATTTATTTTCGGCTAACTTTTGGTTACAATTGTATGGTTCTTGCGTAGTCCAAATGGCCACACTAATCAAAGTACTGGTTACATTTTTACCGTAACTTAAAAACTAATGAAATGAAAATTTGGTGGGTCTTAAAACTGAGGATTACCGAGTCTATGTAACGTTCTTTATGAGGAATTGGAATGCTACAATGAGTGAATGTTTTTTGCCCATGACCAGGCCATGATTTCTATTCGAGAACTTTCTCAAGTAGCAAAGGTCTGGCTGCGATATATAATTGTCGTGTCGACTGGCACACAGTTTCAGGGAACGAGACGATAACTTGTAGACTACATGAAGATTTTAATTAACAGATAAGCTACTGCTAAGGTATGGTCCGTCAGTACCTTCCTCCCCTGCTTATCTCTGCTTATCTCTAAGCACTCTCCTTCCGTAAATGACGCTCACTAAGACAACCCTCCGCACCCCTTCCTTCTCTACCTTACCT
The DNA here is from genome assembly GCF_022747635.1 of Hetaerina americana. Lineage (NCBI taxonomy): Eukaryota > Metazoa > Arthropoda > Insecta > Odonata > Calopterygidae > Hetaerina > Hetaerina americana. The sequence continues at coordinate 71,585,911 of NW_027286985.1, forward strand.
TTTGCCCATCCTCCCACTAGATATTTTCGTAACCATTCAAACAATTACTTAAAATATACCTGTATTGGTGCCACAATAAATATCCTGGGAATTCCAGTATTTAAAGACAAAATCCTCCTGAAGTATATCCTTGTATTACCAGGCTCAGTTCTCCTTAGTAATTCATGTTTTAACTTCGTGTGCGCCCTTTGAAGTTAAAGTTATCCACTACAACTGAAGACAAATTGAAGGCTAACTTGCATTTTTATGCATAAAATGTGGGCTAATTCTATGTTATGAATGCTCTTATTTTAATTTTAAAACATTTCCTAATAGTCTACTCTCAATGAAAAATCAGTTCATCTATCTATTCATCACCACCGCCGCTGTGAGATGTTATAGCAGGTGGTAGCGTGTCAGTCTTTGATGCACAAAACCACTTTTGCTATTGTAAGGCCTTAATTTTGCATGACCATTCGGCATTTGTTTTAGCAAAAATATTACTTAAAAAATGATATTTCGATTGTACTGTTTGTGTGCTATCCTTTTGTTAAACTGTCATTCTAGTCATAGCCAGCTAAAATGTGCACCCTTAAAGTAGAAGAAAATGTGATTACTACGTTATTCATAAGTTAACCCAATCTTCTTCATGGGTCTTCGCTTTTCACTAAAAGGAAATACTTGGCTAAGTAAGCTCCACTGCGTCAATTTCAAGTTATTATAAGTAGAAAACTTTTGGTGTTGAATGCGAGTCTAATAAGTTTACTAAAACCCGGCGGAGACAGACGGAAGAAGATAATTTTGGCGAGGGAATCATTTCATTTTAGCCTTGCACCTTTCAGTTTGTTTGAATTCGTCATTCCTCTCATTTATTTCAAATTAATTGATCCCAATTTTTTTAAATTTTTCATCACCAAGTCGAAATTATCATTTTGTTCTCCCAGAAGTTAGAGCTTCTGGAACGATTTTATTGTATCAATTTAAAAAAATATATATGATTATACCATTTTGTGCAATGCACAAATGCAGTTGCTTTTCCTTGAAGAATCCAGGACCGGTACTAGCATGATGGAAATTTCGTAATTGTTCATATATTTACGATTCCCATTTGTTTCTTTACCTTATGAATTGGTTTGTCATTTGAGATAAATTAGTCGTGTCATAGGGATATTTTTCGACAAACAAATACAATCTCTTATCGGACATTTAAATGTATTATCTGCTGATATAATGTTTTAATGAAATAATCGTTTTCACTTGTGGTAATGGTTTGTCTTTGACGAAAGATTTTTTATTAAGCACGGGTTCCATTGCGGCGTTAAATGATCAGCTCTTGATGATATTACACCGTTAACATAACAGGGACGTTCATTATAAATATTTCTCTTCAATTACAGAGTGATTCATCTCTATGAAACATTTGGACAGAGAAGCCCCTTACAACATAATTTCCTTAATGGCGCGTAACATTGTTAATTACGTAGTAAAAGTAAACCGATTTATTTATTTAGCAACTCGGGAAAATTTTTTAAGGGTACGACATTTCCGTGTGCCAGGGAGACAGACGAACCAAGTAAAAAAACTAACTCCACTTTAAGTATGTAAATTTCAAAGATTAAACGAATGATTTCATGCGAGGTTAGCTGCTGTCGCAAACCAAAGTTCATTTTGTTTATAATGTTTTAACTGCCAATATTGCTAAATACACAAAACTTGTCAGACACATTGAGAAATGTTTTGATCTAGCCCTGATGATTGTAGGACCCTTATTTGTTGCAGCAGTTGCACCCAGTCACGACCGAGCCTGTTTAACCTGGTTTGTCCAGCTTCCCGATATTTCCCTACCAAGAACATTTCCGATATTTTCAACTATCTTGAGATATTAAAAATTGACTTTTCTATTGTATTTCACGAAAATGATCTTGGAGAGACATTTGACAAACATTGTTTATGCTAAAAATAATAATTTGATCGATGAATTCAGGACTCTCAGATGCATATGAATATCATAAGTGAAAAATCATTCCATAATTGGTTTAACATACTTTTAATGATGCCCGAGGGAATTTGCCTACCGTAGGCTAATGGACGACTCACATTCGCTGCTTTCTAAATTGCGGCGGAAAAAATGCTTTTACCTTTTTCATTGATGGAATTTCTTCCCAGCAGAGTAGCAGTTGTGTGAGTTTTAAGGTGGCAGCCTTGACTCCACTACCACCTCCACCTCTCCTACTTGTCCCTCTTCCCTCCCTCAACCGTTCTCCTACCATATTTCCCCTTTCCTCCCCTAACTTCTCCGCCCCTCCTACACACGCCTCGCCTCTCCCCCCCCCTCTTCACAAAACCGCCCACACTCCAACTCGTGCGTGCGCTGCGTGTATTATGTTACGAGCGTGGCAGGCGACGTGATTCGTGATCGAGGGGATGAGGTGACGTAGGGCGGAGGACGGGGAGAGATGCGGTCGGGGAAGTGGAGAGAGAGAGGAGAAAGGGTTGGGTGGAGGAGGTTGGGAGGGGGAAGGAGAGTTTAGAAGCTTCCTTTTCTTCTTCAGCCGTCGGAACGCGGCGGTCCACAGGGCGAGGAGTGTGGGTTGGGTGGGTGGGTGGTTTTGGGAGGGATGGACGGACGGAGGGGAGTGGTAGGATAGGAAAGAGTTTTGCCGGCCGTTCGGGTCGGGGGCATGAGGTTGTTGGGAGTGAGGAGACGGGCGCGGGAGGATGGGAGGGAGTGAGGGAGGAAGAGAGAGAGAAAGAGGGAGAGAGAGAGGCCGTGAGAAAGCGAGGAGACACCGGGTTCCCAGACAACGCGCGCACCAATCACGACTCGGCAGCGGCATGCGCCTCTTTTGCCCCCACCCCTTCGACGCGCACTCCCGCTCTCGGACCGTCCCCACACCCATCCCCTCCCGGATCCCCCCTCCCGCCCCTCCACGCGCGGCATCTCGGCAACTCTTAATCTCACACCCCCCCACCCTCCTCCACCTCCCACTCTCCACCCTCTCTCTCTCATTCCAAACCCATTCCTCAACCTCTATCTCCCTTTCTCGCTGCTTATGGACGAGCCGCCTCGTAATATCCGCCTCCTCGACCCGCTCCTCTCCCCTCACCTCCTCCATTCCCCCTACTCCACTCCCCCCCTCTTTCCCTTCCTCCTCTCGCTCCCGCCCCCTCGGACTGTTGCATGTAAGCTCTTCCCGGAGCACGGACCGTCAGGCAGCCCCCTCGTCGTCCCCGACACCCCGCACTCACCGTATCGGCTCCTTCGCTCTCCCGTAAGCGCGCACGTCATCCGCGCTGGATTCCGTAGCCTTACTGCTTGCACCCGACGGGTGGACTTGTGCTCCTTCCACCACTACTTTTCCACCGATTCCCTTCCCAGTCCATGCTTTAGGAAAATACGAGGAAATGGGTGACCGGACGGCACAATCCGTGGTGGTGGCGTTCAAACCTTCATATTATCATTACCTATTACCATACTTGCCGTCGTGTATGAACCCTTTGATTATCTCGCTATTGTCTTTCGACATTGGATGGCGATTGCCTCTCAATATAGAAATTCGGCTTCCAGGGTTATTTAATCAGATTTATTTCGTGAAAATATAACGAATGTCCTATATTTTTAAATCATGAAAATTGTAGCCTCAGTAGTCAAGTTCCTTAATGGTGCACTTAAGACACCCCTTTGATCGAGAATTACAGTCTTTTAATCGGGTTTCGAAGGAGTAAGATTAGATTAGTAAGGTTGGATTAGGAATTTTTAATCGTAAAAGAAATTCATCGTTTTAGGCGTTTTATCTGTTAAACATGTACTTGGAATCACTGAAGGGGACCTGGTAATTCATTGAGTTGGGCATTGGATGCTTTGGCTTTGGGGCCCTTGGGCACCCACAACTTCACCCGAACCGTGTGATTTTTCGTGTACCCAAATATTCTTGGTAAACCAACCCATTGGCAGTACTGGGAAAGTAACTGCTTCCCTATCCTGATATATGAATTTCACATTCCGTTGGACTTAGTACTAGGTGAGTTCTACCCTCACGTATCATACCGATCTTTGGGTTGATAACTGTGGTTTTATTTGGAAAATCTAAGTTTGCTATGCATAGTAGGACGGTTAAAGTAACCGTCCATAAAAAACTGATCCATTGCTACGTTTTTTTCCAAGTAGTAGGGTATAGGTGAAACTTTCCTAAATAATAAGGGAAGAGCAGAGATAAATTAGGAACTAAAATCTGAATAACAGTGAAAAATCGGTTTATTTTTTCAGCATTACGATAAGATAATTAAAAAAAATTCCTTTCTCGATTTAACATAAAACACAAAGAATTTTCTGATCAGTAACACAAGGTTGACAATCTTCTATTATTATAGTGAACCTAAGCGTACGGAACGGTTCTCTTAGTGAATTTGAACAACTTCTTCAAGAGTCCTAATTTCGATATTTAGCAAAATCGTTTTTTCCATCAGAAAACGGTAGATTCCTTAAGCTCTGAGATAAAATTTGCGAAAATTTCTAACTTAATGAGATTTTATATTTTTAATGAAAATTCAACTTCCTTAATGCTATCCTGGAATTTAATTTTCAGTTCTTGGACAAATTTTCAACAATGAGGTTTTATGGCTACTGTTGCTAGTTATTTTATTAAACGGGCGTACGATATCCAACATATTGTTTTCATTAGTATATTTATAAACCCATTGATAATATGACCTATTTCATGCTTCTTGTATGCATCTTTTTTGCTTAGATGAATTTAAATTATGGATACTATGATTAACATCCTAAGGGTTGTTTACAGAGTTTCTGCTCTTAATCGACGCTAACTTCTCAACAAGGTCAGAGTTTATTATGATGTTACATCTATGTGTGTGAGACTTCATACCCATGACTAAAAATATGCTTAATTCAATGGATTATTCATAGAATTAAATTTTTTTTGCGAAAATAAACATAGTTGCATACCGGTGCGCACCTTTCGTGCGTCTTCCCAGCTCCCAGCAAAAGGGTTTCTTTCTTATCAGGGTAAGCAAGTCAACATTTCCACGGTCGCAGGACTCAGTCGACTTTGCCAATCCAAGAAAAACGTTCGTATTTTGTTTGATTTTCTCAAAATGCATTCGGTTAATTTTTTTATATTGTACAACGGTTGGAGATATCTTGACAATAAGATTACAGAGATCTAAGGTAGAACCAACAGATTTAAAATGTCATTTGGACTACGGACGATAAGTGGTCAGGATAACTATAAGCGACTTAACTAAGGAAAACAAATTTTTTTCATAATAATTATCTTAATATGTTGATTCGATAATCTTGATATATTTTCTTCATCTAAACTTTTGTTCTTCTTGTTAGTAGCAGCTGGTCTCTTCTGTACACAAATATTTTACCCTGAGTTACCACAGTGAATGCGCTTGTAGTTTTAATTTCTACGTTTTATTCATTATTTTACATATTTATTGTAAATAAAAATTGAGAAAAACTTGATTTTTGATGTTTAGTGCCAGGCTTTTAGTTACCTTCTCTCACGCACCCGAGCTGTTGCTTGCAGGATACCATGTGGACGTACAGAAGAAAAATTACTGTCTCTCCGATCTGCCTCGACGATGTGATATCTAATCCTATTATTTGTTATTTCATGAATTATAAGTTGTTTACATTCAATAAAAAACGGTGTTGCCATCTCTAAGTCGCACGAGGGTGTGCATGCATGTACGGAGGGATTATAGTACTCCTAAATCTCACGTATAAGAAATATAAGAATGGCAGTCAATAGTTACTAATGAATTTCAGATTTCATATTTTCGGGAAGAGATACCAGAGAAAAATGGGTCAGAGATAATGAGGTTTTAGCCTTCCAACCTATGGAATGGGCCTCCATTCCCTCTGGCCATAAAAATTAAAATTTTCTATTTCGTGTAGCGCTATTACGAAAAAAATAATTAATTAATATCCGCTGGCCATTAAATTAATTCCCAACGAAAACATATTTCAAAATTTTTCGATTAGTTGTAATTTTTTGTTATTATGAAAATATCAAGCATTTTAGTACATTTCAAGTTCAATCCGTAAAAATGGGGAAATGAAGTGTAAAATGAATTTTCTTGCCAGTGGACCTTAGCCAATATCTCTGTGTCATGCGCCAATTACTACCTTGATCAAAAATTTCCCGGAATTTATTCAGAAAATTAAAAATACAAGTTTATTCATCTAAATCTATATTGTCCCCTTCAAAGTAATCCCCATCGACTGCAACACACTTATGCCAGCGCTTGATCCAATCCTCGAAACATTTTTTATATTCGGTTTTCGGTATGTCCATCAGTGCTTCCTGCGATTTTTCCATTACTTCCTCTCGGCTGCTAAAACGACGGTGCGTTGTCATGGTGCAAAATCCACGAGTTTTCTGCCCACATTTCTGGTCTCTTTCGGCGAATTGATTCACGCAAACGTCTCACAACGCCCAAATAATACTCTTTGTTTACTGTCTGGCCTTCTGGCAAAAATTCATGATGCACTACACCGTTGTAATCCATGAAAACCGTCAGCATTGCCTTCTTTTTTGACTGAAAACGACGTGGTTTTTTTGGTCTCGGCTCATTTGGTGAACGCCATTCACTTGCCTGATGTCTGGATTGCGTGTCGTACTCATAAACCCACGTCTCGTCTCCAGTAATGATCCTTTTGATGAATGTGGGATCGGATTCAGCCTCGCAAATCATGTCTTTTGCGACGTCAACACGGTCTCTTTTTTGCATGAAATTGAGGTCTTTTGGCACCAACTTTGCTGCTACACGACGGAAACCCAAATCATTAACCACAATGTCTTGGGCGGATCCATAGGCAATGTTCAAGTCCTCCGCTATTTCTCTGATGGTTAATTTGCGGTTATTGACCAACATTTCTTTTACTTTATCAATTTTTTCACCGACTTTCGATGTCGATGGTCTGCCACTGCGTTCATCATCTTCGATTGACTCACGACCACTTCTGAACCGCTCGTGCCACTGGTAAACGACCGTTTTTTTTAGAGAATCGTTGCCGAAACACTTTTCCAACATTTCCAACGTCCGTGCGCCACTAAATCCGTTTTTTACGCAAAATTTAATACAAGTTCGTTGTTGCAAATTTAAATCCATTTCTGCAGTTGTAAAAAATCGCCAACACACACAGAGATAGATGTACTCTTGGCTACGTAACTTTTGCAAATGTCAAGTTATGACACTAAGATTTAAAGGGAATATCAACAACAGATGTACCAATTTAACAAAAAAAACAGAACTCAAATCGGAACGATGGGAGCGCCACACGGTGGTTATTCCGGGAACTTTTTGATCAAGGTAGTATGCATCATACGGAACTGTAATGGAGCACTTCAACTATAATCATTTTTTGTGATAATATCTTATAATACGAGTGGATTAATGCTACTTTACTCCCTCCAAATGTAGTTTTCTCAATGCAAATTCCATTACAGTCTTTCAAAAAAGAAATGCTAATCCCAATGAGGATGTACACTTACACTCATTATTTAAAGTCGATAGTACATACCTCAGTCTCTCCTTTACCACGGAACGTGATTAAAACACCTCAGGGACCACCCTTATATTTTTCAATGAAGAGTTCCATTAATGTTATCTCCTCCGAAATATATTCATAGAAATACGAGGGCGATTCGAAAAGTAAGGTCTCCTATTTTTTTCATGAAAAATCAAATTTATCCTAAACTTTGTTTAACTCATAGGAAAGGCTGAGCATTTAGCTATTTTTCTACATAATTTCATTGACGATAATCACTTTTTCTATCCTTGTAACCAGCTTTTTGATACCGGCGTCGTACCTTTCTCCCGCCGCGTCACGAAGTCAACTGACGACTGCTTCTTGCACTACCTCGTCTGACTTCAATTTCTGTCCTCCAAGGTGTTTTTTGAGAGCGGGAAATAAGTGCTAGTCGCTGGGGGCAACATTCGGGCTATAAGGAGGGTGGTCGATAATATCCCAGCCGAATTCATTGAGTAGGGTGGTCGTTTGATGTGACACGTGCATCTTGGTGGGAACGTGCATTGTCACGATGCAAACACACTCCTTTGATGAGACACCTTGTTGTAACCGAGGACCTGCGACACAATATTCTGCACGGAGAAGTAGCCACTCTCTTCATTAAAGCCTTCCTTTATCTCATGAAGGGTAATTCTCCGGTTATTGCGCACCATCTCGTCAATTGGAGCCACCGTTGATTCCGGCAAACTCGGCCGCCCCGACCGCTGCTCCTCGTGGACGTTTTCCCGGCCATCAAAAAACTCCCTGCACCACTTCCGCACGTTTTAGATGTCCATACACTTCTCACCGTACACTTCCACTAAATGGCGATGAATTTATATCAGAGAAGCAGTCGTCAGTTGGCTTCGCGACGCGACGGGAGAAAGGTACGACGCCGGTATTAAAAAGGTGCTTACAAGAATTCAAAAAGTGATTGATCGTCAAGGCAACTATGCAGAAAAACAGCTAAATGCTCAACCTTTCCAACGATGTACGCAAAGTTGAAAATAAATTTAATTTTTCATGGCAAAAAATAGGAAACCTTAATTTTTGAATCGCCCTTGTATATCTTTAAAATCAAATAATAAGGCCGAGAACGCGAGAAATGAAATAATTCTGAAGCCGTTCGGCAGAAATAAGAATTTTGCTGAGGTTATTCGATGGAAGTGGCACTATTCGCCTGTAAACTGTCAAGTTCTACCTAAGATGAAACTGCTACATCTTTCCCTATGACGTAATTTTCTAGCTTGGTTCCAGCCAACGAACTGTAGATATGGACTATGACTAAATGTTTATTATAAAACCAATAAAATAGAGAGATGAGGCCCTTAAAGATCTCGCTGGCCCCTGGGTAACGCTCTCGTCTGTTTATGCTGCAGTCGTAGGTTCGATTCTCGTCTAGGTGTGTCCTCCATCTAAGAGTTAAAGGTATTTGATGGTCCTTTTTTGTATCTTTTTTAATAATTCGGGGCATAGACAAACTTCCGTTTTCAGATTGATTGTTAAATAAAGAAACATGTCAAGTTTTTAACTTTAATTGGATACGATTAAAAAAATAGTTCACCAAATTTTGCGGGGCATCTGGTACGTTCTGATCTGAGGCTAAAATAAGACTCTCCTATTATCTACTCTCGGTATGCAGCAAGCAATAGGGCGCTTGAAGAGTATTTTGGATTAACGTCTCTCGGTTGGAGTACTGCATCTCGTTTCTGTCGTGATTGCTAAATGTTTCAGGGAAATATAACTGTTTGTATCTTCCCACGCCGAAGTTTTTCCTTACATTTATGTTATCCGGGTGTTTTGATTTAAAAAATATAGTTCGGCGTCTTAACAGTCTTTTAGTGTGACAAAGGAACTTAGTTTTACTGTACCTTTCTAAAAGTCCTAGTGTCGCTCGGTCTATTCGTGTCTGAAGGTATTCATTTTTAATAATGCTTTCTCACTTGCATGTCGTAACAAGTTTCCTATAATCTAGAGGATTTTAAAAATTTTATTTAATTCCTTTGCAAAAGGTTTTCTCAGAAGGATTCCAAGTACCTTCTGCATATTCAATACACAACCTCAGCGATGCGTTGAAATTCTTTACCTTGTTTCCCATCGTTTACTTTATCATAACGTTTTTCTACAATGATCTACGGCCTATTTGTACCACTGCGTTCTTGAAATCGAATTTGGAGTGGTGCGATCTGTGAAATCAATATGCAAGTATATTCCATCGTTTATTATTCTTCCCGTATAACCATACTCTCCCTATTTTTTTGCCAATAAATCCGCAATGATGACTACTGAGTTGACTGTAATAATTGCCCAGTACCTATATTAGGTTTGAGCGGTCTCCATAATACATATGAATTTCTTGCATATGAATTTTCGGAAAACTTGTCTGCTTTACGCTTAGTGATCTAAGTCATAGTTTCTATGAACACGTGCATGTAGTGAGTGAATCGTATTGAGACACGCACAAAGATGAATCGTTCAACTCTCCTCTAACCATTTCACAATTTATGAGAGCGAAAAAATAAGGAATGTTGGAAATTGGACTAATTGGGTGCAATTGGGTGGTTGAAAGTAGTTTAGCACGCCGGATTGGCCTCGGAAGAACTAGAGAAGTCAAAAAAGCGCACTTGCTGAGCCTGTAAGAAGGCCTTGGAAAGAATAGTGGTAAAATTGCACACATCATATTCATCATTGAAGGAGGAGTGAAAGGAGGGTGAGATTGAAGAGAGAGCTTTAGGATGTTAAATTTGTGGGCATTTTTTTTTCAAAGGCTCCGATTAGGTTCGACGTGGAGTCTAGGGCAAACTTACCGCCTCTGAGGCTAAGAAAAGAGTAGGAGAGAATCTACTCTGTGTCTCAGTTTTAGAAAATATGAGAGAAGTCTGTCAAAAGTAATTGTCTAAACTTTTTTTTTATCAAACCATTTGGGATTCATTCGTAAATTACCCATCTTAAGAATTATTTTAAATAATTAATGTACCAAAAGGTATACTATATATACTGACGCAAGTATATATAATATATTAATTAATTAAAATATTATATATACTTGTTAATATATACAATATATATATATGTGTATATATATATGTGTGTATATATATGTGCTTATATATATATATATATATATATATATATATATATATATATATATATATATACTGATGCAAGGGCAACTTGGGGATATTTTCACGTATGACAGCTAGTTTGAAAAGAGCTAAAAAGCGAGGGAGTGTCCCACTTGGTAGCGCACCTAAATTGAAACTATTCAAAAATAAATTTTCGTGAAATAAGTAGAAAATTGGCTACATTTAGTCCCTCAAAAATCTATTGCCAACCGAACCAACGAAGTCTGCCCCAAGGGCAAATTGCGGCAAATTATGTAATAAGATTTTTTTCTTCACCTTAGGGAAGGGGGATGAAATTTCTACTGCAACATGAATAATAATCGGGATCAATTTCTAAAATAATTGGCAATATCAATAGGATGAGCTAACGATGCATTTTTAATTGAAAAAAGAAAAAAATATCGAGAAAAGAATTAACATATCGGGAAGATCATTCTAGTTATTCTACTCATTAAATATAGGTTTGAACGGTCGATAACGACTATTATCTTCCACGCATCACGAAAATTACCTAATAATTTATTTCTAAATATTTTCGTGAATTCTCTTGCATCATGCGGTCTAAAAAGGTTTCTTTTATCCCGTTTACCTAACATGCTTTCATCTCATCATTTCACTCCCAACTACCTTTCAATATTTCGTACGCTCACGTTATCTGCCGTAATCGTATTTCCACTAGTAGCTTTCTCTCTACACTCATCATTTTTTAATGGTTCTTTGTATGACTTCTTCTCGGTCTAATTTATTTCCACCATCTTCCTCCATACCCACATTTCAAAAGCCATACCCAATTCTCTACGCCAATCCACTCTCTTTCCTCATGAATCATGTTTATAATCTATTAAGCTCTTCGGTCCCTATTAAAGTTTTATAAATATTTTCTTCACATATTTATGTAGCGTTTCAGCCTTGAATACTCTTATTTATTTATTTTATTTATTTATTTATTCAGTATAAGTCCGAAAACAGCGCATTCTGGCCTTTACATCGAACTATTAACAACGATAACAGTGATCACATTTACAAACACCCAAGCCCTAGGTGGAGAAAAACTCACCCAGGCGGGAATCGAACCCGCGACCCTTGGAATGGCAGACGAGGACGTTACCCCGCCGCCACCGGGGTCGGCGGTGGCTTCTCTTTCATGCTCCTTTGGTAAAAGCAATTCTTCTACTAATGTTCTCACTACTGCGATCATGTTGTACTAAACATAAACTGCTCAACATGCTCCAGTTTATTTTCTCCTAATTTAATGTTTAACTTTGCTTTCCTACTTTTCGAGAATCTAATTTGTGTTGTTTTCTCATGATTGGTCTTCTCACTCGTGCCCCTCGTATTTATCCTTTAAAGCAATGAACAGTAACTGATTTTCCTTGTTCTCTGAATAACTCTTGCTGCTTCATCTGAAAATCTAACTGAATCATCTCACTGCGCACATTGATTCCCTGCACAAGTTCTTCCCATGCCGCCCTTAACATTTCCTCAGCATAAACGAGTACTCGTACCGTTGAAAAGTGTCGGAGATTACGGGAATTCCTGTATTACTCCGCTGTCGATCACTGACCATTCCGATTTACCCTCTGCTACTCTTTACCTGTATCGTCTAAGGGTGCATACTATATGTCTTTCTGTCTACATTTATTTATGTGTATGCATGTAATTATGAATCTTTTGGCTAATGTAATATGTACACGACGATAGGTTATATGGAAGAAGGGACCATTTGGTCTCAATTTCGCCCATATAAAGGCTATCTATCTATCCATTTACCGTCTGATTCCTGTAAATGTTTTCAATAAGTTAGATGCTCCTCCGGTGTATTCCAATAATAAGTAATGCTTCCATCGGCATTTTTCGCTCAACTCAGTGGAATCCTTTCTAAAAACTCCCACGATACACACAAAACATTCTAATGATATTTGGAATTCCTTTCTGCTAATATTTTCATCACTGCAATATCATCACGTGCTCTTTTCCCATTTCTAAACGCAAACATCTTCGCCTGGGAAGTCATTCCCTAAGTATTAGGTAAACCATTATGCAGCCTTCTGTTGTTGATTTGTAGAGCTAAATTTGGCCTATTAGAAATTAAACTCATGCCCCAATAGTACTCATATGCCGCCACTTTAATCTATACTGGGATTTAGCTTAAATCAAATCTAATTAACTACTCTTGCCAATTTATTTCTTGATTAATAAATAGTAGAAGTTTTAAAAGCCAAGTCGCCGTTAAGTTCAAGGATTCCTTCCTTTTATTTATTTTTCTACTCATTATTAATTCTGCGGAGAGATAATACGATATTTCATATTTGTTTTTTTGCCTAATCTCCTGTAAAGATTTTTAAATCTAGCTAATTAGTATCCCTCGACTCAAACTATCCTCGTCCACATCGCGTTCCCTTTCTATTTCTAAGCTGGCTGACGCAGAATCTTTAATTATAAATTCTTCTAAGTATTTTTCTTACATTAGCTGAATCTCTTTGGGCGTCGTTAATAGTTTTTTTTATTTTATCTCTTACGATGGGTATAGTTTTCCCGTTGCTACATCCTGATAATTTCTTCTTCTAATGCAGTGCTTTTTCTTCTCCCGATCTTTGAATTTTTTCATATCTTCGAGCGGATCTATTCACCAAATTTCCTCATTTCCTTAATCCTCTTAGTTGCTCGCCTAAGTATATTATATACTTTCTGTGCAATCTTCTCTCCATTACAGTACTAGCATTCTCTCATGTTATTCTGTAATTCGTACGACAGGACCGATTGAAGGGATTTTGATTATATTTTTGTAATTAGGGCTCTTCTGGAACTTTTACTATGTTATTGCGTAGAACATGCGTTTAAGTTATTTGCTTCTCAAAATATGATTATTCTTATCCTATTTCTGGAAAGATGTCCTTTTTTAAGGGACTGTAGGAGCAGAAATTTTTTGTTGACCGATAATGATTGATTAAAAATAAGAATTGCAGAGGGAAATACCGATTGAGAATATTTTTATCCAGGTCAGTACTGCTTTGGTATACACTAAGGATATAAATAGGATTGTGTGGCACAAAGTAAATTGGTGAGTTTCGTAGCTACTACATGTATACATAAGTATTTCGGTTCCCTAGGAAACCAATGTCCTCTATTTGATGAATTGTTCGCGTGGATCCCCATTATTTCTCGCAGCAGATGCATGGAAACACGAAGGGTAAACACACGTAAAACAGTCACTCGTACGATGCGGGAGATATAAGAGATCAAAGACTTTTGAGACAAAATGAAGAAAAAAGGGAAGAGGGAACGGGGACTGTTATTAATGGTGGGTAAAAGGAAAGTATTTTTCCCCGAAAATAAAATACCGAAGACGTATGGCCGATTACACGAGGGGAGTTTTACGAGCATCCGCGGGTCACGTATTGGGCGAAAAATGTCGGGAGGAGGAAGGGGGATTGAGTATATCCTCGCCGGTGGTGATGATGCAATTTAAAACTAAAAAAGTTACTCCGAGATGCACGCTTGCAATTAGTGGGATGTTTTATTCAGGCTGCGTTCCTGATACATCCGCACGGCATTCGAAGCAATTACATAACGACCACGGTACCTACGTGGGAGAGCAAAAGAAGGAGTGAGTTTAGGGGGGGGAGGGGGAATTGGGGAACTGCCGAAGCGGTCGAGAGGGGGAAGAAAGAGCGAAAGGACAGAATGGAAAGTGATGTTGATGGGAGATGAAAGGTTGCATAGGAAAAAGATGAAAAGCCGGCGCAGCAGCCGCAAGGCGGTGGTGGAGGGTGGGTACGATGATAAAGAAGGATTTCAGTGTTTTTTAACTAAGAAAATCATAACTCTTTAGAGAGCTAGAACGATGGGGAGGAGATAGGCCATTTCAGCGGCTGAGTTTTCCCGTCCACTAATTCAATTGAAGTTGAAGAAAAGATATTCGTTACAACAAAACAGATAAAAAGTTACATTGCACCTATATTTATTGTAGGCATTGTAAGTGTCCGAGTATTGCACCTGGGTTCACGGGAACGCTGTAAACATTGAGGTTGAAGAAGACGATATTTAATTTAAAGAAGTCTTTTACCAAGGCTCTATGAGCATGATTACGTTTGTTAAGCCTGAACATGTGCCAACCCATGTCAGATTTGTGATAAGTGAATTTTTGTGCTATATCTGACTATTTTTCTACTGTTAACTCCTCTTCATGTGTTTTCGATGGACATTATTCTAGAACTATTTCTTTTAGTACCCGATTTTCCTGGTGTGCATTAAAATGGTAGGGATTATGGACCTGTTAAAATGACATTTATCTAAAAAATACTAAGTGTTGCCGATAATTAAGGGTTGCCTTCTTCTATATGTGCATCTTCAACTTCACCTTTTCATAATATCCTTTTTTACAAAATTGACCCACGTTTGAACGCGATTAATGGTAGGTCGGATTGATTAATCTCAACAAATAGAATACAGTGCCTAGTAATAGTGATAGTTGGGGTGTTAGTAAAATGTAGAGCATGTTTATATACGGAAGATCGCTTAGCTGATGTCCGCGAATAAATTTGGAAATAAAACTTTGTTCGTATTATAATTTTGTAATTATTAGCACACACAAGTGGAAATCAAAAGGATTTAATATCGAGCCAATATATGAGAAAAGTACTTGCCTGCTGAGCGTTCTAAGATGACTAGTATAAGGCTATTACCATTTAATTTGAATGTGTGTATGCTCTGTAACACTTCATCAGGACCTTGACGAACTCGTGGAAGGAGTAGTGAGTTTGTGGACATAAAGCACGCACGCATACGCTCTAATGCAGCCGCAAAGGCTGGGAAATAATATTGTCTGCATGAGGATCCCTCGGGCAAGAGTGTTGTTAGTTTTACCACCGGCTCATTTGTATTCCATTTGCAGCGACAGAGGGGGGAAGGGAGTGGACTGGGTGGAAAGAAGAGAGAGGACTTGCCGCCGCCCGGCCCTTCCCGTCTTCTTCCCCCCCTCATAACCCTTCCCATCCCCCGCCGACCCACCCTCCCCCCCCCCTCTCTCCCCACACTCTCGCTCAACCGACGGTAATCAACGGCAATTTTCGATTCGGGTAATTTGGACCCGCGTTACTTAAGGTTTAGCAACGTTGCGCTTTGCACACAGACGCACACGCACCAACACGCCCCTGTACTCCTACCCCATTTCCCGTGCGCTCCCGCCGCCCCTCCATCCTCCCTCCCTCGGTTCATCTCGCGCGACTCTCGGTATCTTGGATTTTCCCACGGGGTGGGAGTGTGTACGCGGCTGGCCGCGTGTGAGGGTGAGGAGAAGGTATGGGTTGGGGGGGGGGGATAGGTTTTAGCAGCTGAGGGAAAGGAAGAGGAGGAGACAATATGTGGAAGGGAAGGAGAAGGGAGTTTACCGCTAATGGACGTGCAAACCGGCGTCCGCCAGCGTCGTTTTCCTCCCTTACCTCTCAGCCTCCATCTTTCTCTCGCTTTAAACGGTTTTCTATATTCCCTCTCATCCCTCGAAGACAAGGAAATTGAAAACTCTCCCTCACGGACATTTTTTTCTCCAGGATTATCCAACTTCATGACTCCAGCTGAATTACATTCCCTGTAAGAGTAATTTGTTTTTTCCTTACTTGCGAAACGCCACGCAGTGTGTTTCATAGAGGTTTACTAAAAACCAATTCATCAAAGGAAAATTACTAGCGTGAAAATACTCCTTACATATAAAATTTTTATTTGAATAAAGGATTTTTCTATATATGATAAAAGTATTGGAAAAGATAGAATGAAATCAAATTACTCAGTAATGAGAGTGAAAAATTGGGTGATAAGATTCTCCATTTGGAATTGATTGGATTGAAGGTTTATTTGGAAATAATTCAAACAGTAGTGGGAGGTTGTGTGGTTCTGAAAATTTCAAATATTCATTTTTTATTCTCTGTCCACCTCACTTATTAATATTTTAGATATTGGAATGATATATCTCGGCGAAATGTTGAATATATTGAAAAGAAAGTTAACTCCTAAAACTGCGATTGACCAATAAGTTGAAATTTCAACGAGTGTCTTTAATTATTCATTCACTCTTGGATTTACCGTAGATTTCTGCAACCCATACAATATTGAAATCCATCTTTTATAACCCATAAAGAATGTTTTTTTTAGTTTCATATTTGGTTTACTATCTATTACTTTTTCAAAAACGTAAAACAATTTTAACTGAAAATAAAGTAATGGAAATCCACAGTGTTATTACTTCGATATTTTTCCTACTTCTGATGTATTTGAATAAGTTCACAAAAATGAATAGAAAGTAACATCACTATCAACATTCTTCAATCTACATACCGCGGGTCGCAAATGGGTAACAGAAAACATTGTACGATATAATAGTAGTGGTATGATATAGTAGTAGTTGTAGTCTAGTTTAATAATACTGTAGTATACGTGAATGATAATAATAAGCGTCTTCGATTGCCGATTGCTTGAAAAGGAGTAGGTAGTGCTCAGCAATTGAGAATTTTGTATCAGATTTTTAATTTAAAATGTTAGGTTTTGAAAAGCGAACATGTAAAAGGTGTCACTTCTGAATTGAATTAGAATATGGTTTCAATACGGAATAACTAATATGTAAAACCATTTACTCTCATTGGCTATGTAAGTGTTCATCTGAATAGATTTTTATGTCGATAAAATAATTCGATTGAACATCTACCGGAAAAATATCAACACTTGACATCTCATGATTAGAAATTGGAGTAATATTGTTTTAAGAAATGGAAGCTATTTCTAAAACTTGAGATTTTAAGTACTTAAAGATGTATATTACCAATCTCTTCTAAATTGTTATTCTGTCCATAGTGTTACTGTTGAAAAAGTCTTTGATATTGTAATGAACCTGGAATAATCTTTTTTGTCAACATTTTTAATCCTAAATATTGCAAAACGGATATGGAAAAGTGTGAAGGTGTTATTTTTTCGTAGATGCCTTTAAAATATTAAGGACGCATTGAGCGTGATATCGTGTTAGAAGGAATTGCATTTACCACATATCTAGTGAGAAGGAACCAAAAGGCCGTCTATGACATTAATAGATGGAAAAGTGGTATTTTTCAAAACTTAGGGTGAAAACCAGTTTTTCGGTAATTTGATCATTTTTATGTGTACTCTGCCCTTATCACGGCAGCCTAATTTTATCCCTCGGAAGGTGTGCGATGTTTATAAATATTGTACCAAGTAGGCACTTATGTACTTGATCATAAAGTTGCATATTTAGGTAAACGCTACAATTATTCCTGGCCTTGGACTTTAATGAATTGAATTTCGCTTACAATTTTTTATGAAAACCTATTTAGAAGCTCGTATAAAAATGTTTATCTTAAAGGTACTGTTAAATGTCGCCACATTTAAAAAAAATTGGTCTGAAGTGGCACTGCGTCTGTTACATGTGAAAACTTCCACACATATCAACTTGCATGGGAAAATGTAACTCTATCTCTGATAACCTCTTTGAGTTTTATTTCAAATTTTAGATAAACGGTTGAGATACCAGCTACGGCATCTCAAATAGCTGTGAGTCTTCAATGTACCCACGAGCTTCAAAGATTTATACTGCTGTGAATCCTGATATGCTTTGCTCGTGAAAAACTCACTATATTCCCTCAGCTGGAGAGAGTGTAGATGGAATTTATTAGTGAGGTCGCAATGTATTTTTCACGAATAGCATTCTCTCTCACTTGGGTATCTTAATTTTTTTTAACTTTTAACCTGGAGAGGGATATATCCGACCATAGCGATTACGCATACGATTACCAAAAAGGTTGGCAATGAAAAGGATCGCCTTTACTCACGTTTATTATGTTTTGACTGTAAAAATGCTTACTTTCATAAGGCTGCCTGGGAGACGAGTTTTAATAGGAAACGGCTTTTAGGTGAATACTAATGGGCGAATGGGCTTATGTGTAGAGATTCTGTCGAACGTTAGAAATACTTGTTTGCAAAGAAAATAGCTAGAATACTTACGTCCTAAATCTTTTCGTTTTTATAGGTTAATGAGAGAAGAATTTCACTGGACTGAAGGACTAAAAAAACTGAACATAATCCCCAGATGACAAATTATACAAGTATCTCTATTTCTATGTAGCAGTCAATATCATGTCTCCACAGGTCAGAGATGGTAATGAGTAATTAAATGCAATTTATTTAAACTAGTGACCATCATCATATCGCATTCTTATTTCAATAAAATGGACGAAAATATTTGCGTTTATCATTCTTAAGAAATATTATTTTAGAGTTTTATCCGAAATAAGTATTCTGTTTCGCCAGGAATACGCTGCCATTTAGCATGATGAGTTTTCGTGTTCACAGTACCGCAAAGGAGTATTTTTCAAATAAAATAAATTTTAAATCTGAAAATAATTCACGTGGTACTTAATTCTCCAAATTAACAGTGGAAGTCTTTTATTTATAATCTTAAATTATACAGAATGTTAACGCAATGGGTTACATGCTCGCGAATTTGAAAAGATCATACAAATGTTTACGGCGCAATACCCTAAAATGGAGCGTTGAATGAAGTCGATAGTGGGGGTTTGAGTATTGAGGCTAGATTTGCGCCATTTTGTGATCATTCGGAAAAGGTGGATTTTGGGATGGGATGAACGAAGAACTGTTTGAAAATCCGGCTGTTTCTTCAATGTACACATTCTAAGCCTGATTTTATGTTCACATGAATTCTTGTCATCGGTAGGAAATGGTGAAGTACCGAAAGTATTCCCTGCGTAACATATTGAAGAACCGTAATCTACGATAACTCCTATCACCAGCGTATTTGTTAGCTATTATTAATTTATTTATTTATATATACCCTGCAAGCTGCCGCTAGGGTGTGTGGCAGGAGGTGAACACACACCAGAATAATTTTACCCAAACATGACACTACCGCGGTCTAACAATGTTATTATGATCCCCTATCGTTCGTGGAAAAAATAGCATCTTAAATCTACCAGTTCTACAATTAATCTCTCGAACTGTTTTGGCATGATCTCTCCTATCTTATTACGATGAAGGTAAAATACATTGTCAATATTACCGCTTAAGACCTCCCTCCATTTTATACAAGAGCTTCAATCTGTAATTTAACCTTCGCTCCGTCAGTGATTTCTAGCCTAGCTCCTCTAATATGTTGGGTACGCTATTAAGTTTCTCATTAAAACGTGTCACAAATCCAGCTCCTCTACGCTGCACGCGATCCAATTCAGCAATTAATCCAACTTCGTGAGGATCCCATATACTTACAGCATATTCTAAATAAGGCCTAACCAACGACAGATAACATTTCTCTTTGACCTTTTCATCACATTTACCCAGTAATCTTCTAATTAATACTTATTTGTTAGCCTTCCCTCATATTCCCCGTATGTGTTTCACCCAGGAGTGGTCGTGAGTGAGGGTAACGCTTAGGTATTTAATCAAATCTCTACATTCCATTTGAGTGTTCCCAATGCAGTAGGCGTTCGGGAAGGAATCGCTCTTTTTCCTAAAATTTATGAAAACGCACTTTTTAAGTTAAATTCTAATTACCAAGTGTCGCCTCAGTGTTGTATAGCATTAAGGTCATCTGGCAAAGCTGCTTCGTCCCCAGGATCACGGATATCACGGCAAACCACTGCATAATCGGCAAATAAACGTATTTTGCTAGTGACTACGGAGTCAATTTCGTTAACGTAAAGTAGGAATACAAGAGGTGCGATAACACTTCCCTGGGGAACATCTGATGTAACTTTACCGTATATAAGCTAACCCCATCTACGAGTATGACTACTCTTCGTACCCGGTCATTCCAAATATCTTTAATCCAGTCCAAGATATTTATATCTATGCCATGTACTTCTAGCCCTGTGAATAGTTTACTATGAGGTACTTTGTCGAAGGCCCTCCTAAAATCTAGAAAAACCGTGTCCACCTGAACATTGCTCTCTCCCGAAGTAAGAATATCATAAACAAAAAGCGCAAGTCCTGTCTCGCAGGATCTATCTTTTCGGAAAACGTGCTGATTTTTCATTTATAACTTCTGATTGTCGATTTTTGTAAAAATTCTGTTTCAATGTGGGGGCAACTTAGAACGAGTAAAAATGAGAAAGGCACCAAAATATAATTGCTCTACAGACTTTACCCTAGTTCAATTGCATGAAGTCTCTTATAGACATATCACACGGGCAAACTTAATGTCACACATCGTGTGAAAGAGCGTACGGAACAAGAACTTTGACGTTATTGTGTGCAGGGTTTTTGGTTTCTTTACAAAGTTTAAAGATTGCAGATTAAAGTTGATCGTAAATAAGCAGTTGCTGATCAATCGTTTCACCCAAGCTATCAGAGCGTGGGAGTTAAGGAGTACGAGTACATTATTCAACATGGACAGAGAACCCAATCCATCTTCTTGCTGTCGAATCCAGAGCCTCGTCCATGGTATTCCTTGATTTCTCCGAATAACACGTGTTTCATGGGGAGGATTATCTTTGTCATCATCTAAAGCTTACACCAACAGCACCACCAAACCGTCCACAACCTTCGTAGACTAATGTTCAACTCTTATTGGCCCGTGTGAAAGGGCAGCCCAATTTGTGTGACAGTGAGTTGCGTACGGGATGGCTATGATAATTTATTTCTTTTACAGCAAGTTTGCAACAAAGTTTGGCCTTCTGACGCGGCCTTCAAGAGGACAAACTACTGGCGGAATACATTGGGAGAGTCTGGTCTTCCTGAAATATCCTATCCCGTTTGTTCTGCCCCTCCATGTTGAATTCATTTCCTAATATATGCCATATTTAGGTAGAAATTAAAATCTTGAGCATCTCTTATTTACTTCTTTTCAAAAGCTCCAGTGACAAGATCAGTCTTTTCATTATCGGTAAAATTCAGTGGAAGATTTATTAATTTTCGTCCCAAGATGGTTACTTTCAGCATACCTCAGGCGTCAATCCCAAGTGATTTATATCAAGTACGAAATCACGCGCCATATATAAGTATTCCTTTGATGCCAACTGATATGTTTCTCTTGTTTTTTTAATCCGTTAATAATAGATAGTCCTGAGCATAAAGCACCTTTAGCAGATGACCTAAACGCTATACTACGCCGGTCCGACATATTAGAATTAAAATCAAAAAAGTGCGTAGGGCTGAAATTTTGGGAAAAAGGGCATTTCCTCTCGAATGCCCAGTGCATCAGGAGCACCGAAATGGAACGTGTAGACTCAATTAAATATATAGGAGTTACCCTCACTCACGACTTCTACTGGGTGAAACATGCGAGGAATACATGGACAAGCAACGAAAAATTAAGATTTATTAGAGGAGTGTTGGGGGACTGTGATGAAAAGGTTAAAGAAAAATATTATCTTTCGCTAGATAGACCTCATTTAGAATATGCTGCTAGTATGGCATTCCAATGAAGTTAGATTGCTTGCCAGATTGGATCGCTAGCAGTGTAGAGGAGCTAGATTTGTGACACGTTGTGATGTGAAACTGAGTAGCATATCAAAATTATTAAAGGATCTAGGCTGGAAATCACTCACAGAGCGAAGGTTAAATTACAGATTGAGTCTCTTGCATTAATTGGAAGGACGTCTCTTTAGCAATGATGTTGAAACTGTGTTATTAGGGGGATCGAGATGGTGCGGGGGCTAACGTACTGGCTTCCCACCCTGAGGGCGCGGGTTCAAATCCCGGCGGTGTTGAATATTTTTCAGAGGTATCTCGATCCCTACTTGAGGTGCTTTGTGGAGGGCACTTTGAGTGAGTACGCCGTCCGTCGGATGGGACGTTAAACTGTGGACCCCTTGGCGCCTTTCGTAAAGAGTAGGCTAATGCCGACGCCGGGTTTCTCTCCACCCTTCATCCTTTCCTATCCATCCCCTATGGCGCAAATGACCTTAGCTGTCGGTCGCCTCCCCTCAAAACTACTACTACTACTGTGTTATTAGCCCCATCGTATTACGGTAGGAGAGATCATGCCAAAACAGTTCAAGAGATTAAGCTCAGAACAGGTAGATTTAAGATGTCAGTTTTCCTACGAACGATAACAGATCAGAATAAAATAACGTTTGTGTGACCGCGCTAGGAGGAAAAGGTATTTCGGGTGAAGGGTAGTCGGTTTTATAATCCTCCGTGCCACACACCATGGTGGTGGTGGCTCACTGGATGCTAAATAAATAAAAAGAATCACATGCGAAATATTTTTGGCTATTTGATTAATTAAACTAGAAATTCCATTTCTGTAGAGGTTTTTATGCCCAGGCAGAGAGAGGTGTTATTAATAAAATATTAATAAATGCGTTTAACCCTTTAAAAATGTTCCGCTCAAACCATCATCAAGTGCTGAATGTGAACAATTTAGAGGTGATTTTCAGGGTACCATATTGATAAAACATCAAAGTTATGCTTCTTTCCAGGATCGTGAAACAGCTCTGTAATGCTTATATATGTAAATTATCACTTTAACAAAATACTCAAGGACTCTTTGAATTTGCTCCGATCTCTTTCTTCGTGAGCCATTAGAGTGACATTATTTTGAGAATGGCCGCACAATTATTGTGTTTCATAGGCGGAGGTGTAGTTTGAGATGAAGTTATTTTGGAACATATTCATTATATATGCTGGCCATGTATTCATTATTCGTAACGTCACAAAATTTCAAGAGGTACACATTTGGTTTCATTCTATGCTTGATGAAGAATGCTGGGCAGTATCTTGCAGGTCCCTTTAGTTTTGAATTTACTTGAAAATTCATATCCGATATTTGGTACTTACCTTTATTAGCGCATTTTTCACACACCTAATTAGCCATCAAACCTGAAGTTCTTAATTTTTATTAACATTTTTCGTTAGAATTTTTCTCTGATTCTTCTCTTGATAACTGTTTTAACATAACGGCACGCTTTTGATGTGCCTTTCTAAGTCAGTAAGAGATATCATGCATATTACTAAAACGGACTTTTTTCATCTTGTATGCTATACGAAAACGGTAATCGATTGAACCATTTTAAGACTTACAGAAATGATTTATTGAATCTAATCACACTGGTACGTCCAAATTTTGATAGCGCATGCATCATTTCACTGCCAAACTAATATTTACCCGTCATTATATTCCCTCTGCATTACATTAGCCTCCTTACTCTGGGGTTTACCCTTCGCACAGTACGAATATAGTATGAAGACAAAAAAAATCCGAGGGACTTCTAAGAATTAGCCGCTTTAGTTAGGGGCGTTTCGTATTACAAAATTCTTTCCATATTCGTTCCGCGGCAAATTAACTCGCCATATCCATCCGACTCGCATGCTCGAGCGTGTGTGTACGTTTGTGTGCACGGATGCACTTGAGCGTGAAACCGCAAGCGCACGCACGCAGGCAGGCAGTTGCGTACCACTTCAAAGGAGAAAGGAGTGTTAGATATGGTGGGGGGCGACTTGAGAGGGAGTGGAGGAGGAGGCGATGAGATGAGAGGAGTGGAAAGAGGGAGTGGGCTCTTGCTTGTCACATGCCACGTCCACCGCAGCATTGCGCTGCATGCCCCTTCCCCATCGCCCCCCTTTCCACATCGTCCCTACCCTTACTCCTCCCCCCCAACCCTTCGCGGCCACTTTTTCCCGTAATTGAAAAATATGGGTAAAGTCATGTCTTGAGTCAGTTACAGTACAGCCTTATTCTTTTATTTTCATGTTTACTAGAATCTATTTAAGAAAGTATTGATTGTCATTTCCTGAAATGTTGTCCATATTACCTGTAAGGAAAATTATGCATGTTTGGAAGATCACATCATAACTAATTCGAGATTTTATGCCGCAAGCTGTTGATAGATATAATATCTTATCTGATAACATTATTCCTTTGAAAAAATTGAATATCATTTAAATTTATTATGTAACTATGAAAAATATTTTCGTCCATTCGACTTTGATTTTTGTAACTTATGCTTGACTATCTCTTATATTTTAGTATTCTCGAAATTGAGACGAAAATCTCCAAATCCGTTCTTAAAATCGCGGTTTTCACTCATTTATGAACGTCGTCCTGCCAGGGCTTGATTATAAGGAAACAGAATAGTATGATTTTCCAAAGTTGAGAAATGCCATGCAGCTAGCTAGTATGATGAAGTGATATTTAAGCTTATTTTTACTTTCTACCTAGGTTGAATCTAATTAAATAAATAGCCGTCATCAATGATAAGTCGATTGTGATTTTTGAATGTCATCGTGTTGCAGTTTGTTTTTGGTTTATTCAAATGCAGGTGCATGCCGTTCTCTTCCCTGTGTATAGGTTAAACGTTTCTTTCTGTCTGAAAAAATATCATTTGCATGCGTACAAAACTGCCTGTCATATTGAAATGGCCCCACCATTTCCTCCCGTGCTTCTCTTGAAGCTTCAGCCGAAGCGTAAAGTATAACGGGTTGTCATCTCCGACGTCCAGCGGACTGCGATTCCCCGCAGGGTTGTGGGGTTTCGGCGGACATAAAAGATTTCTGTGGTTTCCTTCCCCACGGAGTTTCATGATTATTTACGAATCAGAGGTCATTTCACGGGTCGTTGTTCGTACTCTCTCTCTTTCCTTCATCTCATCCCCTCAAATGGGTGGCGTCGCTACTGGATACCGTTCGCGAATAAATAGGTGTAAAGAAAATAAAGGAAGTGCGAATTCGCACTCGTGTGGATTCCTCCACCCCCCTCTGTCCCGAAACTGCTTGGCCAAAAGTCCGATACCTCTTCCACTTAGCCCCCCTCTGGGCAACAATATTAGTTAACGGCTTCTCAAAACGCATCAGCACTTCGCGGAGCAATCATTCATAGTTTTCAGATTCCAATGTAGCGGTAGTGGGGTCATGGTTGGTTACAACATATTATATGATATAAGTAACTGGATGCTTGGCCGCTCGATCAAATATATAAGTATCATCAGTCTCTCTCCGTTATTTGTATAGGTAAGAATTGAGTTGATCAAAATTAATCCAGGGATCAGGTTCTTTCAGATACTTTGTAGAACTGTTGACTCATGATAATAGATGCGAAAAGTTTCAAAGTAGTAACGAACTGGTCAATAATGGCTGAGAAATTGAAAATTATGAGAAACATTAACAGATTTACTTCGGGTAGGTCCTTCGGATTTAGAGTTTAATCTTTATTTTTTACTTCAAGTAGCAGCGATATAGTTTTGTTACTCGGGTGGAGATATTTCCGCAAAATATTTACTCATATACGTAGACTATTAGAATAGTGCAGAAGCTTATGAGAGAGTCAATCATAAGGAGGTAATGAAAATTGTATAGAAAGACTTGATAGAATTACGATATAATGGAAAGAATTGCGAATAAAAGAATAATGAATTGCATTAATGTCATTGAACACAATTTAGCTTCACTCGCGGGATGATAGAGGTACTAAGTAAGTCCGTTTTATATAAGTTGCGTTTTCAGAAAAATAGCTCTTACGATATTTTCTAACTAGAGCTACAGTTAAGAATTTGCAATTAATTCGATTATTGTCATTACCTCTTAAAATATATGCATATCGCACTATACACTAGTCACCGCCAAGTAAAAGTATTTAGCCGCCAGCGTGATGCTATTAAGGCTACGCTACTTCACCATCCAATGGCTCTCCCTCTCTCTCTCTGTCTCCTCCGTGGGGAGGCAGTAAGCCGATACAAAATCGCCTTTAAATCGACTCACATTCCCTTCCCCCAAGGGTTACCTATTTATATTCATACTTTATTAAAACTGCTCCACCACACTCCGTCGGCTCATTCCACACTACGAAAAAAACAGACGCACGATTCCGAAATTCTATTACGTCCAATGTAGTTTTTTTATTCCCCCTCTTCTCCTCCCCTTCGTTTCGAAAGATATATTTTTTTCTCTTCGGTCCACGAGGAGTTATGGCCTTTTCTCGTGCGTCTCCCGCGGAGTGATCATTTTTCGTCATTGGCTTTTTACGGTTGGATAGCTTCTCGCCGCGACGAAAATACCGGCGATTTTCCGGACGATATATGCGCGATGTTTATAACTTGCTTGTTTTTATTATTCCTTTCACACACTCTCACCCTTCTATCATTCTTTTATTTTCACTCACAACATCCAATCTTCTCTCCTTCCACTTCCTCCCGTCCCCTTCCACATGCCAACCTTATCCTCTTCCTTCTGACCAATATCGTTTCCCCCTTCCATCTTCTTGTATACTTCCCACTTTCATCCACACGCCGCAAAGATCACGCTGTTCCGGGTGCTCTTTCTTCCACAAATCTTCGATTTTTGTTTTTATGGAAAGTACACTCCTATGTAGCTCCTAACATATAACGACCGTAACAGATGGGTGAGAAGTTTTGGAATATCTTTGGAGGATGTTGGCGCTCTTAAGAACGATAACGTCCGGAGGAATTCAATTTTTTTCGATCATTCAAATGGTTTATTTTTTCCGACCCCTTTTATTTTGTCCAGAATTATTTTATGCAGTAAAGGTTAACTTAATTGCTGTTATTGAAGTCAAATGGCAAAAAATAATTGTCGAGAACTTCATGGTTATATCTACCTAAATGTCATTTTTAGTAAATATATTTTTGTTGAACGTGTTCGTTTTCTGATATAGCAAGTTATTTTCCCGTGCTCCATAGAATTCTAAAGTTCTTTGATTGTCGTTTCTTGTGGAAATATATTACTGAAGGAGGAATGATATCACTAGGGTTACTGTTCTTAGAGGATTTTTTCTTCATGAATATGAACAAATTAAATTGGGTACTCTTGTGTCTTAAAATTATAGGTAATTATTTTAGTAGGAATTGACTTCACTGGGAAATTACCTCTCTGGGAATCGATATAGTTGTGTATTATTAGGTTGGCATACAATCGATCAGTGTAAAGGAAAAGGTTAAAAAGCCGCCATAAAGTTCCCATTAGCAAATAATTTTAAAAAAGGTTATATGTTTTATTGCATTAATTCAGGAATATTGTATAATAAACAAATGTCGAATTTCCTCTAGAAGAGATTCGTTATGTTTATCTGAAGCTGGAGATGTTTTTCTGCAAGTTGAATGATGCGTCTTTTATGAGTATAATTGATTATATCTAAAACAATTATGGAAATTATGCTAATACTTTATAGTTTTGAGGCATTTGGTTATGCATCAAAATGATATTTATTACGGGTGATTATTATGATTTCCTTCACAAAATGATTAATTTCATTTCATTTTGCGACACGCGCAATTATAATCGCTCAGATTTTCTCATTCTTCCTTTCCCAACATTGTGCTTTTTCGAGAATACGTGTTCCTCGTGTGTTCAAGGTGTGGTCACTTTTTCAATCTTATGACTGTCGAGGATACATTAGCCTCTTTATCTCCTACCATTGGCTCTTCCTTTTTTTACGCAATCAAACGCAATTTTTTTATAGTTCTCAACTAATGGGAACCTTCAACGTTATTTTAGAACTGTGGTCACCGAATCCCTTTTGCCCTAAGGTGTCAAAATCGCCCTCACGGCGGGGTGTCCAAACACGTGTTTAAAAGTGACGCCAGGTCGAGTCACACCAGGGCGTCGTAAGTATATAAAACCTATCCTCGCCGTCACTTGTTTGAATACGCGTCGAGTTTTTTCTCTCATTTCACCCGTGCGCTTGACACCCTTCAGGTTAAACACGTATTTCTTTCGAGGAATGAGAAGTGTAATGGGATTTTTCTTCCTTAAATATTTTCATGACACCCGAGGAAATTTTACGCTTAATGCAGCTCTTGCAAATATTAAGCTGAAGAAGATGGAAAAACAAAACTAGGCTGATGAGTAATCTTTCAAATTTTTTTGGAATAAAAGGTTTTATATAAAATAAAAAATGAAAATGAAAAAAACAAATAAACAAATACATACATTTATATTGGTTCTACCATATTTCTTTTATTGATGCAAACTTATTATTATCAATATTAGCACTTCGTGTTTCCTTAAAGATGATTTTCCAAAGAAAGAAGTTTAAAAGGACCATTTTCCTATTTAAAAAAACATAAACACATAAATAACCCAAATATCGGTTTGGTAGGTGATGGTAGAGTTCACCTAGTACTAAGCCTTCTAAGGCGTGTAAAATTCCCACATCATGTTGTCCAGTTCCTTTCCTTGTGCCAACAATGGTTTCCCTGGAAGACCTGATACCCGAAAAACCACATAGCTTGGGGGCAGCTGAGGGTGTCTAGAGGGACTTGCTCGGGAACCAAACCCGGGTCCTCCGGTCAGAATCCAACGCTCTACCCCTGGACTACCACGGCCCAAAATCCCTTATATACGTGTATTTGCATCAATTCTATCGTTGAGACATCCTTTGCTATATCATACCTTATAAATTTCTCAATATAATAAATCTCATCTGTGCATCATAAAATCAAAGAAATTTATCGTATTAAAAATTGAAATTTCAAACTCCTGTCCCTCAGGCATACCTATATGCGTCCCACAAGTAGCAATAACGAAGAACCTCCTCTACAAAGCTAATCAATTGTGAGAAGTGACCCTAAGATGATTTTTGCCTTACCTAATACCGATTTTTTCTTTTAGAAGATGGGAAATATTCTAGCTTACATCCGTAGAGAACAAGTTGAGAGCTGTAATGTCCGAAGAAAGAGGTAGAGATTCCTTTGAAACATTTAGAAGGTTGTTTGCCGTAATGAGAAATCAGTGGGAAAAAAATATCGCTCTTGGTACCATTTCCCGAATAATTTTAGAACTTTGACTATTAGGAACTATATAAACTGTCATAAGTTGAACTGATTTTTTCGACGCTGCTAGGTTCATTTACTGCACAAGCATGTTTGCTTAGGAGTCCTAGATTTTACATGAAAAACCCACAGTTTCTCTTATTTGTCATCTTATAAAAATTCACCGCAGTATAGAGATTTCGGACTGCTTGAGAGATTCCATTCATTTAAGTAAGTAGCACCTCATATTCAACCGATTTAGAAAATGGAAATCCAAAGAAATTTAGCACCATATTAAGAAAAGAATTAAAAATATTTTCGCTTTCATGAATATTTCGAAAATTAATTAAGTGCAATTTTTTTTTGCTGCTAATTCCACAAAAGCCTTAATAAGACTTCAGTCTAACATCCCTCTTTGCTTACTTGGCGCACGCATTTCTCCTGATTTTCCTCGTGGTAGTGTTTCTCCTATTTTTCCATCCAATATGTTCATAACAAATTCATTGTGCCTAAAGGTATCCCCAATCAATCTGTTCCTTTTTCTCTCTTTTTGTGCATCATATTCCCTTTTCATTCTCTGCTCATATCTATACTTATTTATTAATCACTTTATCTTCTCATTTTTTATTTCGCATCCGTCTCCTGCCTCAGATTTCGAATGCCTCTATTTTTCTCTGGTGTACTTTTCCAATAATTCATCTTTCGATTCCACAGTACCATATCTACACAACTGCTTTCCTGTAATTCCTGATTTCTGCTAAGTTTACGTACCTTCTTTGATCGTAATAGTTTATTATTCAGGTAAATATGTTCCTAATGTGACCTATTCTCATATTTGTATCCGTCGAACTCCACGATCCCACTCCTCTAGTTTCTATGCTCTAGAGCAACATGCCCATAATTTTCTTTAGTAGTTAAGTCTTCTGGATTCTCAGATATTAGTTCAATATCATCTACGACAGGAGCATGCCAATATCTTTCCCTTCCCCCTTAATTTATTTGATACCAATCCCATGTTTTTATTTCCATTTCCAAGGCCACATTAGTAGTCCTGGTTGGACGTTTTGCCCTTTTTCTTTTCCCTTAGTTTATACCTGCTCGTTTCTGCTTCTTCTCCCATCTTTCATTCGCAATTTTGCGCATTTTTTTCCGTGTGGTTGATATTTTAATTTTCCATTGTTGCCAAGCGTTCACAGAATGTTGGCTTTATTCTTCCGTCGGACGTTTCCAAAGACTTCACCCAAGTCTACGAATACTTCATAAACTGCCCAGTTGAGGTGTTAATTTTTTATTCTGATATGTATCTGTAGATGTCCCTCTTTCCTTTGTTCTTCTTGGATCCAAGTTGGATTTCCGCAGAGATTATCATTAAAATTTTTCTCTTTTCTTCTGTTTTTTATTCGTGTAATTATTTTATATGGATGTGAAAATATACTCCGGAAAATATGTCGCAATGCCAGTTAAAGCCAAAGAGTAAAGAGATTAAGAGTTTAGATAGGAATACAAAATCTTTTTTTTTGCAACACCTGAACGTCCCTAAGACCAAAGCCTACATTCATGAATTCTTAGTACTATTATATTCACTAAATATACCCAGTGCTTCACTATTATAAACCTATATGGTTTCTCAAACGGCAATTGATACTTTTTCTTACGCTTGAAATCGATAGCTATAATAGTACAGCAAAGGATTTCACAGCAGAAATTGAAAACTAATGTTTTTCCAAGGAAATATTTATGTTAATTTAATTCATATGGCATTCCATTATGTCAATACACATTTGAACGAAACCAATCGTTAAAATTATGCATCAGTTTAACGGGAACCGATCATAAGCTTGACAATGCATGCTATTATAAAGATCTTTCTTTTGGGGTTATCGACTCATGGTTAAACATGAAATGGAATGGAGAGGAGGAAGAAGGACTGTATAAGAAAACCATGAAGTGCCACGGCATCGAAATCCTCCTATGCATTATAAACGAATATAGGCATTACAGTTAGTGCATGGCAGTCGTAAGGGTAGAGCGCGCGTTACTGAACAGGGGACCCAGACTCGATTCCGGTGGACGTCTCTGAGCTCGCTCAGTTTTCATAGGGAAAGGAACTGCTCCCCTACCTTGATGTGTGAATTTCACACACCGTCGGGCTTAGTATTTGATGAGTTCTGCCCTCACCAATCAAACCGACCTTTGGGTTGATAACTGTGGAAAACGCTCAATCCGACGACCATCTATAATATCGATCAGTAATGTACGATGAGATTTATTGAAATAAAAGACAGGACGTATCTATTTCTTGAAACACTTTTGCCAGGATTTGGGGAAATTATCTTTGGTTTCGTGGATGTCTCCATTTTTCGGGTTCCCGCCGCGTTGGTAGTCATGCTTGACGACAATTTCGCCTGGATTCCACCAGGCGTCTTCAGGTCGAAGTGCCGATATCATTTTGGCTGCGCTTATATAGCCCTCGCTCTCTCGCTGCTGCGCTGTGATTGGTTGGTTTTTGGAACACTCTCTTCCAGGCGTTCGTCAGGTGGTAACCGTCTTCCCGGTTGAAATTTCTCGGCGTTTTTGTGATCTCAATTGATTCTCTAATCAGCCGAAGATAGTATCTTCTTTCCTTGGTGATTATCTCGGCTTCGTCAAATTTGATGTCGTGTCCGGGTTCGCTCCAGGCATGCTCGGCGACTGCTGATAGGCTGAATTTCTTATTCTTTGTTGCCCTCTTGTGTTCTTGCAGGCGGGTCTTCATGGACCTGCATGTCTCGCCGATATACGATTTGCCGCAAGAGCAAGGCACGCGGTACACACCTTCGAGAAGACCTTTCGGGATCTTGTCCTTGGGCCTTGGAATTATCTGGCTTATTTTTGTCACGCAGTTAAATCTTGTGACAATGTCTTTCTTCTTCAGGACCCTCGAGATCTTTTCGCTTGTGCCGGCGACGTAGGGGATGATGGCATAGGTTCCTGGCTTTTCAGTTTGATGTTTCTCCTTGTCGGGTGTCTGGTGGCGTTTTTCCACTTTTGCGGTCCTTTTCAGGACCAATTCTTCTTTGTATCCATTCATCTTCAGTGCCGTCATCAAATGTTCCTTTTCCTTGGCCAATGATTCTGCATCCGAAAGTTTGTATGCGCGATGCAGGAGTGTTGCCACGAGTGATGCCTTCTGGGACGGGTGATGATGTGAGTGGGCGTTCAGGTAGCGGTCAGTATGGGTGGCCTTCCTGTATACTGAGTGGCCGATATTCCCGTTGGTCCTCCTCTTCACCATTATGTCCAAAAACGGGATTTTGGTTGTCTTTTTCGGTCTCCATGGTGAATTGTATTGCCGGATGCTGAGAGTTGAGGTGCTCCAGGAATCTCTGCAGTTCTGCAGGTCCATGTGGCCAAATTACGAACGTGTCGTCCACGTATCTTAGCCATAAACTGTCGTCAAGCATGACTACCAACGCGGCGGGAACCCGAAAAATGGAGACATCCACGAATCCTGAACGCCACGGAAGACTACGATCCAACAAATTATCTTTGGTACTAAATATTCTTCATGACTATCGCTTTTCAATTTGCATCGGGTAACAGAAAGCTTGGAGCAAGCTGCTTCCCGGATTGCACGCTCTTTAATCCACCCGTCACCACGATTACAAAACGTTGGGGTTTATGGCGTTCCTCATCAGACTCTCTTAGCCTTAACAATCTCTCCTTGCCACTGGAGAAAGTCCATGGTATCGATCTACTGTCCATCGTCAGATTGCGATCGCCCTATCACTTCTTGGATTGTGGGTCGCTTTCTTTCGTGAGAAGGTGTTGACGTAAACGGGTGCGTTTATTGAACCTCGATGTCTCCGGTTGCGGAAGATTCATTTCAATAACCCGAACCCGGTAAAATGGTGCATCTTAGATTGATTGGAAGCCCCTTACGAAAGATTGTGAGGATACCCTAATGATCAAATGAGAGAGACGGCAAAAGAAAGACGGAAAGAGAAGGAGAAAGAATGACTGCAAAAGAGAGAGAAGGAGAGGAACACGGAGGAAGAGATGGAGAGTGACAGAGAGAGGGAAATAAAGGAGAGAGACGAAGAGAGAACAGGGGCAGAGAGCGGGATATAAAGGGAAATAGAGGGTGGGAAAGTGAAAAGAGTGCAGGAGATAACCGGAAAGAGATGGAAAGAGGAGAGGGATAGAGTGAGAGAGGTGGAGAAACACCAAGTGTATTGACCTTGGCCTTTCCCGGAGAAAGAGGGAGCTGGGAGGAAAAAGGAAAGGGGAGGGATGGCGGCAAGTCTTGTCCTTACCGGTTGCCGACTGCTGCCGCCGCCGCGCTGACTGGCGTGGACGGAGCGTGGGAGGAGATGGCGGCAAGAGGAGGAGGGAGGGAGAGATAGATGAAGAGAGAGGGACTGTGCTCTGGACCTGTCCCAGTTCCTTATGCTCACATGGTCACGGGGCTTGCGTACGGCTGCAGTCGCCACGCGCGTGTGAATTCACATGCACGAATACATACATACCTGCCCTATATTCTTTAAACCCTTACCCCGCCTACCTCCCCTCTTGTTTCAAGAACAGTGCTCGTGTGTGAACTCTTCTTTGCCAACTCACGACAGCGATGCGTTGGAGGAGAGCGTGCAGTAGCCAATGTGCTCGCGATACTAAAGAACCACCTAAGAACACGATATATTGATTTTATTGCTCCCAACGGTGAGACCAATTTCGGGGGGTACGTGTATCTTAATCACAAGAGAGAAAGAGAGTATCATTTTTTTCTGTTTTTGTTCCGATCAAGGACCCATACATTGGTGTTTTCGAATTAGTTAACGTAGCGTTAGTTTTAAAATTGGCGGTGACCGGTACATGCAGGGCTGGAAGAGGAAGGATGGAGATTGAGGGAGATCAAGTAGCAAAGGAGTGCATGAGCGAGGCTGAAAATTAGATTAGTAGGGTCAAAGGTTCTCTCTGAAGAAGTGTCACACGCCATGGGTGAGGCTAGGGAGTCTTGGAGTTGAAAATATAGCATTGTATTTTATGGGAACAAAATGAGACCGCTCGTCAATTTATGTGCTTACACATCTACTATGGCGTTTTGTACGACTTTGCTCATTGGAACTCTTTATTTTTCTCGTTTCATTGCTCTCCTCCTGCTAACAATCATTCCTCTCTTAATTTTTCTTATTTTGATATTCTATTTCTGTGCTATCTTTCATTTCTATTTCATTAACCACCCGAAGGAGTTGTGTGCTACTAGATCTCTATGCCATTAGGGTGGATGCCTCTGGGAAAAAACATATTATTTCTGTAATGCCGAGGTTGAAATATTACCACATTGTCGAACGTATAATATAAAAACTCGCTAAAAGTCCTCGTAGGAAAGAGTTTGCAATATTTTGAATGGTTTTTAGTAACGAATAAAAAAGTAAGAAAATAACCACCTCGAATTTCGATCCAATGGTAATCCTTAAAGTATTATTTATTTCCTATCCTAACGATTGAAACGGTTATGTGTTGAATTTATTTTCTCTTCAAATCCTCTTTTCCGTAATAGCCGCAATAGACTACGTTAATTTCAATTGTTTGACAGGTGATGGCCGTTTTCTTATGCATAAATATTGGTGGGTCAGAGCAAAGTTGCTGGCAAGCAGCACTTTTCCTAAGCCACGGAAGTTATTGCTTTGATTCAGTTGCCATTTGCCTGTTGGTGGATGCAAATAACAATGTCTGCAAAAATTGTTCCCGTCTGTTGCGAAGTGCCTGCTGTGATTCGATTTTTGTGTACAAAAGGATTATCAACTCCCCAAATTTATCGGGAGTTGTGTCTCGTTTATGGATCTACAGTAAAGAGTGAAGGAAAGGTTATCATATTCAAAAATTGCCGCACAAGCGTGCCCGATAAACAGCGGAGTGGCAGGATAAATAGTATCCAGACCAATGAAATTGACCAAGAACTGTGATTTAATTGGCAAATGGCGATTAATGCTCTGGCTGATAAATTTCCTCTTGTTGGACGCGCAACTGTTACGATTGTTACAGATAAGCTCGCATGTTTCAAACATGTTGAGTGCACGACGGTGTTTGGAATGTTATTGATTTTCATGACCTAGCGCCTAGAGAATATTTCCTCTTCATCTGCGTAATACGCCGCAAGCCACCGCAAGGGCGTGTGGCGGGGGTGTTGGATCACCAGCCATGCTCTTCTTTCATTTGAAACAGTGGCGCGGTGGAAAACGGTATGAAGACAGCTAGAAACTCAAGACTGCCGTTGTCAACTGGTTCCATTCCCAGGCGGCGAACTTATGTTCTGAGGGATTAAAAAAGCTGGTGCCGCGTTACGGAAAGTGCTCAGAAGTGAACGGCGATCATGTAGAAAAGTGAAGTAGGTTTGTAGGAAACTAAAACCGTCGGTAAAAACTTTTTCTATCAAATATATTTTTTCTATCTACTCTTCCGATACATCTCATGTATGCAGGTGATAGTTACTATGAAATATGGCCACTGAATTGCATTTATTAATCTGGAGTATATTGCCTCAGACCGTAAGAGTCATGAATTACCGATAATTAAATGCTGAGATGCTCATTTTGAAAAAAAATTGAGAATAATTATAAAAACAGAACACTTCGTGATGAGCTCTGAAAGACAAATATCCATTGGGAAGAGAGTGTATCATTTCTGTATAACAATAGTATAAGCCAAATTTTTGGATAACCACCGCTAAATTGATCTCATTAATTGATATAAAATATTCATTTTGGTAATTTATTGTTGTTCAAAGCATTGTTAGTTTTACAATAGGGAGATACAAGTATATTGACTAGATTGTGTAATTTTATAGTATTTTAAAATATTATTATAGGAATACACTTTCAGAGTACTGAAACGAAGATCAACAGAGTCTGGATCAGTTTCCCTTAAGTTTAACACTAATTAGGTAAGCATTAGTCGAATGAGAATGAATAATTAAAATGACATAAAGGCGCGTTTTAAAAGAATTTATTCTGTTTAATCACATCCTGTTGTAAACGTTTACGTCTTCCCGCTGTTTTCTTGATTATAAAATTTCGTACTTCATTGTACCCGGCTCTCTTTTCGCTGAGATGATGTTTTCGCAAGGGTGATGAAAATTTACTTCCCTTAATTTTCAACATCCGTCACAGCAGGGTAACTGGAAAGAATCTGGAGGGATATGAAAATTGATGAAATGGAGGATATACTTGCCTAAACTTCTAGGCAAAAACTTATAAAACTAGGCAACGTGCTCACATTTCCGAAGTGATTTTTTCTGTGGTCCCGTCTCCTAATTGATTCTCGTGCAGAAAGTTCTTCGATTCCGGCGCACGCCGTCCATTAACGGAGAGTTTTAAAGCGTGGATCCCATGAAACCTTTCTTTGTACAATGTGTACCTATGTTAATGCTGACGCCGTGTTCCCCTGAATCCATTTACTCCTACCCTGTGATTACCTCCCGGTACTAATTACAAACCTGTCCAAAAAGCTGAATATGATCTCGGTCTCTGTCCGCCTCCCACAGTGTTTAATTACTGATCTAAGTGCCACGAATATTTGAGGCGTTGCCTACCAGACAGGTGATTAGACAGAATGCAAGGGGCTCTTTAATATGCTAACGTGAAGACAATTTCCTTGCACTCATTATTGAGACTCGGTATAACATGTTTTTTTCCATTGGATGTGACAGCTGGTTTACTGACCTCCCGCGCTCCAGACTCAGGTTCGGTACTTGCAGGGGGGAAGAGGTTTTTAAATTTATTTCAGTTTTCCCTTGGCCGTCGTGTGGATCGTTAAAAATGGATGATAATCATCCTCCACCCAAGTTGATACGCCAGTAGTTTATGATCTGAAGTTTCTGGTAACTCTTTAGTCTGGCGTCTCCTTAGGTAGCCATCTTCATTACCTCTCCACTTCAACATTCCTAATTATCTTCTTATTAATATTCCATTCTTTGGAAAACGGAAAGGCCAAGACCGTAAACTTGGCACTGGGTTTGTTTAAGGGTGTAAGTAAAAACAAGGTGACAAGTCAGAGGAAAATGGAAAACACACTCTCGGTCACTTGGTTGTGTTTGGGAAACATTGGCTCTCATGTACCTCAATCACATGCAAAAAATTCAAAAATAAATAAAGAAAACTGACTTACTAGGGTATGTTCAGGAAGTATAGTCACTCTCGTTAGTCGCATTTACGCACGCACTCAGGGTTTGCAAGTATATTTCTAATACTAGAGACCCATTGATCTCACACAGGAATTAAAAATAATTGGGAAAAAATTTTAAAATAAATAAGAAAGGACCGAATGTCACGTTCGCAGTCACTCAACCACTCGTGTGGGTTAGACCTTTGTGAATTGCACTCACTCACTCGCTCAGGGTTTATCGTACATGGTTTCCTCCTATGCCATGTCAAGGCATTAGGTACCTGGCATCTCTCTGGCACCTACACCCATGAACAAAACCAGTGTCTATCAAGTTAAAGGTCTTGACTTTTACATTTTCCATTGTTTTACGACCGTAGGTACGTTCATATTAAGTTTACATTTCATTCTTTGTTTTCATCTGAAGTCTCTAATTTTTTCTATAATTCACAGGAGGCATTTTACCTCAGAGTATGGCCGGCGTTTTTCACGTTATTCTATATTTCTTCCACTCCCATAGTTGAGTTTCTTCATTTATGATTTTCTCCATCCATATAATTTTCACCACCAAATTCATCCGATTATATTTCACATCGATTGAAAATTTTATGCCTAAAGATACCAGGAGGTAAGCCAATTAGTATCAGATAGGGTAGAATGGAGGGCTGCAGTCCTCCAATCTTAGGATTGAACGACCAATGATGATGATGAAAGATGTTGCATGGCTTCACTATGTTTTCAATTGTTTACCTGGGTAACTTTAAGAAGGATTTGCATTCCTGTTGTAGATAAAAGATCAAGTTCTTCAACCTTCTGTGTTGGTGGATATAGGGGCGGTAAGACTTCTTTTTCATGTGGCGTCATTTGATTCACCAGTGTGATTGTGTAATTATTGGTCTACAGTCTAGGGATTAGATGGGCATACCTAAAGGCCTCAAGCGTAATATTGTGGAACTTACTAACCATACGCCACAGCGGTGGCTTATGGGGTATTGTGTAGATGAATTAATAGCGAAATAAAAATATTGCTTGTATAATCCAATTTAAGAGTGGACTGTATATTTTTATTTAAAAATTTAAGATTAACCTTAAAAATTACACATTAGGGTGGCTTTATAAAAATGAAGCACTTTTGCTCTCTCTTTAACATGAAAACCATTTGATTTAATTCCAGTCATTCACAAAATCATCAGTATTTCAATCCTAGGATTGGTTTTCTGCAGCTCATATCTTTCCATTCTACTATATTTGAAACCAAGGTAAGGCTGCATATTCTAGGGAGAATAATGTGGTGGTTTCCCGTTGCCTTCCACATCGCAGTACTGCGGCTGATACCGTGAACTGCACTCTCCTGACCTCATATTATATATTGACACATGTCAAATTTTTGTAAGATTTTTGTGAATTTTACAAATTTTTTCTTATTCCTCGAGATGATTGCTAACGACGGTTGAGCCCGAAACCATTGAAACTTCGTACCTCGTTTCTTACTGCCGAAAGTACTACCCTACCTCGCTTAACTAGTATTGTCCAATCCATCAGTCTTTGATATTTCATTACCAATCTATATCACCTCCATTCACTTCTCCCGCCTTCTTCCCCTTATCAGCCATATACCCTCCCATAACCTTGCCCTGTGCTTCTTTGCTCTATTTCCGTTTATTTTATCTTCACCATTCTTCAACTTGTCCATATCTCGTAATCCTTTGATCTACGCTGATCATTCTCTCCTCAGCAACCAAGCTTCGGAGTTATCCGAGTACATCCCTCTTGTACTTCATGCTAAATTTGTTTTGTGAATTTACATCTTGTACAAAATTGCATTGAGCCTCTGTTTTCAACTCCTTGGCAAACGTTTCTTCAGCCAACGAAATGGTAATTATCTCACTACTATACATATTTTTGTTTAACATTCTACCCAAATTATCCAATGATGACCTCTAATTCAGATGCATTGATGAGCTTTCTATTTCTTAAGATTCCTCACATTGAATTTCCTTTGCCCTCAGCACTTAGTATTGCACTCTCTTACCTAAACGGTGAAATAAAGCCTAATAATCATCAAATTGGCTGATCAATGCCCTATTTTACTTTCATTCATTTGTCAGCCCATTCTTTGTCCCCCTTGCCGTGTATGTGCATATATGAAAAATCTATGATGAAATGGACAGGCCTCGACTTGCTCACTTTTCTGCATCTCACCGAAGAAGAATATTACGGTTTTGATTCTCCATTCGTTAAACATTTTTCCGTCTGAATCATTCTAATCTCGAAGGAGTCCTTTGATTTGGATGGATAATCCAGTCCAATACTATCTTTTGCATTAATTTCGTGTGCTAGAGTCTGTCAAAAATCTTGAAATCGAAGAAGTAACCAAGAATATCTATGTTATCTTTTATTTTCTATGTGCTCAGGATTTTTACACGTTATCGTCATTCGCATGAAATCTCGCTTCTCCCTTCCCCTTCGGAACCCTGAATGATGTTCACATATAGAAATACCAAATATGAGGAATTAGTACCAATTGTTATGGTTATGGCTGTAAATTATATTAAATACATGACAGAAACACTCAATTTAGCCCTTCCGTTGTTGTCCTTCACAACTTATATCTGTTTAAGAGGGTAAAATAGCGACAATGCTTTCATTGATGCACGAGCACATAAGTTTAGAAATGTTTCTTTGTTAATCATATAAAATACCATTAAGAGCATCATTCATATGCTTGTGTTCAGAGGAAGGAAGAATGTGGAATTGAAGGGGTACTTATTGTAGTGTCAGCTGCCAGGTTATTTTCTGTTATAAGAGGCAAATAATACAAGTATATCGTTGTACGGTTGCACGTGTATGCTTGGTCCATCCAAATATATTTTAAACGGTAGAATACCAATAATCATAAATGATATAGAAGATATTGAATAACTTCATGTAAATATATGTGTTTTCGCTATGAAGTTGAGAATAAATATTTTCCGCCAGAGTTGAGTCGCAAAAGGTCATATTACTTTTTAAAAACCGTACGACTATTTTCGGTTGACTATTTTCTTCCTTTCAGGAAGAACACTATTTACACAAGCATACTGATTATGCAGTGATGAATTATGTTCTATCTCGGGCGAATCGAAGGATGAGAACATGAATGATAATTGAATGGCATCATGTGGCCTTTATCATTTACGTTGACTTTTATGAAATATATATAATGCTTCTTCGATGTTTCTTCTTGTCGAGCATGCATTTCTTCACCCCAGCAAGGCGCTTGGAAAGAGTTTTATCATAAAATGCTGACCATGGTTTACTATTACTACGCGAAGGAGTCGGCTCATTTGAAGAGCAGATAATTATCCCTCCAGACGTAACATCCTGTTTATTTTTCTGAGAAAAAAGTGATGTGCATAAACTAGATATAATTCAGCAGTAGTGTCATAATGCAGACACTTCGTGATGTCTAGTCATAACATAGTCTGGGCAAAATTTTTCCTTGCTCTGCAATTAACCGTTATTCTCGTTGGAAAACTGACGGCGCAGAAATTTCTGACTGAGAAAGGTTAATTTTAAGGAAATAAAATTGCAGGAGCTAATCCGATTGATTATTATTTCAAGGATAGTGCCGGACCGTCTCAATAGATGAAGCATGACGCAATTATTAGGCACGAGGAGTAGTGACGATGAGGCCTGAGGCTGAGGAAAATTTACGTTTTCAGAGTATGGATGTCATCTTTAAATTGTTCACGGCTAAAATCAAGCGTGGAAAACAATTATTTCCCCAATGATTTATTGGCACAGAAAAATTTACAAAACAAACGAGAGACATGAAACTCACGGACTGGGTTTCAATGAATAATCATCATCTCCAAGTGATGACGAAGTAAATTATGGATTATTCATTGAAATCCGGGTCTTGAGTTTTATTTTTTTTCTTTGGCGTCGCAAAAGCCGCTATACCAATAAATTATCATGAAATGAAATACCAAAAATTACTGAGGAGTGATTTTTTTATGATAAATACGCCGCTACCTTGGGCTGCTTGTATTTGAGTCACGTCATTCACTTCCGGGAAAGAATACTTGCCGTTCAGTGTCTGTTTCATCGAACAAGCATGCATGGATAGGGTCATCTGACGAATCGTCAGGCCCACACCGCTTTTCTTTAATTCCTTTTCATTAGCTCCATGTAATTACTAACATTTTTAAGATAAAATTAGTAAGATTTTTTTGCTTCAAAAAGAAACGACTGCGGTTGATTTTTACAACGAACTCTGTTGGCTAAAATTTGGACAGGAAATGGTCCCAAAAATCACTTGCTTTTCAAAAGTTATAAAATAATACGTTACGTTGTTCTGCCAAAACGTCATATTACAGTGTTAATTATGATTATTATGGCACTTACATATACATATATTTACGTATGCAGATACTTTTATGCGTATGTATATAAAGGACGAGATCTTTAAATCGATTCGATGATCAGGGTAGCCAACTAATAGCGCTCAAATATTGCTATCAAACTAAGGAGATAAGCCAAGTTTTAAATATCATATCAGTGAACGGACATCGATTTTTCCATTCAGTCAATCATATCAAACATTTCCTGACAGAATCGAGCTACTGCCGAGGTAGCTCCATCCTAATAATAAAATTC
The DNA here is from genome assembly GCF_022747635.1 of Hetaerina americana. Classification (NCBI taxonomy): domain Eukaryota; kingdom Metazoa; phylum Arthropoda; class Insecta; order Odonata; family Calopterygidae; genus Hetaerina; species Hetaerina americana. Next base: position 71,628,054 of record NW_027286985.1, read on the forward strand.
ACGTAAAGTCGTGTTAGCCCGTATCGTGCGGATTCGTCAATATGTCTTACACCAAGCGGACAATTAGTCAAAACGTTCCAGTCCTTGGTCCTTTCCAAGAAGATTAGTGCCTTCACCGCAATCGTCCCCCCTCTCTTTCGGAGAAACAAAAAGAAGACCTTTTCCCATGACATTCCTCCTCACGACCCCTCCCAAATGGACTGAGGTTGCTTACTCATCTGCGGCTTGCTGACGGGGTAGGCAATCTGTGAAAGCTTTATTTCAAATAAGTTATCCTTCGAAACAAATCGCCTCGTGGCTGGGATGGGGACAGGAAACGCCGGACGGGGGCGCGGAAGGCCGATGATGAGCAAGGGAAAAGCCGACGCCGCGCCGCGGACAAATTGTTTCCGGCCGGGCGACAATGCGCGCGCTTGGAGGCAAGAGGGGTGGGACTGCTAGAGAAGGCCGGGAGACATGCGGGAGGAGATTTCCGAGGGGAGAAGCAGGAAGGAGAGGTCGATTAGAGATGGTGAGACGATTAATGGGGTCGGCGGATTAGCCGAAGGAAAGAGCATCATTGCGAGGGAGCGAGCGAGATCACGTGCCCAGGAATAAAAGTTGTGGGGATGAGTAGGGAAGGATGCGGGCGGTAGCCTCAATGTCTTATATGCAGAAGGAAGGCAAGCAAGCGAGGGTGGAGTCTTCTTACAGTTCAAGCCGTCTTTAAGTATGTGCCTGACGTTGTTCCCGCAAGCCGCTGTGGGAGTGTGCCGCAGAAGATTATGGGGTGATGCCCATCGGAGGGAGGATGATTGACAGAGATCAGAGAAAAATGAACGCTGGAAAAGTTTATAAGGATTAAGATTAAAGATTATTTTGATTCCTGCAGAAGTGCTATTTCTATCTTAATCTTAGAGGCAAGGTTAGACTAGAAAGACAGCATTCTTCTACTTTGCATCATTGGGAGCGTCTGGTTCAGTAATGCAAAATATACATATGGTGGGTGATAAATGTCCACATTAGGAAACTTGCGGTAAATACAGTAATTATTTAGTACATTTAAATAATTACACAATTATATTAGGTACCCGCATAAAGTAAATTATTTGTTTTATTTAATAATAGAATTAAGATTTTTATTATCCCAACACACAAAAATAATGTATAATCTGACATTTCAAACATACTTTTATTGAAAACTGTCAACGGAAGCATTCGAAGGTCGTATTTATAGCAGTGTCTGGTTGTGCAATTCTCATGTAGCCCTACAATTTCAGGCATGCCTATTCATCTTCGTGTTCTCTCGAGAGGATTAGTTTTTTTTACTGAAGAGTAATAATATATATCATCTACAACTGCAAAATATCCCACAAGCCGTGACAAGAGCGTGTGGTGGGGGTGTTAGGTCATAACACCTAAAACAATGTATTTGCTTGATTTTATCTTCCATTGCCGACTGTCAAAAACAAATATAAAATAATCACAGATCATTGGAACTGTAATTTTTAACTCCAGTTTTTAGTTCGATTTCTCCGTTCATAATCTGTATTAACGTATTATGAATTTTTGTATCGTTCGTGAAAATAGGAGTCCGATTTCAGCGTGGCTAGATTTTAAGTTAAAAAGAAATGTCAACGAAATAGAAAGAGTTATGCGCCTTGAAAAAGTGAGTTTTAAAGGACTTAAGGTAAAATTTAGGTTTGCAGTTTGATCTACTGTTAAAAAAGTGTTGATATAACCTTAAACTTGGAGATAAGGTTGTACTTGAGAGACAGAATCCTTCTGGAGTTCATCATTTTATCCTTTTTATATTCCACTTTGATATTTACCTATAATCATCTTTCAATCACGTGGCAGTCCTGTGGGAAGAGAGCTGTGCTTCTGAACGGAGGTCTCAGGTTAGATTCCCGGGCACGCCTCTGGGCACCCTCAGCTTCACGAAAGCTGCAAGACTTTTCGACTACTAGGTTTTCCTGGGAAATCATAGCGGGCACAGGGAAAGGAATTGGTCCACATACTTACATGCGTGAATTTTACACGCCGGTCTATGTGCCTAAAAATTATAATTTATTTATCAGTTCACATAGCTCGAAAAATAAAATTTATATTTCGGTTTTAAATTACATTTCTGTGGTCACATTCAATTCCATTCCATGAATACCAGTTGGAAAACGCAGAATATAATGAAAAGAGTAATTCACATTTAACTTTGCGTGTTTGAAATAAATTAGCAGATCGTAGTTGCGGATTACGAATAATTGCTGTGGCTGAAAACTGTAATCGCTTCAAAATATTCCAGAATCACAAAGGAAGTAACTTCCTGCTGGGAGTTCATTTTCAACAAAAAACCTTCCCTGTTTTGTTCTTTTTGTAACGCGCAACTTAATCCGGTTGATGCCAAGTAGCATCGATGATGCTACGTATTTCAAATGCGTTTTTCAGCGCAGCTACGTAGCTAAGTATTTGGATCTTCATATTTTTGGCCCCATTCCTCAATCCAAAGAGGATCTAGGTTGTCGTTTAAAGCTGTACTTATAAATCACAGTAGTTATTACTATGGGTGATGTACCTGTTAAGGTAGATTTTTGATGGACACAAGCTTCCAAGTGGCATAGCGACAATCCCCTTGCAGTATGAAATCTTGTGTCAAGAAAAATCTTTGTAAGGTTTTGATGCGAGTGGTTGAGAGCGGAAATTTAAATCTTTATCAAATTCCTCCTTCCATGCAATCTCATTAGGTTAAGGATCATTTTTTTTATTGCAAAGTGGAAAGTGTGGCATGCATAATACTGGGGACGAGAGTGAATATTCTAGCAAGGAAAATTTACATTTTGAACTAACTCAGTTTTCATCATTGGATTGAATTAGCAGGAATTATCAAGGATCATTCGGGGAAATATTCTTATCTCATTTATTTACCAAGTTTTAGGACTTGAAAAACGTGAATCTTGAAAAATGTTTATATTTATATATTATGCCTATACTTAGTTATTATGTGTAACTGTTAAAGACACATTCATAATTCGGCACCCTAATGCGATTTTATGATAAGGTGTTAGTGGCCGCGTTTAGTACGATACAACCAGAAGAGATATTTACGGGCAGTAGACGGTGAAATGAAACGACGTTTTATTCGAAGAGGAGTAAAAAGTGAGCGCAAAGAAGTCGGTTGCGAGGGTAAATCAGTAGGTCTAAAACCACGGTCATCAACTCCAGGTTAATACGATTGGTGAACAGTGAGTTCACTTATTTGATAGCCATGCCTCGTAGAGTCTGGAGAAAATCATCATTTCGAAAACAAGTATTTTATAATTGTTAGAAGAAGGAAGTAAAATGCCACTGAGTTGGTATGGTGGTTACGTTCCGTTTTTATTTTAACTCGAGGGTCGCAGGTTCTAGTTTCGCCTTGGATATGGGTGTTGTGTGAACTCTTCCTTCATAAAGCTCGACGATGGGTTACATAAATTAAGGCTTATCGGGATCCTAAGCGCGCGCAGTCCCTCGGGGACGTCTAAAAGGCAAGATGCCTATGCCATTTGCCTTTCGATTACGAGCAGTCATGTGATTAATCGGAGTGACGGTAATGTGGGTCAATGGATCAAAGGGCTCCGCGGGGCAGTGCCTCGCACAAGTTCCGCGTACTGTGAAATGGGATTAAACCGATCTTAAAAATAATGATCCTGAATGCCTCGCACGTAAGCTCATCACGATTACAATGAGCAATAACTCAGGTTCAATTCTTTGGTAGGAAGTGACGCTCCCTCTGCCTCTTGGTGTCCATTTTCCATGTTTCCTTTTGTTCCATAATTACGCAGACAGATGAGATTTTAAATTGAGAGCGCGCTCCCGCTCATTTTTCCGCAGTGATCATCATTTCCTGTCCCCTCACCTCATCCTCGTTGCCTTTTCACCTTACCTCGCCGCCTCCTATCCACACGGTTTTCCTCTTCCTTCCTTCCACACCACACACCACTCCCCCTCCCAGTTCCGCACCCACCCCAAACCCTGCCTATTCTCCCCCATCACCCCCTGCTCTCCATCCCCTCTTGTTAACCCCCTCAGAGGCCTGGCATACGAGCTTGAGTGCATCTCCTGGGCGTGTGCCCTCGAATGTAAGGGAGCCGAGTTTTGGCAGAGAGCGGTAGGAAGTAAGGGCGAGAGTCGAGACTTTTCCGAGCTACCGTCGACGAAGCCGGAAGTGAGGATAGGTGGGGGAACAATTAAGGGCAGAGGGGACGACGGGGGAGGACGAGAGACGAGGTAGGGCGGAGGTTCTGGGAACTCGGTGGGAAAGTTCTATTCTCCCCCCCTCTCGCCATAAGCTTGCGGTGCAGCGCACGTTGCTAGCGTTTGTGTGGGAGCTCCGTAGACGTAGGAATGAAATAAATTAATCCTAAAGACTTGTTTTATTGAATATAAAATATTGATACATATGCCCATGGAGTTTTTCCTGAAGCATGGAGTTCATTCAAAGGTATTTATCCATTTAAAGCTAGGCTTTTGATCGTATTTAACAACCATTATGCATTAAGTTTCGAGTAGACTTTCTCTTTCTTACCCTCATTATTTCAGTTTTCGTATTTTCACACTGCCTTCATGTCTATCAAAAATCTTCCCTCTTGGCATAATGCCTTCCCTCTTCCCATTCACTGCCTTCCTCCACCGCATTTGGCAAACATTCTCGCTTCTATTATGGCCTTCAACTTCGCAATACCTCTTATTGTTTACGGCAGGATACTTATGGACAAAAAAAAGATGTATTTCGTGCAACTGAGACAACAAGCGAATCATTATTCATAAGAATAAGTTAAAGTAAGAAATTAATAGAAAAAATGAGGATGCAGACACAAAATAAATGCGATGCCAATTGTTAACACGAATGTCCTCAAATCAATAAAGAATTTTACCTAATGTAAGACCATGCTTTTTAAAGGATTTTGTAGAGCATAGTTGTAGTTAACGGAAGTGAATGAATAATATGCGTGGAAATGTGTTCAATTATTCCATAACTCTAAAAGAAATCCAGTAATACTTTTTAATCTTGTCTTGGCGTGGAACGTTGTGAGTAATAATAGCGAAGTTTGGTGCTGTTAATAAGATGACAAAACTGCCTTCATATTAATGATTAATAATTCATCAACTTATGCGTTTCGCTCCTTCAATGCTGTTTTACTGGATCGCTCGCCGCTTTTGTCTATGACATAATATATAAATTAGTATACCCATATCTAGGTTTCATGAAGGCACATCCTAATTTGTAGGTTATCCACCAAAAGTGAGGTAATAGCGCCATCCCCACTGCACTGTGTGTCTGGATGTATGCTCCTTGAGACGTATCACTGTTCTACTAACACAGACTATCGTAAACTCACCATCGGGTATAGAGGTTTTTCAGAAACCCCGTTGTCCAAAATTTTAGAGTTTACTTACCCTTCCCAAAGGATGTGTCCCGAGAGCTCTTTCACTCACCCCGAAAGTAACATTTTCTTAGATACTTTTGAATTACATTTTGAATTGATACCTAGAGAATTTATTCCATGCATAAATGACTGATTGAGACCTTTAAGATCTCCACACGCTGACGTGGGGCAAGAAAGCGAACTTTGCGTGCAAAGACGGCGTGAGGGGCAAATCTTGTCCATCAGACCATTAGTAGTAGTTTTTAGGGGAGGTGACCGACGAATTTTCGCCATAAGGGATGGATGAGAAAGGAGGAAGGGTGGAGAGAGATCTGGCGTTGGCATTAGCCTATCCTAAACGAAAGGCGCCAAGGGGTCCGCGGTTTAACGTCGTATCCAACGGACGGTGTACTCTCTCAAAGTGCTCTTCACAAAGCACCAAAGATTCAAACCCAGTTCCTCTCCATATGAAGCCAGTACGTTAGCCATCGAGCCATTCCGATCCACCTCCTTCAGACCAAAGTGATAAAATGCGAAAGGATGGATTCCCTATTATAGGAAAAATGAAGCAAGTTAAACTTAACAAGTGTTCTATTTAGAGAAAACTCTTCGGCCTAGGAAACGAGCGTGCTCCCCTTTTGGTTATCTGTAATGTGATAGTCATGGTATTTCGGTTAGTTGGAGACCTAAATCTCAGCCTTGTGTTGTGAAAGTGTTAGGTCACGTGTCCCGATAATCCATTCTTACCCATTGTAACAAAACGTGGCCATTTATTAAGCACCCCATGCCCATTATAGACCACGTTATATATGAATCACTCCTTTACGCTCCAAAGCGTGAGAAACGTTGAGTTAAAATATGCCGTATCCGCAGGCAACCTCCAACTGAACGCTGCGCAACCCTACGATCTAGACCCCTTAGCGTGATATCAAATTAGTTGATGTGAAAGGAGATACGAAATTTAAAAAATATTAGAATGTGTAGGAAAGCGCTAAAATGGAATTTTGAATGTTTGAATACAATAAAAAGGAAGGAGCACATAGAAAAACCTATATGAGGATGGGGACGGAAAAGGTTGGAGAATGGTTGTTGGAGCAAAATAAGAGGCGAGAAACATCAGCTAAGCATAGAATAAGATTGGTAGAGGATAATATACATAAATTAGGAAGTAATGAGCCGCGGAAGAGATGCTTAAGAGAGTGGATGAAAAGACGTTAACACGGAAATGTAGGAAAATTTATGAAGAGCTAAATGATAAACGTAGGTGATAAACTAATATGATCGAAGAAATGTGGCTGAAAGATTATTTCGAGGAGGTGGAGAAGTTTTTGGCACGAGGAAAAGTAAACGTTTCGTATTCAGCATCTTGTAAGAGGGTAAGAAGATTACCTTCATCTACGATTTTGTAGCAAGAGAAAGTATCTATGCCGACTGTGTTATAAGAGATGAGTCAGGGAAATTACCAACAGTGCCAGAAGAGATCCAGGAAAGGTAAAACGAATACGTAAAAGATGTCTATGATAAATATGCTCTGCTGCCCAGTAATAAATGGAAAGTGAATGCGATGTAGAAAAGTATAAATTTGGTTCAGAAGTACTATGTTCCGAGATAGCCAAAGCTCTAAGGGTGATTACATCGAATACTACAATAGGAATAGATAATATCCTCGCAGGATTTGGGAAAAATTGAAGAGGTGGTTTAAGTAACTGCTTTCAGTCTATATGAGACAGAAAATAACCCAGAAGATTACCTTAAGTAAATTTTTTCTTTTCCACGATAAAAAGAGCGAAGCGGTAATGAGAACTACCGTGGGGTTAGATTAATTTCACCTGAAGCAAATGTTTTATTGGTTAGAATCTTCGATATGAAAGCTAAAGAATTGTGCAAATAACTACCCAGGTGAAGATCAGTGTAGGTTTAGAAATGTGAGAGGAACGTGAGACGCGATTGCAATGATATAAACATTAATCAAAAGCATTATGGAATATAATCAGGATATCTTTGTTGTAATCGTGGATTTTGAGAAGGCGTGGGAGTAGATTGGGCAAAGTTTATGAACATTTAGAATTATGTAGTATAAGAATGGAATAAGCGACATTCAGAAACTGTACATGAATCAGGCGGCACTGGTAAGGCTATCAGAGGGAGAAAGGTTATTGGTAGGAAATCAGGATTTCCGGTAATCGCCGGTACTTTTCAACGTATACGTCGAAGGTCAAAGCTTAAAGGTAGCTTGGAAAAGGAATGAGTTGGGACGAACAACGTGAGACAAGATGACTAAATCAATCATATTTGCCGAGAGATGCTCAATATTTAATGAGAAAGTCAAGGAATTGCGGTTATTGAGTGCTTAACAGGAACAATTCGAGAGGCATATAATGGGAATAACGTTAAGAAAATACCACAAATTAGATTCTCGAGAATTACTGCTTGCACCCCCTGCCACACACCTTGTTAGTGAATCGTGAGGTATTTGTGTAAATGCAGATGAAGTAGAAAAACCTTGAGTTAAGTTTGAGAAAAACGTTATAGTGTAAACTAGAACAGATGAGGTAGTTGATGTAAGTAAAATAGTAGGTACATCAACTACTTTGTATGTAATCATATACAACTCGTATTTAGTCAGTATTTTAGAATAAAAGGGGCATGCTGGTGGGAACAATAGATGCATATTTGCGCTAGCAAAAGAGGAATTTTCAAGGAGAATAGAATCGATGGCGGGTACTTTGAGCGAAGTTGGGAAAAAAAGAATAGTTAAGTTTCAATATGTAACGTAGTGTTTAATAAATGTTGGACCTGGTCGTTGAGGCAAGAGATTGAGTGTATTTTGGACGCTTGGTAAGAGGGGTAGGTGGGCTAGTATAGGAGGTGACAGAACAGTACTTGTAGCCAGGGTGAAGGCAGGCCAAGTTTACTCAAAAATGAAGAATGCCTTGAAGATTTCTATCGATATGTTACGAAAAAATCCTATTTTTTCGCCTCGCATCGATGGAAATCTTTAAGGACCATCCGAAACCACACGTAATCAGGTAGAATATCTTGAATGAATAATGATTTCAGGAATAAGTAATTGTTTTGAGAATGATTGGGAAAAGTGTGATAAGTATTGGCATTTTTAATAAAGAATTGTTGGCAGATTGAATATCAACAAGATTTCAAGTGAAGTGTTGAATAACAACAAGTTCAATAAGTATTTATGTGCTCGGGGTGAGACTAGGTGCACCTTACTTGAATCTCCCACGATTTCTAGGCAGCATTTATATTCCGTCAGTGCAATTTTGATTACGGAGCATTTCCCAGGGGAACATGGTACACCGTGGGGAAAATTTGGGCGAGCGCCGAAACGAACTACGGTTGAGTGGCGCGACCGGACGAAATCCCTAGGGAGTGCCCGGGGCAGGAAAAGCGTCGGTGCAGCGTGCCGTGAGGCGTGCGCGAGACAAATGACTGCGCTCGAGTGAACATCCATCGCCGTGTCCCTTTCACCCTCTCTCTCTTGTCTTCCGCTCGAGATTGGAACCACGTGGTTATGTGAACACAGGAGGGGATCAGGGAGGGAAGGGAAAAATAAGGTGGGAGGGTTGTGGGTGGAATTTTTTGTTTTTCCGAGGAGCAGGGATGAGAGAGTGGTGGGCGGCGACGCTTTGATGACGAAGTGGGCGTCTGGGTGAGACGGAGAGGGCAAAGCCAGCTACTGCGAGTTGATTCGGCGGACTCGGGTGTGGGGAATTGCGGCAGAGCGGAAAAGGGGCGTCGGGAAGGCATTGGGAGTGGAATAATTGTAGAGTAAATGTTTGGTGTGGTGAAATTGATTTTTCGCGGAAATATTAAACCTCCTCCCAAGAAATTCTAAGTCGCAAAGAGCGCACGTGGGTAAACATAAAATTAAAAAAAATAATACACTTTCGCTTGATACGATGCAACGATACACATTCGCATATGGTGAATTTTTGATGATCCCTTGAGCCGCGCATAAGTATACTCGAAATCCTTAACTAACAGACACAAAATATCCTTAAGCTCCATCATATTCAAAATTATTCAGTTTTTAGCTCTAAAATTTTTACCTACCTGAATTCCGTCCAAAAATCTCTTGCCTCTCCTCCCTCTACTTCATTTTTCCAGCATTCTCCCTTCTTTTACCTTCGTCGCAACTCATTATTTCTCAGTATCTCCTGCACCCAATGGCCCTGCCTTTCTCAGATTTCTTCCATTAGCTGTCTCTCTTCCACTACCATTCCTAGAACGTCGTCATTTGTTATACCTTCCGTTCATTTTATTATTTTAATTATTCTCCGCATCAACACCCCAAAAACCTTCAGGTTCTTTTTATCAACTCTCGCCACTTTATAAACACTAATTTACCAAACGTAATTATTTTGATCCCTTCACTATTCATTTCTCCCTCCTCCTGAACACCTCCTGAATAGATTAACTAATACATGTATTAGTTCACGGAAACGCATATACGAGATTAATTGAGGCTTGCATTTGAAGATTGTATGATTCTAAGGCTAAAATACTACCTCCAACATAGTATCTCATTAGGGCAAATAAATACAAATAAATTTTACAACAATCACAAATCTAATCCACGAAAAGACAAGCAAACGAGATAACAGGAATAATCTCGCCCTTTGAACAATAAGAGTAAACCTAGTAAAAATGCAAATGCAAGTTCGAGTACAAGTATAAGCCCCGAAGCAGAATGAATTTTTAAAACATCTCACGATTGTAAGGAAAAAAAGATATGATACATATTTAACAAAATGGGGAACAGAATTGCATAGGTTAAATGAAAAGGGAGTTGTGAAGGCGAGGACACGGTCGGGGAAAAAGACGAAAATATGGGCGAAGATGGATAGGAGGAAAGGGTTAAGGCATGAAAAAGGGAAGGGTAAAATTTTAATCACGTACCGGTGAGGTAAAAAGTTGAGCCGCGCCTCATTGTATTTGGGGACTGGGGACTCATTTGTATAGTACAACCCAAGCCCCAGGTGACCGAAGTTTGATCCCGGATAGCCGGTGAAAACATTCAGGAACTCAGGCGAGAAGAAAGGAAATGAAAGAGGCAGAAGGGTATAAAAAGTGACGAATGTGCCGGAGGTTATTTGGTGTAGGATGAGAAGGGACAAGGAAAGCGTGAAGGTCACCCCTCAGATGATTTGTCATTAGGTACGTGCTTCTATACGAATGCATTTTGGTCAGTGAAACACGATTAGTTGAACTCAAGTAAAACTGAGATCAGTCATGGAAAATATATCGCTTCCAATTTTTCCCTTATTGAGTCAAGAAAATAGAATTAGAAGCATGGTCTTTCTATGCTAATATCTCTCACGTTTAAGTAATCACAAAATCAAAATCTGTTATTCACAACACATTTTCGGCATATCAACAAAATAGTATGGTACTATTAAAATACGAAATTAACTAGGAAAGAAAATGACTGCGGTCTTGATGAGGCAGTGGGAGAGGAATGATAATTCACATCTACCAATTTCATAGTAATCCCATGTTGTCTAGTGGTTAGGATATCTGGCTTTCGCCCAGAAGGCCCGGGTTCGATTCCCGGCATGGGAACATTTTCTGGGCTATTTCTAACACCACGCCTTTCATGGGGAGCACATATCAGGACAATATGCGGATCCGTTTTAAAGAAACAGCTTTATTAAACAGGTGGTGGGGAAATGTAATGAGAAAGTTAATGAGAGGTATTATTTTTCTCTAGTTAGACCTCATTTGGAATATGCCGCAAGTATTTGGAATCCTTGGGTTTGGTAAAAAGAATAATATTAAGTCCAGGGAAACATCCGCCGGATTCTTTAAAAATTATTAAAATAAGAACAAAAGTGTGACAGGTCTCTTAGAGGATTTTGGCTGGGAGCCACTTGAAATACGAAGAGAACAAGCGAGTTTTAGACTATTAGGAAGGTTTAGAACAAACGAGTTTAACGATGACAATAAAGGAATTATTATGGCCCCGCACTACTTAGGCAGAACAGACCACAAAGATAAAATAAGGGAGATATATTCCAGTACAGATAGATACAAATACTCATTATTTCCCCGAATAATCAGAAATCATAATAGTAAGAAACCATTGTCATAGAAATATTAGGAAAATTGAATTTGCAAATCGGAACAAAATTAAACATTGCAAAGATATGTTATATTTGTAGGTGCATTGTATGTCAGTCGGTAATTTGGATGCTTGCATGGGTGGGGGATGTAAGGGTTTTTGTGATGGTATACCATGCTTTGTTTGTGGACTGTATAAATTTGTGGCTTTTGCATGCGGTTTCTTTTCTTTACTCCGGGTGGTGCCTAACACCCCCCGCCACACACCCTTGCGGCAGCTTGCGGGGTATTAAGTAGATAGAGATGTAAGCCGTCGCAAGGACGTGTGGGAGGGGATGTTAGGTCACCAACCATTCTAATTCCACTCCACTACTCTCACATACACATGGCAACCCGCGATTCACCCAAATGCTGCATTGAAGGATGGCTACCGGACACCATCGAGTCAATATCCGTTATGCATATGAAAATTGTTATACTGCTAGTAACTACTCCACTAGCTGCAGTACGAAGACAAATAAGGAAGCCCATTAAAAAGGATGGGCTAACATACAAAGCAGTCACTTGTTATCAGTTGGTGTTCTACTGATTGAAGACGGATAATTCACGAATGAACTAAATCCATCCACATTTATTTATTCACACGACACCCTTACTCCCGAGGGCGCGTGGCGAGGGGCATCAGGGCGCCAGCCATGAAGTGAGTTGAGGGGAATGTAACTTTCATGCTCCTAACTATTTTCGCTAAAACGTAGCCATTTATACCTTAGTATTTCCCCTTTATGTTGCTGTCGTTAATGGTGCGTAGGAAAAACGAATGCCTGCCGATGTTGGAGGGCTGAATAAAATATTCTATGGAGGTTGCAAAAGCATGCATCTAGCTCTGAGTCATCGCTTATCTAGAGGTTCCCATCCCAGATTCTGTGGTGTGTCACGCTTAGTGCTCTTCCGTACGATGTTTCTCCGAATCTGGTGACCCTTCTCTCTACCTTTTTGAAGTTTGTAATCACTGTTTATTTAAGATTGTTCCGATATGCTTGCCGCATGCTCTACGTGGGTTCTTATTATTAAAATAGCACGTCTTTACCCCTTTTTCATTGCCATATATTTTTAAGTCTATGTTTGACGAAACGTCAGCCCTCTAGGGTCTTTCCGCGAATAGTACGTGGGTATTTTCCCGATTTAAGACGAAGACAAACGAGCGATATCCCATTTAAATCCAATCCATATTCCAATTGGACAAAAACATGTGTCAAAAAAATAAGAAGCTATTACACAATGCCAAAAAATAGTGTTATTATATATGGATGTGAAGACTGATGGCTGAAGGAAAGAAGTATATATATATATGCTAAATGTTGCAAAGATGGATTTTTGGAGGCGGTTAGATGTTGTGTCTATAATGGAAAAGGCATCAAATGAAAGGATTCGTAACATCGCGCATGTATTGCATTGGATGTTAGAAAAAAATCGGCACAAAACAACTTGAAAGAATGCCCACCTACGGTGCATGAAAAATGAAAGAATGCCATAACAAGTACTACCTTGGTAACCAGTTGCAAAACGCAAGAGAGACCTGCCCAGGTGAAGCTGGCGTGAGAGAATCGACCGGATGGTGCTGGAAAGTGATCTCGACGAACAACAATGAGAAGTTGGAGAAAGCTGAGATAGGAAATCGGAAAATGATATATATATTATAATTTACTCCACCCATGACGGAAAATTGTTAAAAAGTTGTATTCTCTTCCGTCACCCTAAAAAATCATTATTATTTACTGCTCGTTTAAACAAGTTGCCCGCTTAACAGAATTTTTGTTTATACTCTCAACTTCTTTCACAAATTTAGCGAGAGTCAAAGTTAAGAGCTATCATTCTATTGTGTTAGTGATCCTCTGTCCCTTTAAAAAGCCACCATAATCTCATGGTTTCCAGCGTTTTTTCATTTCTCCTGTCTAAGTGAATTACCGCATAGAAAGTTACGTTGAATGAAATGGTTCCATTCGTCGTACTTAAAGTTGAAATGTAAAATAACTAGTACCTTTCTTTAAGAGGGTACGCATTCTTCTCTAATACTACAATTTCTTCTATCTTTCCGCACCCCGTCGATGACTCCTTGTAAAACTTAACCACCAGTCATCCTGAAGTTGAACTGATATCTGTGTAAAGGTGTAATAATTTTGCATGCATGGCTGGTGATCTGGCATCCCCCGCCACACACCCTTGTGACGTCTTACAGGGTATTGTGCAAATGTAGAGAATTCAAAAAAGACCAAAGTAGTTGCGCCCACTAATGTAAACGGACAATGATATATTACAAGTTTTATTTCTCCTATTGGCACTTAAAGTAATGAGTAAAAAGGTAGTTAATGACATAAATATTCCTTCCCTTCATTATTGAAAAGTTGATAAATGATACGGGATATGTACGACTTAGTCAGCTATTAGGAATCACGTACATCTACATATTGCCCTGCACATTTCCAGGGGAGTATGTAATATCGCCAGTCATTAGGGATAATTAGAAATCAGTAATAATTTGATAATCATCTAGTTCAAATTTTCATGCTTAATACTTTTCCATAAGGCGATCACTAATTGTTCGAGAGGAAAATTACCTATTAGTGTCGTTTTACTTGGCTGTCACATTCCCTTTTATTCCAGTCGTGGCTTCTCCTACCAATGTGGTGCGGGGCTAGAATTATTCTTTGTGTAAGTGTAAATTTCGAATAATTGTATTTAACTATTAGTTGAAGTCATACATGTACTCTTCGTGCCTTTAGAAGCTCCCAGTTCAAGTTTTTCAGTTATTAAGTAACGCTCCCTGATATTTCATTACGAATTTTCACAAATTGGGCCACGCTTCTCAATATACGAGTATAGCTCCCGGAAATTCCATTCCTGGTAAACTCGCAGGAACTCGTGACATTCATGTCATTGCGAGACCTTCGTTTTTGGTGTGGGTGCTAAAGAAATAGGTTATTCTCTCCGATAAATAACATGCCGCCTTTTTTCCGTACTAATTGCTATATTTAAAAAAATTGGGTAAGCCGAAAAGTCAAGAGCGTTCTCCTTAGAAAGGTCGGAGAAGTTAGGGCAAGTAATTATTACGAAGTGAAATATTCAGATAAGCCCTCCTATTCGCTCGAAGAAAATGAAGTAACTATGTAAGGGGGAAGAAAAGATAAGAATTGTTGAGCAAATTCCATTTGCCTTTGACACTGTTCATCCTTGGCTTCAGCCTATCACCCCTTACTATCTATTGTACGAGACGAAATATCTGTCTCGTAATTTTTGTGGCACGTAGGTGTTAGTTTTCGAGCATGGTGCTTGAGGAAGTGCAGACCTTTGGCACCACCCTGTTCGCTTCTTGCTCCACCTTGCTTACTCCTTGGCAATGGGTCGCGGTATTCCATTCGTCTTCTCTCATTGAATTTCTTTTTATATCTATTTCATTACCTTTGCACTTCGCATTGTATTTTTCTCTTTGATACTCGATTAATAGACCCCTAAAGAATGTGCTGTCGTATCTATGTTTACTAGCGGTGGCACTTCTTCTAATCATTGAATTTCAAAATTTCAGCACTCGTGAGTACTTATTCAAAGAAATGTGGGAGATGCCGCGACAGTAACTTTTAACGGGTTCATCCGCTAATGTGCATGAAAATGCAACAATTTCGAAACGTATAAATCGCTCAACTTGATCATAAATTTCAGGCAGCCATGAGGCGTTTTTCACTAGCCCCTTCAGCATTCCTAACTGTACAGGTGGGTTCCTACGGGTGACATTGTACCCATTTTACTAATGCATATAGTCGGGTATGGCAATAATATTGAAGGGCCTGTGGTGGGTTATATATGTCAGCGTATTGAGTTAGATTGTGATTGCGACCTTTTTAGGATAGTGAATTTTCCTTATGAGAATTTGATTGGCCTTTCGAAATACTCGTGACTCTAGGGGGAGAAAATATAAGGAAGTTTGTAACTGCTGGTGGAGTTTGTCGAAGGAGAGGCAGTGAACAGGTCAAAAGCTATATGTATATGTGTCAAGGATGGGTGGAACGTTACTTTAATTTACAAAAGAGGGAACTCGCGGAAAATAAGAATTGGCCTCATATCGTTTTCATAATCCGAAAGGAGAAAAACGAGAAGGCAGGGAATATCGAGGACTACGTGGGATTGTTTACTTCTCTGACACCAACTGGTACCAACCTGTAATCGAATGGAGGGTGAGGTTCAGTTGGGACTGCAATTTTTTGAGGTGATGGGGAAGGAAGAAGGAAGACAAAGATGGACTGGCATAAATGATGATCGGTCGCATGTTTTATCAACGAGCGAGTTTTTTTAGTTTAAAAAATAGGATAAACTTTCTACACAATAACGTAAGTGGAACTCTCCTTGCTATTTTTAATGTACAAGTTAAAATATCTAAATAATTGCAAATTTCGATTTGTTATCTGAATTGGCGCAATGATATTTGATATGCTGGAAATAGCGATTAGGATTTTCATTGAGGTTGGTGTGTTAATATCGTACCGTATTTCCTTTTCGTGGAGTATGAAACTGACTTGTGCATCAGTGAAATCTGGGCCAAAGCGGGCATTAAAGGCGGAGAGAGAGAGAGCGCGAATGAGCGATGAATCGAAGCATCTCCTCTTCCGATGTACCCATGTAATCCTGAGAAATCGGTGCGTCTGTCTTCTCACTTGGAGAGCGATTGCCTCTCTTTGGAGGATTACCCCAACGTTGTGCCAGCAAGATATCCATGCCGTTGAGATGGAAAATACCGCTGGAGGTTGAGAACGCCTTGTGGACAACTTGACGCGTGCCACGTTGAACGACAACGTACCCCTCTCTTTGGAGCACTAAAGAGAAATTAATTTTTCCCCTATTGGTATTCGTTAAGAAACTTGTGGTCTATTTGATTTCTCGGTTCTTCCTTATCTCCTTGCTGGGTCGCAGAAAATCAAAGAGGAATTCGGTGAGATAATTAAGGTTGAAGAAGTAGTTAGGGTGGGAAAGGAAAAATAGAGAAGAGCATAAGTAGGTTGTAAATATTTATCGTGAAACCACTAGATTAGAATAATGCAAATTACGGCTTCCCATCTATTTTTTTGTGGTTGTGGTTTTCTTTATCAAATTAATGTTGTTACTTGTAGATCTGCTTTCTCCGGAAGAATAATCCTTCGTCAGCGTCCGAAACAGCTTCGTGCGGACGGTCCTCCACAAGATTATGGGATTACTTTCAACATCCCTTAAATGCTTAATTTTTCACTACTGTAGCAAGCTATTCAATATCGATTACTTATCTACCAATTGTTCAAAATTCCCGTGTCGCAAGTTTGTGTGACAGGATGTGTTAGGTCGCCAGCCATTCTACTTCTACTCCACTCGTTCCATTTACAAATGGCACCACGCGATTCACCTAAGTATGGAATGCCCGCCATTTCTTAAAACTCTTGGAAAACA
Organism: Hetaerina americana; assembly: GCF_022747635.1. Classification (NCBI taxonomy): domain Eukaryota; kingdom Metazoa; phylum Arthropoda; class Insecta; order Odonata; family Calopterygidae; genus Hetaerina; species Hetaerina americana. The sequence continues at coordinate 71,644,979 of NW_027286985.1, forward strand.
TCTTTATTGATTTATATGTTTTAGCTATGCTCATCAAGCAAGATTATATGCGTAGATTGGAAACTTTCGATTGACGCAAATTGATGCAAATTTGTGGTGCCGAAACTCCTCATCCTGAGCAAAATGGTTGACGTATGTACATATATTTTAATACCCTTGAAAGAATATAAAATTATAAAAATAAGTTAGATGCTGGAATAATTTGGGATAAAAAATGAGTTATTTAATGTCATGTACAAAGTAAGCGCGAGTAGATATATTTTAGAAAATCTCCAGGTCACTAAGAACAGCACAATACGGTTGAGTAAATCCTGATTGAAAGTCATGGTGATCTTTCCTTCGATATCTAAGGGATTGTTCTCGTTGTCTGGTTGGATGAAGGTCTTAACCAGGCCAACCATCTGGAGTTTAGAAAATCCCTAGTGAAACGGGTGGGAAGATGATGATTATTGTTGAGGATGAACAGGTCATGGAGCCTTCATCAAGACAACGCGAGGTCTGCAAGTCTATTTTAGACGAAGTGCAAATCCCCTGCCACCATATCATCCGTGGTTTACACTAGATATAGTTCCATGTGGCTGCTTTTTATTACCCAGGGTCAAAGCGACGTCAAAAAGTGTTCGCTCGATTCCGTATGTGCGGTAAACGCACAAACGACGAAACCTATGAACTTATGGCGCAAATGACCTCAGCTGTCGGTCACCTCCCCTAAATACTACTGCTACCTATGAACTTGCCTGAAAATGAAACGCAGCATTAGTTCCCTCTGTAAAAAATTTTCATGTAGCAATATACGAATCGGGGAGGAGAAAACGGGTATTGGAGCGAATAGCATTTCCATTGGGTCTTTTCATTGATAAAAATTTGAAGAGTAAATAGGGTTTTTTATTGCGATTCCTATGGTCTAAATGAATACATTTAGGTGCAAGCCTGCTTTTTTCTTGCTTAATTTCGCCGCAATCTGCAATTTCTTCAAGGTATTGAAAAGTTAGGAATTTTTATTACTGTTTCATGGACCAGATAGATGTCGCGAGAAGAAATTATTTCTCAATTTTAACGTGACGTTCATCGGAAAGAGCAGCATTGAATTAAATAACTCAAAATCATTAAGATTTGCCCGTAATCTGCATCTTCATGAGTAACACTAATCATGCCGAAGGGAATAACAAATCAATTCCACGTACTTCGGTGTAGGATAGTCCACATGTATGTTAAAGAAGTAACTGGGAATCGTTAAGTTGTGTTTTATTTCAACAAAAAACGACAAATATATGGCAATAAGGTGGAATGATAAGTATTTTCTGTGAATGCTAGAGTTTTTAGTTGCGAGAAAGTGAACTTTCCTTGGCGAAAGTTCTAATTGTAGACCTTTCACCCTTTCGCTCGAGTGACCAGTTACCTCTCTCCCTCCGCCAGGACCACTCTCCCGCAACCCCCGGGAGGCAAATGAACCCTCCCCGAGCCATTCCTTGAGGAAATAACGCTCCAGTAGCAAGGAAGATGCATCGTGGAAACCCGACGAGCTCCATCAATCCCTCTCTCTTTCCGGGATGCAAAAGATTAAATCCATGATTTCCAACAGTTCGGGGCTCGCATGGAAAACCAATTGGAGGATAAGTACGCCGCATTACCGCTTGGTTTGCGTTTAACCGGTCTCTTTTTACTCTCTCCACTCTTTGACTTACCCTCTCGCATCAATGTAAACTCATCACCCCCACAGTGTTCACGGCCCACCATCTCTTTCAAATGTGGAAAAGATGGTAGAGTAGTATATAAAAGGAACGTGAAAGAGGAGGAAGAGTGAATAGTGAAGTCAGGTGTAACTAAAGATCCCAAAGATCTATTAACTCATCAGAACCCTATGATTTATGGGCTGCAACTTTTAATTTGGATGAAAAATATAATGCCACAGCTAAATTTTCACCCTCCCCTGCATGAAAAATCACCATACATCGTTTGTCATTAAACTTTCTATTTATTATTGCTATATTTATGTTAATGATTATAGATAACTATGAAATAATGAGTTATCAAAAAAGTTTATCTTAAAAAAAATGAGTTATTAAAAGTATATACTTCTATGAAAAGAACTAACTCTCAGGCCATTGCTATTCTAACTAAAAAAATATATCATATTTTTCTGGATTCTCTCGACTTTAGTTCCAACTGATTCTCCTTGAAGCACTTATATCCCAACCAAAAGCTATGAAATGTATTTTATTGGCCAGTTATATTTTACCGCTAGAGGACCACGAGGGTTGGTGGGAGCGTAGGTGACATATTATTACCTACCACTTAGTGTGTCACAGGTCAACGTTCATTGCTTTAGCTGATAGTATTTCACTGAAATTTGCATCACATAGTATTTATTATTCATTATTAAATAAAACTAATGTAGTGTTTTTCTTTTTCTTGCTAAAATAGAAAATTAACATTAAAATCTTCGCAATACCCCACTCGCCGCCATAGGTCTGAGGATTTTAGGATGCAAGTTAATTTTTAGCCTTTAGGTTTTTCATGAGTGACGATAGGGAAGAGCCCTAAAGTTATGGACCGATGAAGTTGACACTGATATCTTACAAACTCGTAGACAATCTCATGTTAGCAATATAATGACCTTTCTCGACAGTGAGAGTATACTCGGCCGTAACTATTGGGTTTAGAAAATGCAGATTATGCGAAATTCAGGTTAGTTCCTTTTATTTATGATATGCTTAAATCTGGGAAGAGAACACAAAATGCTGTGATTTTACAGTTCAAGAAAGGCTTCGACGAGATCCCTCACGAGAATGAGATATGGCTCAAGGAAAATCTGCCAGGCTTGCTAAAAATTGTTAAGATAAGCGAGTTATCGTCACGGCTATGCTTAAGGATTTAGGCTGGAGGCTTCCTTGATTCTTGAAAAGAGCAGGCAAGACTTACATAAAATTAAGAAAGAGGGCACCTGAATTTTCTTGCAACTTATGTGGAATTATCATGGCAACCCTTTATATTGGTTGATCAGACTACTGCACTGATAATTTTGCATGCAAGGCTGCTGTCCTCACAATCCGCACCCTTGCGGAGGTTTGCTTGGTATTGTGTAGATGGGGTATAGTTTGAGTTTACAGAGTTATTTCATCTTTCCCAGTTTTACTGTGCAATATATTTAAAAGCGACTTTATGAAGAGAAATGAATTATCAATATTTTGACACATACACGTATATCGGAAAATATAGCTCTTCATTCGGAAGCATAATTGTATGAGTATATTTTGCGCATCGGAGCAATCTGCACCTTAATAATACCCCACAAGCCACCGTAAGGGCATGTGGTGTTAGGTCATCACCCGTAAAAGAGAATAAAACCACGTGCAAGACCAAAAAATTGCATGCCAATCTACACCCAAAGAGGCGTACCTATTTATGCAAAAACCTTTATAAATTTAATGCATGAAAATACATATAATATCAACTAACATTTACATGCACCTACGAAGAAACCGTATGTCTACGCAGGGTTTGATCTTTTCCTGACTTGTACATCGAATGTCTTTACTATTTCTATAATGACTTTGATTTCTTACTAATATGATTCCTGATTGTCCGGGGAAATAACGAATATTTGTATCTATCTGTACTGCAGTCTCTCTTATCTCCCTTATCTTATCTTTGTGGTATAACCTACTCAAATAGTATGGAACCATAATAATTCCTTTTGTGTCATTGCTAAACTTGCTTTTTTCTGAACGTTGCTTAAAGTCTAAGTCTCGCTTGCTCTCTTCGTATCTCCAGCGACTCCCAGCCTAATTCCTCCATAAGGCCTGTCACATCTTATCGTAACAGTTTTTGACGAATACGTATATGTATTCAATTTATTTTCTGAATCACACTTTGTAATGTTGTACATCAACCAGCTGGTAACTAAATCAATGGTAGTATCTTCCCTCCCTAACCCTAAACTGTTTCATCGGAGACTTCCCCGCTCTCCTTGCGTTTCTCTTCCAGTCCCCCCCGCCAAATCTCTTTTCTTCCCCGCCGTGCCATGTGATATGCGATCTGTTTACTCACCACATATCATAACTGAAGGGCTAAGGAGTTTCGGGGGCCACTTTTATTTCCCAAACGTCGAGCGAGGCACCCCGTCGGACTCGCGCGTCGGGGTCCTCCGACGCCTGTTAAAAAGATTTGCGTGGTTTAGTCGATGAAGGGAGAGAGTGGCGGGTGAAGGGAGGTGGCGATTGAGGCGGATGGTATTCTCCAAGGGAGTGACGGTAGAGAGACATAAGTGTCGAGACCCGAATTTCAACTGCCGTGAATTTCGGGACGAGAGGGCTGTGTATTATTTTTAGGGTAGAAGAAAGGGGAAGCCCGTAAGAATGATTCCCTTGAGCCGCTAACGATTCTCGGTCCCGAATGGCGTTGAAGCCTTCCACGGATTGAAAAACCTGCTGCCACGCATGTTGAGTGAGGAAGAAAGTAAGCGGTGGATTCGATATGAGAACGCCATGCCACCTAACCCGGGACCCTCATCATGTGAGGACTACAGGACAATAAGTATGATATCCCACGCAGTTTAAGTTGTTCTCAGAATCATCAACAAAAGGATAGAGAGTAGGGAAAATGTTTACTTAGGGGATGATCAATTTGGTTTTAGGGAGGGAAGAGGCACGCGTGATGCTATGGCAGTAATACAGTATTGACATTATTAATCGAGAGGAATATAGAATGCAATCAGGAAGTATTTGCCTGTTTCGTAGATTGCGAAAAACCGTTCGATCGAGTGAATTGGGAAAAACTAATGAGTATATTGAAGAAAATAGGAATAGATTGGAGGGAAAAGAGGCTAATCCGCAACCTGTACATGTCTCAGACTGCTCAGGTTCGAGTGGGGAACAGGGAGTCCGGATGGGCAGTGTTAAAAAGACGTGTGAGGCAGGGTTGCCCATTATCACCGTTGCTGTTCAACCTGTATGCAGAGGAAATCATTAAAGAGGCATGGGAAGAACTGGAGGTAGGAATGAAATTGGGCGGGAAATTTTTAAAATCAGTTAGGTTTGCTGATGGCCTAGCTTTAGTTTGTCAGTCAGCCAAGGGGTTGCAAGCATTGCTGAATGAATTGGAAATTCTGTGCGGCAGGTATGGGATGAGAATCAATATTAATAAAACAAAGATTATGCGATTTTCTAGAAAGAAAAAGGCTAGGCTTAACATTAAAATAGGAGGGCAAAAACTAGAGCAGGTGGAACAGTTTACGTATCTCGGTAGTGTTTTGGAACAACACGGTCAAAGTAGTAGGGACGTAAGGAGAAGAATTGCGCTAGGCAAAGAGGCTTTCACAAGGAGGAGGGAGTTGATGACAGGGACTTCGAGTAAGGATGTTAAGAAAAGACTCGTAAAAACTTTGATATGGAGCGTAGCTATGTACGGCGCGGAAACGTCATTGAAGCAGGAGGGTAGACGTAGATTGGAGGCTTTTGAAATATGGGTGTGGAGAAGAATGGAGAAGGTGAAATGGACAGAGAAGAAAACAAACGAGGAAGTACTTGGTATGGTGGGCGAAGAGAGGGGTTTGTTGGGAGCAATCCTATGGAGGCAGGAAAAGTGGATGAAGTGGGTGTTGACCGGCAGTGGGATGTTGAAGACTGTGATAGAGGGTAGAACGTTGGGCAAAAGAGGAAAGGGAAGGAACAGGATAGGGATGTTGGACGGGATGAAGGGAGGAAGAAAGTACTCAGAGATGAAGAGGGACCTGATATAGAGTAGGATGATGGATTTTGTGTTTTGTTAGGAGAAATAAAATATTTGTTTGGTAGTTGTGTCCATCCAAAAACCTACCTTAACCGGTAGATTACCTTAAAAAAAATTATTATTAATAAAACGCACATTTGCAGATACACAATGTCAGGTGGCACACTAGTCCCAAGTATTACAACTTGACTTGGCAACACATCTCAAATCCAATCAATATCACGAAAGATAACAAATAAAATAATTTAGAAAAAAACAACACTCGCGAAAGAAACATCCAAACACCAAAATTCAATTTTTAATAACTGTCGTACAGCCAATAACGTAATTACATAGGTCTTCGAAGGATAAAATTGTTAAGAATGAATAAAAACAAAAAAATATGCTACGTCGTCAATCTAGAAAATGGAAGCTTGTGTAAAAACGCGATGCCTTGAACATACTCATTATGGCACATACTTCTCGCGGACAAGAATTGCGCTAGGCGAAGAGGCTTTCACAAGGAGGAGGGAGTTGATGAGAGGGACGTTGACTTAGGATGTTAAGAAAAGACTCGTAAAAACTTTTATATGGAGCGTAGCTATGTTCGGTGCGGAAACGTGGTCATTGAAGCAGGAGGATAGAAGTAGATTGAAGACTTTTGAAATTGGGTGTGGAGAAGGATGGAAAAGGTGAAATGGACAGAGAAGAAAACAAACGAGGAAGTACTTGGTATGGTGGGCGAAGAGAGGGGTTTGTTGGGAGAAATACTATGGTGGCAGGAAAAATAGATGAAGGGGGTATTGATCGGCAGTGGAATCTTAAAGACTGTAATAGAGGGGAGAATGTTAGGCAAACGAGGAAAGGGAAGAAACATGATAGGGATGTCGGACGGGATGAAGGGAGGAAGGAAGTATTCTGAGATGAAGAGGGGTCTGATGTAAAGTGGGACACTGGATTTTGTATTTTGTTAGGAATCACAAAATATTTATTTAGTGGCTCTGTCCATCCAAAAACCTACCTTAACCGGTAGATTACCTAATAATGGTAATTATAAATAAATAAATAAATAAATATATATATATATGTACATATATATATATATATATATATATATATATATATATATATATATATATATGTACATATATATATATGTACATATATATATATGTACATATATATATATGTGTATGTATATATATATATATATATATATATATATATATATATATATATATATATATATATATATATATATATATATATATATATATATATATATATATATATATATATAGAGAGAGAGAGAGAGAGAGAGAGAGAGAGTAATCTCCGTCGGTGAAGCAAAGCATTAATCGGCCTGTGATAACAAGGGAGCTCATTGATAATTGTTTTACCATATAGTCGCAAAGGTCAAAGCGTTGGTGAGACCGGATCTTGGTCTTAAAAATGATTGTATTCAATTATAGCGGAATGTTTTTCTATTACCAAACCGAAAACCTTTCGGGTTCACTCCTTGTGCCTTTCTTGGGTGGGAAGAAGTGATGGTGAAATGACAATGGGAGGCAGAGCGTGGCGGGGAGAGAAGAAAGGAATGGAAAGAGAGGACCTCTCGTAGCCTCGTCATTCGAGCCGATTGTGGGCCGGACCCTCCCTCGCGTGACAAATCGCTTGCCGCGTCCAGAGAGCACGGCGGGAGCGCTGCCGTCAGTCTTTCTCCCATCTTCCTCCCCCCGCCCCTCCCTCCGCCACACGCCGCTCCCAACCCTCGCCACATTAAACGACCACTTCACGAGCATTCTCCAATGTTTTTCGAAAGGCACGGTAAAGTACACGTTTCCACATTAGCTTGGGTATTTTTGACGCTTGGTGATGAATCGATCGATTTCTGATTGCGGGGGGAATACGCTCCATTTTCTTCCGATCGCCCAATGATTTAATGCCCATAATTGATGTTTTCTGGACTACGTTTTACTCAGAGTTTTAGCTGTAGTGTTTGTAGGCGATAATGTATAATTATGTAATTAAATTAGAATAGCGCCCGTCCTTGAGCGTTGATTTTTGACATTCAGTTAAATCGGATACCGGATTAAATCTGAAAACAGGACTGTTTGGAGTTAGAATGGTGACGGGAAGCCGCGACTGAGACTCCATCATTTCGACTTCTATCTATTCGCTCCCTTGGCAGGCTGAGTCCGTGCCGAGGACAAACAGAGATACAATAAAACTAATAAGCTATCATCTATGGGACGTAGTTTCGACTAAATTAGCCTCTTATGCGGACTAGCACATCATCTACGTTGCATTAGAATATATATAATGACGCGATTTAGAGGGAAAATCTGACAACTAACATCTAATATTTAATGTATTATACCTGTAGATCTCAAAAGTGAGTGAAATATTCGATTCGTTTTTTTTTCATTCATTTTCCCGGAAAAGGGAAAGGGGCAAGCACTTACTTCAGAAATTTGGGAGGAAGCCAGTATGCACATACTTTCTGTGGCTCTTGAATTTTTTCTGTACGACAAATATATTCAGAGGCATGTACTTCCATATGCTTTGGCAAATCATGAAGCTTAGAAGTGAACCTGTTCGCTCCCGATGCATATTCAAGTAGGATCCAAAACATAAAAGGATTTTTTCCAAAGGCTTTTCGATACGAATGTTAATGCGGAGGGGAATCTCTTTTAAACCTTAAACCTTACAAATGAGAGCTACAATTATTTTTAGAAAGGTCTAAAATATTACCTGTCACTCTTTTAATTAAATATTACATGTACTCTTTTATCGTAAATTTGCGCGAAATAAAGGAACGAAAATGATTTAATTTCAATTTCTGAAAAAACTATGCAACGCATCAATCATTTGGGATGATACATTGGCATTATTTCATCTAAAATAGGTTTCGCCATAATGGAGTGTTATATTTTTCATTTTCAGTTTCAATATAATTGAAGATTGTAGACGTGTCTTCATGGAATCCACTCATATTTTTGTGAAAAACTATAACTTAGTGATTTCACAGCATTTTATATAAACACGACCCGATTTCAACGTTCCGTGGCGTCATCAAGTCCAATGATGATGCTGAGCGTCGGAAATAGGGTCGTATTTACATAAAATAGTGTGGAATTACAACTTTATGCTTTTTCAGTAGATTATTCAGTATACTAGTTTTTTATGCATTTTACCTAACTTGTCTTTCAGTACTTGTGAATGAATTCACCAATTATGCTCCTAATTTCATTTTCTGATCGTTTCTAACTTAAACTATTTCTATCCTGTAGTTTTACCTTAATTTATTTTCTTCTATACTCACTCCTTCATTTTGAATTCCGACCATTACTGGAATTGAGTGTCAGAAATTGCTTAACAGTGTTTTAGATGTTGTTTACGATTGCGATATCGACGTAACTACTTTATCACCATTTCCAATTACGTCTTCAATAAATCCAACATTTTTACTGGCACCAAAGGCTGTTTACATGCCCATTAACACCCGGAAACCTTGTAATTCAGTATCATATGAGTCTTAAAATACGTGCATAAGGAGAATCCGCTCCACCTCCCTTTATTCCTTTTGGATTATTTTCAGGACCCGATCATTCTTCCTACCTCGCTGTTTCTTTATTTTTTCGAACGTTAACTATTGAGCAGGTCCCACCAAGGATAGTAGTGGTAAAAATAATTGAATGACCTCCCGAGAGATAGTGCACTAAACCCTCTCTTTCACACACACACATACATACACAGGGCGTGTCCTGCTTTGCGGAAAGTGGGACCTTCGTTCCCCGTGACGTAAACTCACACGCATGCATGTGGCGTATCCACAAGGTTCTTCTCATCCTCCTCCGACCTTCCTCCACGGGACACCCTCCCTCCTCACAATCCCACCCAGCTTCCCAACTGCTCCTTTTCACGCCGGTCACGTGCCCAGCGAGTAATCGCTTTGACCGTTTCGCCAAATCCGCTCTCCCTCTATAATCTCTTCACACCGCGCCGGCCGCCTCTCCTTCGGTGGGATAGGGGTGGGGAGAAGAGAGCGAAGGGGAGATTAAGAGGGAGAGACGGATAGAGAGAGACGAAGAGAGCTCTCGATTTCCATTTCTCCCACGGTGCGGCGACATTTACTCGCTCCCTGGGTGGTCCATCACACCCCACCCACCCCATTCCCTCCTCTCTCCAAACCCTCTCCCAGCACGTGGGCGTCATCCATCTCACTCGCGGGAAGAGGTGGTCCAACAACCATATCTCCCCCCTCCCCGACACTCCCTCCATCACATCCCTCCCGGTAAGCTGGAAGGGCGTACTGCGCAAACGTACGTCCATGTTGCTGCTCACCTCCATCGTTTATTTGCTCCCTTCCCCATTCGCGAGGGACGAAGCAGAGAAGGCATTGGAACGGTATGGCTAACTCGCGGGGTTGGGGGGAGTGGTGGCAGGCAGACCAACTCATCGCAGCATCCCAGAATTAATGCCGTGCGACATCGTTGGGCATCTTCATTCCTTTCGCAGTTGCGCATTGGTCATGAGATTGGCTCCGACGTCGACGCTTTGACACTGTCCATGATGGAATCCACGACAAGACCAGCTTCCATTGAAAGTGATTGTCTCCTATCTTTTAACGTTATAAATCATGTTCTAACTGTGCTGTAGGAAAGAACAGACTCTCCATCAGATTTCTATGTCACTAAATTTCCATCAGCTTTTGTCAAGGCGAAAGCAAAATTTCAATTCCTCATAGCTAGTTACCTCAAATCTTTGTCATAGGCGATCTCAACGTCCTTGAACTTACACCTACCACTGATACAACACTAAATTCAATTAGATGAAACTTTTCCCTCTTATATATCATATATAATGCTTACAGTGTTAAGTCAAACCTAATTTTGACTCAATTAAGTATTGATATTATTGGTAATCTACTGGTAGAGGTAGGTTTAGGATGGGCTTAGATGGACACAACGGCAGAGCGATACATTTCCTTGACTCTCAAAAATAACAAAATGCAACCTGGCATTCACACAAATAGCCTCTCTTCGATTCCGTATGCTTTCTTCCTCCCTTCATTCCGTCCAATATTCCTATCCTATTCCTGCCCCTTCCTCGTTTGTCTGACTCTTCCCCCTCTATCTCAGGCTTCAACATTCCATTTCCATTCAAAATGCTCTGAATCCATCCATCTTTCTGCCTTGTTTGGATTTATTTCAATGACTCCCCCTTCTTCCACTAGCATTTGTTTGTTTTCATTTATGTTCATCCTTGATTCAACCACCTTGTTTCTGCGTTGTAATAACCACGCTCCATATCCGAGTTTAAACGAGCCATTACTTAACAACCGTCCCTGTTACCAATTTTCTCTTACTTGTAATAGCTTTTTTGCCTAAAACAATTCTTTTTCCTAAGCTTCAACTACTTCGACCATTTTGGCGCAAAACACTTCTAATATCGGAAAATGTTTCACCTGTTCTAGTTCCTTGTCTCCTAATTTAATATTTAATTTAACTTTCCCTGTTGTTAAAAACTGCTCTATTGATTGTGCGGATAAAAATGTAAAATAATCTTTTATCCAGCAGCCATCTCAAAAAAAAGGGATAGCGTGCGAAATAATTGTGGGTGATGGTTAAGTATGGCATCGATTTAAATTACTGATGGCCCAGTGTTGGTTGAGTCTGGCTAATACATGCAGGAAATCGGGTGCGGAACTCCTCGTCATTCACAGTTAATCTTTCTAAAACACAACAAACCGGAAGTATATTGACAAGACAGAGTTTTTACAGCCAAGTCGAGTTTGCCGACAGGAATAGAATATTTGCACAAGGGATAGTTTTTCCAGGCACAGGCTGCCATTGCAGAGGTGGGCGTAATTTCTCCCGCTTACTTTCTAATTTATTACCCTCTGCTTTCAAATAAAAAATCCCTATAAAACTGCGACACGGCATTTTTTTCAAGCCATTAATGTTTTGAAAAATTGTTGCTCACATTCCAAGAATTTATTGAAAAAATACTTGCTCTTAGCTTCTTTACGTTTGAAGAAATTGGTTGAGTGTTACCGTTAGTAATAAATTTTTTCGACCCGTGGACTCGAATGTGATGCCAGGAATTCAATGAAATTTTTGTTTTTTTGGTGTGTAAATATAGTAGGTATTGTTTATTGGGTCAAGAAAGCTAGGCATCCTGGGTATTTCTCCCCCAGTATTGTGTTCAAGAGTAGTTCAGGCCACCTTTTAGTATCTCATCGCATTCCCATAAGTATTATCACTGATTATTAACGGTCACAGAAATTTGAACGGTGGAGATGAACTTTTAAATTACGGCATTCCATTTAATCTTTCAGTTTTGCCTCATTCCTTGGAAAGTTTATTTATACTTCAAAAGCATCTTGAAATACATGGGTATGTATAAATATATATGTATGTATGTATATATATATATGTGTATGTATATATATATATGTATATATATATATATGTATATGTATATATATATGTATATATATATGTATATATATGTATATATATGTATATATGTATATATATGTATATATGTATATATATATGTGTGTATATATATGTATATATATATATATATATATATATATATATATATATATATATATATATATATATATATATATGACTTCCCACCCAGAAGGCCCGGGCTCAAATCCCGGCGGTGTTGAATATTTTCAGAGGTATCTCGATCCCTACTTGAGGTGCTTTGTGGAGTGAGTTCGCCGTCCGTCGGATGGGACGTTAAGCTGCGGACCCCTTGTCGCCTTTCGTGAAGAGTAGGCTAATGCTGACACCGGGTTTCTCTCCGCCCTTCATCCTTTTCTGTCCATCCCCTATGGCGCAAATGACCTCAGCTGTCGGTCGCCTCCCCTAAATACTATTACTTGAAATATATAGAAACAATTATTACCCCAAAGTACCGAAATCTATTAACATTTTGACTCCTCGAAGTTTCATTCTCCAAACTAACAATCACGACGATATGAGAGATTATTAGTTATTTTTTATGAAGTCGTTTTTAAAACGCTTTGGAGGTCCTATCATTCTTGCCCACCAGAATTTTAGAAAATTCAGTGTTTAAAGGGTCATGAACTAGGTCGTTTACCTGTTATTTCCCGAATTCGGGATCTTTTGTTTCGATTTTCAGCCAAACTCCTTCGGAAGATTTGATGCGAAAGTAATTTTCAATCTTCGAATGGAAATATTTGTCTATAATTTCCTTATAAGATAAAACTCTCAGCGGATATCTAGTCATAGGATGTTTGGTAATTCATTGGAAGTAGCCAATAAAATTTCCTTTCTTATTATTGTAATTTTATCTAAATATAAACTTCTTCCGGATTTAGGTGATATTTAATTACAGGGGCAACCGATATGGTACCTTTTGAATTAGAATTATGGTATCTTTAAGTAATATTGGAAAATTAATCTATGAAATATCTCCAATGAATGTAATATGATATTCCTAATAATATTTCTATTAAAAATTTTCGCCATTTTCATTTTAGCATATGCCCATTTCCTAGTTCGTCTCTCCAGGATGTCACTGGTGTTGTTACAAGAAATGTTCAACTCTACACGTGGAGGTAAGTTCCAATTGTTTTTCATCTTATTGATTTTGAACTCCATACTGGGATATTCTCATTGATTTTTCTGGCTCTTTAATTTGTACATTTCTAGCTTTTAGGCATGATTCAGAGCCTCACCAACATTTGTAAACATAATAACAGAATTGAGGAGTTGGGTCAACTTTCCTCATAGATTCCCTCGTTTTCTCTTCCGGCTGCTCCAGGAAAAATCCGATGACACTCCCGGTCAGTGCGTCAACTTAAAGTGATTCATACGCCAAGTCTCGCGGTCCGAATCCGGTTACGTTTCCCCCCTCACCCCTCCTCTCACGCCGGTCTCGCTCTCCCACATGCATTTATTTTCACGGCTGAAGACTTTACATGGGTTATTATTTCTACGTGTGTCACGATATCGGCGAACATGAACGATGATCAGGAATGGGGCTTCGGGTTGTTGGTTTCAATGAAAGGCTCGCGAGGCAAGAAAATCAGGAAAGCAGGTCCATAAATGCAAGTAATATAACTCGTTTATCATTCATGGTTTATGCCCTCGATACACACTCTTTGGCGTTTTATTAGAAATTACCAAGAGAATTGAGAAATATCCGTCACCATGCGGTGAATCATAAATTGGAGCCTGTAAGGAGACGGAAGAAAGTGTGATAATTAATAGTGTTTCGACTTAATCTAACCTTTAACTGAGTTAAGTTTTATCAATGCGAATGGGTTTTCAACGCTGGTTTCAATATTCAGAAATAGGTATTTTGTAGAACTTGATATGAACTGCATAATAAGATATCATACTCCCCTCTCTTTGGATCATAACGAAACATTTTTCCTTTTGCTCTAACTACAAATTTCTTACTTTACTATAAAAACAATTCTTGACACTGGAAGACCTGCAGTCGGAGAGTAGTTTCATATTAAAATGCAAGAACGCCGTGATACTAGTGGTTTAAAGAAAAGAAGTTGACTAAGTAGAGGGTAATCGATCATGTTAATTTTACAATCCCTCAACAACAAGTGATGATGAGTACATGCCGCCTTTTATCGCATTAACCTGAGGCAACAAGCTTGATGAGAGTTCCAAAGAATGCCATTGCTTCGTTTATTGACGCTTCAGTAGTGCGCTTATCGTGATGTTCTTGATTGCCATCACCATTGGTAGCGGCAGCCGATCCCCTCTCCACTCGGAGAAAGCGGCGTTCGATGGATTCAAGTCTCTAGGAATCTCCGTCCCTCGCGTGCACACACGCGTGCGCGGTTTCGTGGAGCCGTGCGCTGGATGGGAATATGCCCGTCCTTTATCCACACTAATTGGGAGCGCGCATAGCGAGCGGCCGTGGACTAGCCTCCCGATGGATACTGTCCCGACTGCTGGGATCGCAAGCGAGATCGCCTTTGACTCCCCCTCCCTCACTCAATCGACCACCCGCACGCGATCACGCTACGCCTCCGATCACAGGCTATACAACTTGCGTTCATTCGATGAGGTGGAATGAACGAATGGGTAGGGGGGTGTGGAGGAGTGCGGGGGATACTCGATTGATGAGCATCGGGGATTCGTTCCCGTCAAGCATTCCTTGCGGCGCATAAATCAAGCCGGACTTTTTAATTCCTCCAATATATGATGCGTCGTCTATCAAAGACGTCGGGATGTTTTCCACGACCACTATTGTTCCCCCAACAAAGAATGACCCGCCCCTCTTAATTATCGTCGCCAAAGAGCTCACACAATGGTGTATATATCGAAGGATGCCATAATCCATTGTTTGTCGCTCATTTCAAGCTCCGTGCCTAGTCGGGCAGGAGCTTCGAGAGTTTGGCTTGTAGTGAAATGTTGGTTTGTCGCGTAAATATACATTAATATTGTCCGACGACCCTATCAAATAAAATATAGTCTCTTTTTTTATTTTACGTATATGTAATATCATTGGATGCCAGCTAAAAGTCATCGCTTAAGGAGGAAGAAATGAGAGATCCGCGCCAAAAATTAAGAAATCATTTAGCTATCTCTGGCAATGGATAGAGAAAGAAAAGAAAATGAGATTGGGTTTGAAAAGGGGATAAGGATTCCGTCGCTCCAGAAGTGACTTTGCGGAATAGATAAATTATTGAATGAAAGCCAAGCACTGTTTATTCCCAACAAAATGTATTGTACATGACCCGAGTTTCTACGTCATCACCTGATAATAACGTTTCACGTCGAAACCCTGACCGTGTTTAATAAACCTATTTTGGAATTAACATGCGTTTTAATTTCGATCAGTATACGGATAGGGAGGTAGAATTTTAATACCGTAGTGTAACCAGCTGATGGGTCATTTAATATGTAGCAGTACGTCATGTGTGAAAATGGTTCTTATCCTGTTTCAGAGGAAGATATATGTATACCCGTACACACACAAATGTATGTATGTGTGTATATATATATATATATATATATATATATATATATATATATATATATGTATCGCTGTCGGTCTCTTTTAAGCATGGTATACACTGGAAATGTCTAGCGAGGTTATTCCTTGAAGCGGATTGTAGTAAATGTACTGTCAATGTTATTCATTTGGAAACTTTGCACTTGTTGACACTTTCACCATTCTGACTTCGTCAGAGGTTCCTTTATCCTAATTGTTAATGGAATATGTTGACTCGATTAAATACTTAGGCATTACCCTCACTCACGACCTCTTCTGGGTGAAGCACGTACGGAAAATATGTGGATAAGCCAACAAAATATTAAGATTTATTGGAAGAATACTACGCAAATGTGATGAAAAGGCCAAAGAGAAATATGATATTTCGCTGGCTAGACCTCATTTAAAATATGGTGCTAGTATATGGGATCCTCACGAATTTGGATCGCCGAGTTGGATTAAGTGCAGTTTATAGGAGTTAGATTTGTAAAACGTGTTTATGAGAAAATTGTTGGAATATCCAAAATATTAGAGGAGCTAGGCTGAGAATCACACACAGAGCGAAGGTTAAATTACAGCTTAAGTCTTATACATAAATTGGATGGATGTCTCTCCGGCAATGATGTTGAAAATGTATTATCACCCCAATACTGCTACGGTAGGAGGGATCATGCCAATAAAATCAGAGATATTAAGAGTAGAACAGATAGATTTAAGATGTAATATTTTTCAAGGACGAGAAGGGATCATAATAACATTGCCCAACCAAGGTAGGGTCATATGCGGGTCAAAATTAGTCTAATGTGTACTCACCCCCTGCCACACGCCCTACCAATGGCTTGCAGGTACTAAAATATCTCGATTTTTGCTCCTCGTTTCAGTCATATGCCCCAGTATATGCATTCATTAATCGCTTTTAACGGTTAGGTATCAGATGGAGACCGTCTTCTAGGGAGGGAATAGAAGAGACCGTCTGGATCTTAATCTCACCCGAATAAAGACGTTTTATATTTATTATTATCGTTAATTACCGCCGCATATGAACTCTGTTGTGGGCTAACCTCCTTCGTCGTTAGAACGAGTCGATAATTTTCTAGGGCGCAATTTTTGTCAGCGTAGAAATAAAGGTATAATTATTCATCCATTGGAGACTGTACTCACGTAATGTTAAAATTCCATTCAGGCTTCATTTCAAAATTTTGTCTTGGATTCCGTCTATCTTTAACCTGAAATACTATAGGCTAAGTACCTTTAACCGAGCATCACTCACCACTTAGCTAGATATTAAGTACTGATGAATGATGTAATTTAAGGTACGACGAAACCGTCATGTTGTCATTCAATAATTTTTAATATTTGAGAATCAGATACTATGCGGACTACCTTTCGTCTGGCCCCTACCCCTCGACCTAAAGGCGTGTAATATGAGTGACTCGATCAGGAGCATCATCATTTCTCCCGCTAGAATAACTCTAGGGGTCATTAGAACTCACAAGACCTTTCACCACGTCAAGATTGTTGTCCATGGGGAGGGTGTCACACAATATAATCCCCAAAATCCCTTCACTTCTAGATACTTCGCTGTCCTGTGAATTTCCTCCTCCTTTCCATGAAACCTTTAGCCATCATTGATTGATATTCGGTAAGTATTTACCTTCGCGAAGAATTTAAAATTGTGATAAGTCAGGAAAGAAAGAAGGAAACAGTCCTTGTAAGATTTGAAGGCAGTGACTGTGACGAAATGGAGATATTAGCTGGGAACAGTGGAGAAAGACGCAATAGAATTGTTGACACGGGCTGGCTATGGGCCCACTTCTCCAAATGCAGACATCTGTTTCCGTCACTGTTGAGACGCAACTCAGTTCAGAAAGAAATCCACGCATATCTTGTTTGGTGCGAGAATATGCAATCACACTTATATCTGGCCCGTCACGAACTTTGGGTGTTATGAGCGCCCGCCAGCGACACAGCATGAATATCATTTTTCATGGTGGCAGCCGCCTAAATTTCAAGGATCTCATTCAGCTGAACCCACGATGATCTCGGGAATCTCGTCCTGGTGTTTTTTTCAATAAGCGCTACACACTAGTTTACTACACTTGCGCCACAGAGACGACCCTCCGCGGTGGCGGGACTTGATCTCCTACTCCGCCTTGCCCTCAGCCGGCGGCGGCGCGGTATCGAGGGTTCAAGAGTTCGGGTCACCCGATGGTTCGTCTGGGGACGAGGCGCCACGTGGCAGTAAACGCGACGATCGTCCGCCGGCCCGTCTTCCGATAACACGGGTCGGCCGTAATGCCCAAGGGTCAAAAAGGGGCGGAGGGATGCGCGATATCGTTCGCAAGTGGGACGAGGGACCGCGACGCCATGTCCGTTTGAGCGTTTGCTTCCATCAATTCTTTCCCTTTGTCCCTCCGACGGTGACGATGCCCGGCGGTTGTTATTTTTTTTATCTTGGTCGACCTCGCGTCTGTCTTTCTTTGCCTCCCCCTCCCCTCTGTTTTCCATCGACACAAGACGCATCGTAAAGAAATTCTCCGATAAAGTGCCACTGGGAAATGAGATACACTAGTGGTTATGACGACAGCGCCAACGATAGGCAACTGTCGCCTGAGACGACAGTTGCCTATCATTGCCACTGTCGTCTTAGAGAGGCATACCGAAAAGTGAAGCATTCGGCGAACACCACTGTTATCCGCTGAAAAAAATTTCCGCATAGGTATTTTGATAGGAGGACCGATTTTGATATTTTTGTAATGCACACGGTAGTGTACTGATTGCCATGTCTCATTTAATTTAGAAAGCAGCGTCATTCGTGTCGTGTTGCAACTTTTTTTTTCGGAATAAAAATTTTTAAATTTCTTGGAACCTGGGGAATATCTTCCATGTTTAATTTGCCTATGGCAAGAAATTGTACCATTATTCCTCAATCCCCACATGAATAATACAAGGCACAACCTACACTGTCGCGTTAGGTTGCAAAAGTATAAATTAGAAAAATGGTCAATTCGATTTTGGAGAATTCGTGATAAAATAAAAAAAGACGCCTCTAATTCACACGATTCGGGAATTAATGTAATAAATCTAACTATCAATTAAGGGTGGATTCTTAAGTCATCTATACCTTTAATCATAGCCTTAATTGGTCTTATTAGTTTTCTAAGGACATTTGTCCGAAGGATCTGCGCCATACGTTCATTTGGAGTCTTGCAGGATAGCGCGATATTTTGATGTGCTCAAGAAGATCGTCATCCACCGGTTGGCCGCCAAATCGTTTGACGTATATCTGCGAAGATAATTTTCACCACCCTGGAAAAAGCAATTCTCTCTCCCTACGGCGAAGGAGTTTCATATATAAAATTGAGAGGTTGATCCCTAGTTGGAAAATGTGAGTTGTCCCGGTGATCTGGAAAGGCATTGATTTTTTATTATAAATGTATTTGAATTGTTATTTTTTTCTGTTTTTCAAACAAGGGATATGATAAGTGGAGAGCAGCAGAAATATTGTTAAAACCAGTAATTCACCGAAAATATAAATAATACCGCTTACAAAGCATTTGTCTCGGAGGATTTCATTCAAGTTCAATTTATATTTTTATTTAATATGCTGCAAAAATGGAACGGTAAAAAGCCATCTGAATACTTTGTTGTGACTAAGTCCTCATAGTCTTTATCGCGCCAAATTAATCGAGGTGATATTTGAAGGAAATATTTGTATTTTAAACGTTGGTCTACCCCTACATAACCCTTTTTACTTCTACCCGTTCGAATTATGGACCTACAAATTGGGGAGAGATCATATTTTGATTGATGTTTTTCGTTATTCGGTCAATCAGTGTTTGAAAATCCCTTTTGTACAGTCATTTTCCTTATTCAATTGTACCCTCTCATAGAAATTTAGAATAGAACATCGAAATGTTGTATTAATAGAAGTAAATAATGGGTCAAAGACACATGAGTAGCATTTCGTGAAGCATGAGTAGAAGTCGTTCATTCGAATATTACTAAATGTGTTTAAGTTTCTCGTTTGTTACTTTGTGAAAAACAAACTTTTCCCCTATTCAAGCCTTCAAAACTCTCAGTAAATACAGCGTTAAACTTTGTTCCTATAAAATAACTTCTAGGTCCCCTCAACACAATGAAAGAATATTGACAAGATGCTCCAAACAGTGAAATGGAGATGCTTATTGTTTTTCAAAACCAAAATGATTGCCTAGCTTCGTAGGTATGACAGAACCAGATTTGTTGAAATAATGACATTCATAAATTATGATATGAAGACAAAATACTGTTGCAACAGCAAAGTAAAAATAATAATTTCAAATTTTTCACGAAAGTGAGGTTAAGAGAATTTGAAAACTGGAAATTTTGTGAGCGTATAAGATCGTACTTGTACTAAGCGAAATGTTTTGAAGCTCGGGGAAAGTTATTTGCTACTTGTCTGAGAAAATTATTCATCATATGCTCGCACATATCAGTCATATAAATAATTGAAAAATGGAATCAATGGATAAATTCAATTGTATAAATGGAATGAGGACAAAATATGACGAAAGAATTGGAGAGCATTTAGTTTTTCTCGTTCAGCAGGAAAAGTGTTCATTAAAGTTCGATTGAAAGAGTTCGCAAAGTAATATTTACTGACTAACCCTGGGAGTGATGTGTGTTTTTTTCTGTAAGAAATGTAAGGATCATTTGTTTTCTCTTAGGCTTGTGCGTGATAAATGCAATGACTTGCGAGAGAAAAGTTTTTGACCATTTTTCGATTTGGAGAATGCCTGCAAAAGGGTTAGCAGTGGAAATCTGCGAAAAGAGCATATGGGATGAATTAGCAGTTAATGAATGCTGTAAACTCGATGCATAAAAATCGTAAGGTATGAGTGAAAAGTGAATATATGTCGTGAATCAGTGATGCGTAACATAAGCGTTTCTGATCAACATGCTTATGGATAAATATGTGAGAAATGAGTGTATAGAAGAGGTAAGGGAAATAGTTGGAGATGTAAATGTGCTTGTTGTTCCATATGACAGCGATTCAGTGTTGTTGCTAGCTAGCAGTTAGCCGAATGCACCTACAAGAGCCCCAGATGGCTTCATGAGGTGAGAGAGAATAAAATTGAGAGTGAATATGCCCAAAACGAGATTGAATTTGTATTATTATGATAATTGGAAGAATGTTTGCGCAGTGACGGCAAAGGAGAAATACTTGAAGGATTTTGCCTTGACGACACGTCTATGAACCTCATTCAGAATTTCAAGATGCGCAAATGTTTCCCCTTTCCTTCTCAGTTCAGGTAGACCACGGATCATCAAATAACTCAATCAGATCCATTTTCCTTTCTTTTATATCCTAAATCGTTAAATGTGTGCAAGAAAAGTAAAAGTCATTGTCAGAAACCTCACTCAGAAGATCATACAAGTTAATGATTATTTTTATAATTTCAAATATTTCGCTTTTCGAATATGCACATTCCGCAGAATTTGCGACTCAAATGATTTTTTTTAAAAGCATGCCGCAATATTAGTAATGTTTTTAGCATTTCGGTTTAAAATGAAACTCGACGTCCGTAGTCATATCACAACTTCATGTCAGCGTACGTAAATACGATGGTACTGTATATTTAATGTGCCTTGCAACCAGGCAAGTACGTTGATAAAAGGGCGAATTGGATCAGAGCTCTGTAGCCTTGCTAAAGACTATCAACCTTCATTAACTTTTAATTTTGGATATTTATCATAGCATATCTGAACTCACACCACCGCCCATACATTATAATTTTGAGAGTAGTCAGCACCAAGTCTTCGCAGCCCCACTTCCAACCGACAGCTAAAACTGTAATAGACATTATTGCTAGAACCCAGCTCTTTCATTCGAAAAACGACACATAATTTATCATATTAACAGATTTTGTCACTTTTATTTATTTGTCTTCTCTGTTACACCACCCTTTGTCACACTTGGTCAGACAGTTAAGGGCACTCCCTAATCCCTCGAGTCCCCTAATCTATGAACATTGTATTTAGTAGTGGTTTATGGTTGCTGAAGTACATTATATTTCCTAATTTTACGTCACATGCTCACTTTCATGTATTTTCTTATGATCTGAAGCTATTTTACATGTGACTTCCTTCATTGTTCCTTATGCCTTACTTAATTGCTGTCCTCCGTGTTTATCCGGAGGGTCAGCCTACTTCCTCGTGACGCCAGAATTACTGTAACCCTTCCCTTTTCCGTGTCGCAGGTTGACAGACTCCTCTTTCATATGGGTGTGACCTCTATAACATGGTGTACTCTAACTAAACTTCCCATAAAATCAGTGTCTTACTTCATATGAGCATTAGGTTAAATGGAAGAAGGGGTCATTAGGTTTCTATTTCGCCCAAATAAAGACATCTATCTATCTATGAGCAAATACGCATACATCTAATGCTAACGGTCATCACCAAAGCGCATACACCTTCCAACCACTCACGGCACGAATAATCAAAGCCAGCCTCCTTCCTTTTCCACCTGCTTATTCTAGGATGTAGTTTAAGTGCTGCGCCTTTAGGCTATTATACCCAACCCTTGGGAATTTCGTCCTCTTTCACAGAGTTTGAAGATTATCCTTGTCACCAGATAGAAATATGCTATGATAATATTTATTAGACTTATCCAGATTTTACCATATTCACTTGGAAGATCTTGAAATAGCATTTTTCATATATATCTATACACAGTAGTTGAAAACCAAAGAATAATTATTTTAATAAGCGTAAGGTTTCTCTGTATATTTCTTTTCCATGTTCACGAAGGTTCCGCGCCCGACTCGGCACGAGCCTTATATTAACCAAGTGACGATAAGGCCACACAAACTTCGTCTTCCTTCTTGTCTCCTAATTAGTCTGTATTAAAATGTCTTCATTAAATTGAAATAAACTTTTTGTCTCTTCAGGGCGTCCGTGGTCACGCATTGGATGAGCTGATAACATATATTAGTCGGCATGTAACAAAACGGTAATACAATGTTTTGGCTCTTTGTAGCCGGTTTATTCCTTAAAATGTATGGCCAGAGGGAATTCTAAGTATTTTTATTTGGATTGAAACTTCCAAATTTTGTCTACGTGAATCAAACTATTATCTAAATGGTCTGAATTCTTCGGCGGGAAAAGCCCCAGGTACTTCACAGCGGAGACTCTTATGTATGTGAATGTGTGATATTACAGATTACGCTTCATTTATTAATAGTTCTGCTGAATAAACCATTCAATTTCGCTACATGAATGTATACTTAAATAAGTCTTTTACATCTATTTAGCATACGTCCGTATTGCTAAATGCATCTGTATGTATGTATGGTTTTGGAACCGTCCGAGAGTACTAAGAGTTTCGTAGTAGGTTCCACCTGTGTTAGATAGAAGCTCATGTTAATTAGTCCCTAAATCGTATTTTATCACTTATGCAGCTTTTGTTTAGTCATCGTAGGCCAAAGTTCATGGGAATTAAGCACGAAAGTTAGTATGCACTCGCCGAATTATGTACCTAAACAGCAAAGTGTGAGACAAATAAATTTATACTGATAGCTAATTTCCATTCTCTTCCGTATACATACTATATTTACCATCCCCATTACACAATTTACATTCCTCAGTGGTTACACTAGGTAACAATTAATTGTACTATTTATTTTCACTATTTTTATGTGCACTTACAACCTAATAATAATTCAACGTAGAAATGTCGTATTCGGGTTTTTTTTAAATATATTACAAATTTAGAAGAGTCTATATTCGTGAGTTCCCTACAAATCATGATTTAAAGTGGGTAATTTCGGCTTTATAGTAAAGTTCTCCCTCTCCACTTCCTCCGCTAATTTTTTTCACTTTATAGCACGCGACTTTTTTTGGTCATCACCTTCCGTATGCGCCTCCCTCCCATAGACTCCCCCTTCCCCCAATACGTTCATGAGACGCCCCCTTCCTGCCCCCACCCTCCCCTTCCAGCTCCGGGAGTCGGTTCTTCCGCTTCCTGTTCCCATCCTCTTCCCACCCCCTGCACACGCTTCCCGCATCCGATCTATCTCCCTCTCATTCCCCCAAATTTTATCGCCTCCTCTCTTCTTTGTTCTAACCGCCTCCGCCTCCGGAGAGAGGGTGGGCGGGAGATGGAGAAACGTGTGTGTCGCGAGATTCCCGCGCGCGCCCTATCGGCCGAAAGACCCTCCCCCACTCGCCTCGAACTTGAAAGGGAGCCGTCCAAGATTGCGTGTGTGCATGGAACTTATATAGGGCCGCGCCATTAAGCTGGACGGATCCTCCTCCCTGCTCTTTTTGTCGACAATTCCTGATTTCTTGCTTTTCTCGTTTCCTCTTGATAACGTCCGTAACCCAAAGAGTTCGCGGCTTCCATCCACCCATATCCACTTCCCGTTTCCCCCTTCCTTTCCTCTTCCCGCCCTCCAACATTCATATACCATCTCCAATAGTATATGAATGTGGGAGGGCGGGAAGAATCTGTAGGGGGAAAGAGTGCCCCCCCCCTACAGATTCTGTGATAAGACGGCACGTCGACACCTTGTGGAAATGTGGTTCCTAATGACCACATTGAATTGGAGATTTCGAATTAACCATTATATCGTTGGTGCGTGCGAAAGTTTTCATTTTTCAGGGACATTTTGCCTACAAATTATGAGCACATGTAGGACGGTATCGTTTAGGACGTCTTGTATATTGAATACATACCGTAATAGAATAAAGACGTGATAGACAACAGGTGAGTAGCGTCTTGTGCTGTAAGCTGCCTGCCTAATAAATAGTCATAATTATAATTGCAAATTCATGTGAACCCTTCCAAAGAAACAGCCGGACTGTATGGAGCATCACATTATTTTCAACAAATAAATATATTTTCACAAAATGTTAATAACTCAAATGAGTCATATCGAGAAAACTAAGTTGGACTCCTTAGAGGGCGACCATTATAATGTATCACTACAAGAACCCATCGCACTCTTGTTATTCAACCTCTTCAATGCGTTAATAACACTATTTTACTAACTAGCAATTTCATGCACAAATTACCCAATTGATCGTTAGAAAAAAATCATTTCGCGAGGATGATGAGGAAAAACACATTCCAACCACTCCAATAAAGACCCAAATTATTTCTTCATTAACTTTAAGAATTACGTGGTTGGCGGGGGAGAAAACGTTCGTATAGTTTCTATTGACGGAGCTCAAATTCTTAATAAACAGAGAGTCGACGGAACGGACTGCGGAAAGCAAAAATCGACAATTGAACCATCTATGTCCCTCAATCGTACACAGGTACTCTAGAGAACGCCCATGATCCGCCAAAATGCTCCATAAGGATAGTGCAATGTCGAATAGTGCATGGTACACAATTTTAAGTTAGACTGGTTGTAATTGATGTGCCAAACTTAATAAAATGCATGCATTATAAAAACTATAGAACTATAAATAATCTTGAGAACCGAGCTCCTATAATCAACATGGTTGGTAGAAGCCGAGAAACCAACCCATAGGTAGGTTACTTTTCTTTTAATGCGACAAATAAATAAGGGGGTACGTCTCACTTTTACTAGCATAGATGAACGGTGATCATGATAAAAAGTAAGTATGTCAATTATTCGATGCGTGAAGCCAATATTATTCAGCTGTATCGATCTATCCCCCGTCGTTATTCGCAATTAGATTTCGCAATATGGTGCTCAAACTTAGTGGTAATGTTGAATTACCTACCTCCGTAGGTGATTCAACGGCTCGTAGATTTTCTCACTATGAATAATCTCAGCGCTCCATAAACGTACATATTTTTTTGTTCGTTTTAATCGCCGTACCTGATGCTCCACATAAATCTTTGTGATGCTGTTTCCAATTAAGCACGGGTATGAATTCTCTTAGCCGACTGCGTTCTTGCGCCTGTTATTTTTTCCCGCGCCTTACATACCTACCCCCCCCCGTCATTCACGAACTGGTCGTTAGCATTGCAATTGCTGGGTTTCACGAAGGTATCACATGACGTTTAACGATTCATGATAGATGAAACGCTCCGGCAAATTTTCTTGAAATTGATTTTATTGTGGTCGCCGAGTTGATTTACCGTTTATACAAGAGAAAACTCATTAATGCCGGTACTATTGGTGATGATCAATTCATTAAACATAAGAAATATTTGCCTTAAGAGATAATTTGTTCGCCCTACAAATGCGATGAGAAAATATTCAGCGCTTGATTATGAAATATGAGTGCACCTCAGGAGCAATGTCGAAAATTTTAGCGAAAGTCACTGAAAAAAAAACTTTTACCTCTAACCAAGACTTTGTATATCTTGCGCGTTTGCTAAAATTTACTTTCGTGACATTGTGGCTGGATATTCTTTAAAGACAAGTGGCTTCAATTAATACAGAAACAAATTTTTGTATTTAATAAATCAGTGGTCTTCATAAACGTATCAGAGCACAGGAAATTTACTCTTTTTATCGGAAGAAAGTATACCTTTGTTTTGTGTGTCATATGATTGAAATTTTACTGCAAATAATTCTGAGTAACCTCTCACTTGACAAGATTTTAGATAATTTTATTTTGCTTCCGGCTCTTTCTCTGCGCTTGAATAATTAAGATGTGTATTAGTTAGGTTTTCCTCTTTGTCATACCGATAAAAAAAAGCAAGTATATCACACTGTGCTGCTAGTTCACCGACAATTCGCAATTTTCATCATTATTATTCAACTAAATACACCAATGCAACAATTTCAGAGTGTAAAAATCATTCGCCTTGACTGGGATTAAGAGGACGCCTCGGTAGCTTAAGTGGCTAAAGCACTCGACCGGATATTGAGGGATCTGGGTTCGGATCCCAGTCAAGGCGAATGATTTTTACACTCTGAAATTGTTGCATTGAAATGCACATTAGCGGATGACTCCGTTAAAAGTTACTGTTGCGGCATCTCCCGCAGTTTCTTTGGAATTTTAAATACACCAAATTATGGTCGAGAGTTTTTATGCCACAAGGTTTCAGAGAATTTAAGGATAAAATAGAAATTGACAAAAAATATCTTTAAATTATTAAATGGGTGGAATGTCGGGATTTTGACAGGAAAAGATAACTTTACGCCGGAAGTTCCTATACAAAGATAAAATTGCTCCGGAAATGTGTAAATTTTTAGCCAATTCCAAATTGTATTAGAGATACTGGGCGAGTCTTAGGATTCGTATTTACGCTTACCACGAGGCTCAAATGAATTTTAAGAATTGGCTATTTGCATGATTTTAAAAATTGAGATTTCTGTGGTTTATTCATTGCTTGTTCACTGATACAATCATTTGGCGTCTTATGCATGTGTGTTCTGCGGTCTGTCTTTTTGCTGTTGTGTATAGAGGTTACAACTTAAACAAAAATGGACAAATTTAAACCTGGAAAATAGTTTAGCTTTGGCAATGCAATCGACGATTTTGCATATTTGTCCCTTGCCGAAAAAAAATTAAAATACAAGTCATACATTATAAATATCTTTCCATACTTTTTCATCAGTTGTATATGTAAGCCATAAATTTAACATCGTGAGCAAATACATATACAGCCATTTGTTGTTTTAATTATTCTAAATATTGCTTGTGTCAATTACAGTTTGACCAATAATGCACCATTTAACATTTTGATTTAGTTGACAAAAGTTCTTCAGGCTAAATTATTCCATGGTGTTATTGAATTAGAGTTTTAATTAAGAGTTTTTAATTCAATCGTTGAAATCTGTAACTATTGCAACTACTTTTCCAAAATTTTAATTATAATGTTCTATAGATGCATGACTCCACATGTTATTACGGTATGCTACATATAAATCATTCCACTCATAAGGAAATGAACAAGAATTCAGACGAAAAAGAGCATTGTGGCATCAGTAATCAACAGGATTAAAGTAGAGAATTTGATTTTTTTTGGCAAGATACGTGAAAGTTAATCTGAACATCACGGTGAAACCTCAGCCTTCCCTTGATTTTTATAGCCAGCGCTATCAAATTGGGTATTCCTTGCTGTTCCTTTCTTGCTTGCTTGCTTGATTTTAATGGTTGCCTAATGGTTGTCCCAGCGCCTTTCAAGAAATGTTTACCCTCCATCCAGAAAAATGTCTGTGAGCCAGGCGCGATGGGAGATTATTCTTCAATGACTCTGGCAACGCGTCTTCGAGACCGGAATGAATGGGTTCCCGCGGTTCAGAGCGCTCAAATAAAGCAACAGGTGGCACCCGTCGAATGGTGAGGAAAACATTCAACCCCCCTTTCCCTCATCCGTCCATCGCCCCAATCGAACTTCCTCTCTTTTTCTCTCCGCCCTAATCCCGCGCTTGAGTCAACGGTCACCGTCTCTCGCAACTTGCGTTTGAAAAAGAGTCAACCCACATTCAAAAGCAGGTGGGATGGGTAATATGTTCACCTCATCCTACTTCCCTTGCTCCCCTCATTTCCCACCCTCAACCACAACCTTCACCCTCCCCAACCAACCATTTTCTGCTTTGAAGGAATCAGAACTTAAATGCAAATGAATTTTCTCGCTTCCCTCACCTTTTCCTCCCCAAAAATCCCCCCCTGCCAACCCGTGCGCATCACCCACCTCGCTCGGGGTGTAACGATTTTCGGCGTCGCCCGTTGCTCCGTTCCGTTCATTTTCAACTTGTTTTCAAACGTGAAAGGAGAGAGTGCTTTGAAAGAGAAATAAACGAAAAAACCGCCGGAAGCTTGCGTGCGTCGTGTGTTGAGAGAGGGGGAGTGTCAGTGGGGGGAAGGGGAGCAAGCAAAGGGGTGTAGAAGAGTGAAGTGAGTCAACCCATTAAGGGAATAAGGGCAATCCCATACTGGGGCGACAGCTGTTGTTAATCCTGGCTTATACTATAATTTTGCGAGCGACTGGTCGCGATAAGTTGGTGGACACCTTTGCGGATGAAATACAGGCCCTCAACAATAAAACTCCTCAAGTGACCAGCCATTCCTTGGAAAGATCGTCAGTTTTTTTAAATTTTCCACTTGCATGTAAATGACAGTAAATTTGTATGTACACGACACGGTATAAAAATTGTTTCTATTTTACGCGCAAAGAAATATCTGAAACTTAAGGCATGCATTGTAGAGGTAAATGATTCAGGAGACGTGATTTTTTAAAATCACAACGGTTAAAATATAGGAAAGAGTGAGTGGGCCATAGAAGAACATAAATTGTATGTACCGTAAGAGGTAATGTCGAAAAAGTTAGGTAAGCTGCTTTGTTCGTTTTGAGAGGATGGACGAGAGTCGAACTAACACACAGGTCTATTTGAGAGAAATGTGAATGGTTTGAGAGGAAGGCATTGGCCGAGAAAGTCATGGGTTATTGTGGCCGAAGATACTCAATGAAAAGAAATTTAATTATTATCAAGATGAGAAGGTCATGTTAGAAAAAGTTAGAAAGCTGATGCGAATCCAAAAAGGCTTGAAGGTACAGGGCACTCAGGTGTATATTAACAAAAGTGTGTGCATGTAAGTCACCTAAAATATCTTAAAATCAGGCTTTATTGGAATTGAACTACACCAAAAAAAAGTGGTATGGAATATGCATTTACGTGATTTTCATTAAAATTGATGTGGATTCAGGGTTACATAAGAAATGCGGAAAAAAGATCTTTAGCAGCAGTATTCTGCTGTTGCAATTCTACCGCTCTTGAGAGAATTTTCCTTAGGGCCAAAGAAACTGAAGAGTTCTGAGATTTTGTTCTTTCAGTACTCTCTAAGTTCAGGTTGTTGCCTGTTTTGAATTTCTCCCCAACATCCGTTTCTCGTCTCTTACCTTGCCTAGGACGTGGTATATTTTCACTTCCATGTATTTAATTTTCTCAATTCTTCTCCACACCCGCATCTCTCCCAAAAGTTTTCTTTTATCCTCTTGCACCAACTATCAGGTTTCTGAGCCATTAAAATATTAAGATCCATATAAAAGTTTTCGCTTGTCCTTTCTTTACATCTCTACTTAACTCGTAAGATGCCTGCCGCCTCTTTGTTAACGCCTCTTCACCTAATGCAATTCTTCTCTTGGTGTAGTTACTACTCTACCCACCTTTCTCCAAAACACACTCCATATATACGAACCTTTTTTGCTAATCTACCATATGTTCTCCAACTTAATGTTTTGGAATCTTATATCCTTCGTTTTCGATGATTAATTGCCCATATCTGTCGTATTGATTCTTCAATTCGCTGAGCAATAATTGTAACCTGTGACTGACTAGCTATTATTGTATTCCCATGCCATTAAAAGCGCTTCGCTCTTCCTGAGCATCAATGAACCTCCATTATGTGGCAGTACTCCAATATTTCAATACACAAGGCGTGGCGTAATTCGTAAAATGGACGTATTGAAATCCATTAAAATCTCTCTGCAAGATGCAACTTTCGAATTAAGGATTTCCTTTAAAGCAAATAAAGTAAATATTAACTATACTAAAGAGGTACTCTTCTAGGATTTATGAAGGTGTGTTTAAATAAAAAACTGTATGAATGAAAGTATAATCTTGTCTTTCATTTAAAACGATTTTTTGACAGCTATAACATCGGCATACCTTAATCAAGAGGTAGGAAAATACAGCGCATTAAAAATATGTAATAGTTAAATACACGTAGGTGTAGTGTGATATAAAATCATATGTTATTAGTCCTTGTTATAAATTATAATTATTCATAATTATTTATCTTTGTCGGGCATAGATTGTCTCATCTTTTTCATTTACAGCACACATCTCCGTTTCTTAAAATTAACATAGGTCTTAATTTTGCATGCATTCATTATTTGTTTCCTATTTCTTAAAAAAAATTCAAACCAATTGTTGGATGCATTGAAATGTAACTGCTATTGACAGTTATACTATATATTTAGATCCGAATGTCATTAATTGTGAGGAAAATTCAATTGTTCCCATTAATGATATTCTTAATGATATAGTGTTTCTAATTGCATATCAATAGATATGACTGTTTAATAATTTGCATGAATTGGTAAAAACCATATTCGTTTAGAGCCCCAACGGCCATTGATTCAAGAGAAATTTTAATATTAAACAATTTATTAAGGATTTAGATTATTTTCTAACTTTGCCTGAATTTGAAAATAAACTCTTTAAAAAATAACTTGAAAAATGAGCTTCAAAGTCCAAATATTTTACCACACATGTTAGTTAGCGTCATTATTATCGCTCCAAGGCGTTCAAATCATCATACATATTAGTGCCTCATCCGCAGACTTAAACTGGCGTGAGTGAAAATTTTCACTCAGTTCAAATCTGATTGGAAGGGAACCAAAGGTGGGTGGGTGAGGGAGGGGGGGAGAGTGAACCAAGAATTTTCAAAAACTAAACGAGCCTCTAGATTGGGTTATGCGAGAAGCGTGACGAGGAGTGGCTGACTAGCGAGATTTATCAAGAGCACAAGCTCTCTTTTAAAAGTGATTCCCCCTCATTTCGGGAAAATCTTCCTCTGATGACCGAGTGAGAACTCGGTTTCCGGTCGAACCGACGCACCCAGCCGATCTTATCTCACGTGAAATTATTGCCTAAAGAACGGAATGTATAAAAGGGAACTAGATAACGAATCATAGGGGATGAGGAAACGAGCACGAGACTCGTGGGCACGATTTACGACATATGGTTCAGAGGAACACCATGGAGATGCGGCAGTTCGATGGTCTGCCCATCCTCCGCTGGGTACCGACTCACATTGAAAAAAATCAATAACCGAAATACAGTATAATCTTTCTTTTCCTGATTTCCACCCCTCATCCTTTCAATCCTTATTTCAAACAAGATTAAAATTTTGATTATGGAAACATCATATAAAACTTATTCAAAATTGCTTAAAAAGATTTCTATATTTTTTTAACACGTCCGTAATTGGAGTTATGCAGTAAATAAAATAAGATTTGCTCCTTCATTATAATTGCTGCTAACCAAAAAAACATAAAATCAGACACCTCCTGCTTTGTGATTTCCATAAGCAAAATATTAAACTATGCTGTAGTACACGCATCATTTAATGATGCAGGCAGAAACGTAAGAATGTAAGGGTACGTGTGTATGCTAATAAATATTTATGTTGAAACGTATAGCTATGCATAAAAGGCTTGGTACCCTAACACCCTCCGCCACACGTCCTTGATGCGGCTTGCGCTGTAATATTTTGATGGTAATGGTGTACCAGATCTTATCAGTACTGTTTAAAAACAAAAATAAATTGGCTCATAATTCACTAATTCTCGTTATGCATGCGACGATAACGATATAGAGTGTGTTTGGTGTTACTTCAAGTATCATAAAAATAGAAAATTATTCAAATATTTGTTCTACAGACCACCTGATCCCAGCTTAGATGTTATCTCAAAACTCATTTAATAAACTTCTAAACACTTGAACAGCCAGAGCAAATGTATATTTGTACCGGCGCCTTTATTATGCCGACAAAAAATAAGAAAATTATTACGTAGCCCTTTGGTGCACGATGCCTGTTTTTTTGCGACACGGAGGGAATTATAATGGCACCCGATTTTATTGGTAGATTTGACCACCGTGATTAAAAAAGAGAGAGATAGACACCATCACAGACAGATTCTTGTACTCCTTCCCTCTCGCGCTACGCATATAAGGCAAAATCGATCCCAAGAGCCCGAAAAAGTTCATTTAGGCAAATAATCAAATGCGTGATTTTTAAACAAAACGATAATTGTACAATGAGTATAGTTCTGCATGTATGCGCATGAGTGCGTTTTTATATGAGCTGACGTATGTTTAATTGTGTGTTTTGACTAACATTTCTGCATTTATGGCTGGTGCCTCAACAAACCCAGTCGCACGAACTTGCGGCGGCTTGAGGGATATTGTAGAAATATAGGTGTAGAAGGGTGCCTCGAGGCATTACCCGGGATCTCCCTGAGGTCAATAGACCAACGCCCCACCCCAATAGTGCTCAGCTGGTAGCCTGGTATTTTTTTATCTGGCTGTCAACCGCTGATTTTATTTTTTAAAATTATAATGCTTGAAATCTCGTATTGTTTTATATTTTAAATGAAAATAGTTAAAACAACAATGTCGCTATTAAAATTAACGTAATATCTTTTTCTTTGTTAATTTTTGTGACGCATGTTGGATTAAATTGATTCAAGTGAATGATGTAATTTCTATTTTCAAGACAAATGCCCTCAAGCTCGGAAAATACGATATTGGATGCGTTGATAGACACCCGTCGTGTATCTCTCTCTGCTCTTCATCACGATTCCCAAACCTCAGGTTTATGATGTAGGATGACGCATTTGCATTTCTTGTTATTCGATGACGGACATTCAACGACCACGCTTTTTGAGCGAATTCTCCCCCGCCCCTTTTCCCCTTCCGCTGCCGCACTGGTTTTATTTTTCTCTTCGTGCTGTCGCCGTGGCGGCGTCAGCCACGCCCCCCGCCCTACCGCTCCCGTGGCGTCCCCTCCCGTCGCGGTCGACGGGTCACCCTCTCCCCGCCGCGTCCACTCCGGCGCACAGGGTCGCGTGTGACTTCGCCCAAATCGGCTGAGTCCCTCCTCTTCTCATCCTCTTCCTCTCTCTCTTCCCCCCTCATGTCCATGGGATAGGCCCTTCATCTATTGTCCCTGGCCCCCTCCCAGCCGCTCTCACCACCCCACCCCAACCCAAGCTTAAGAGGGGCCGCGTACTTCCGCCGCCGGTAAAACGGTCACGCGCTCGTGCGTCGCACGACACGCACGCCCGCTCGCGTCACACGCCGCACCTATGCAGCGAGGTGGTGTCGTTGGTGAATGAACCGTTTACAATGAACGACTCCTCGCCGGCACTAACCGAATGAATTGATTCACGACCTTCATTTTATCAGTTCATGAAGAACGAGAACAAACGAGTTGAGCGCCGAATCACGTGATTAACGATGCCCGAAAACAGTCAGTAAATCAGTGTTTCCCAAAGCGGAGAGTAATTTTATTGGGAGGTATTATTACACAATATTAGTACACAATATTATATCAGAGCTTCGTTCATCAATATGCAAGAACGGCATTAAAATCTTTGATTCGACTTGGCGGGAATTTTGAAGGATAGTATTGAGAAACAAGTGTAAATCATTTGGCCGAAAACATCTGGGGCTATTAAACCAGTGATGTGTGAAGAATTCTCAATGCTTAGATGAACGTGTGATATTAAGAACATGGGAATGATCGGAAATATTGCGATTTTAAGCCTACGCTATTTATTTAAATGCATTGTATCATCAAATTAAGAAAATGTTTTGATTAATATATGTCATTAATGCTTGACAAAACGTTCAAATATTATCCCAAAAGTTAACTGACCATTATCATCAACTGAAGAACCTTTTGAGGAAATGCAAGGTTGAACTTTTTATGGAGGACATTCACTTGGTTACTGACTAATTATTTTACAAAGGATTTAAAGTGTGTACTATGGTTTAATGCTTTTAAGGCCAGGAACATTAAAAAGTTAAAAAATAATAAATTTGAATATCATGTACCATTTCTGTGTTCTCAGAAATATGAATAAATAGATATTTCGCATAAATCCATGATTCCGTGGCTATACCATTCATGTTCCACTCCGCACCAGAATTAGGGTGATCGCGGTCCGGTCATTTATTTTTGTTAATTCTGACCAATTGCTTCGTAATATAGCCTATCGAAAGATCATGTCATCAAAATTAACCGAATCATATGATTCGAATCACTGAAATAAATCGTAACTCCCGCTGTTATACAGCGACAGATTTCCGTCGTCTGCGGAAGCAAAGCCAAAGCCGTGTGTCAGCCACCCGACCACATCTCCCAAACCACATTCTCCCCCATTCTTCTAACGAACCCCATCCCCCTTTTCCACCGTTTCGTCGTTGAGCGGTGTTGACCTCTAGGGGCAACGGTGGGAACGAAATGAGAAGGATTTGGACGGCTCCGCGTGGGAAGCGACAGGTGCGAAAGAATGCGATTAATTGCCCTCCCCCTCGCCTCGCCTCCTCCCCTCACCCACCCTTCCTCGAACGCCAAATGGTGCGGCCTCCGTTTGCTTTCCAGTTCGGGAAATAGAAAAGGCAATGAAATCACGGTTATGGCAGCGCTCAGATGGGACTAGTACGCATTAAATCAAAGATGAGATCTAGTATAGGGAAACTAGGACTAACAAATAAAGAAAACATGTTGGAATATCTGCGGAGAATCATTAAGGAAACTATGGTCCATCAGACGAATAATGGGGAAATGCTATCTCTTAACTCAGGACTAGATACTGTTTCTCGTTGGCTACGGCTCACCTTGAACACACATCTCACCTCGCAGAACTTAGCCGCGGAATTTAGCATGATGGAAATACTAGCTGCCCGTTTGTGAAGAATCGTAATCAACGAACGGATAGTTTCAAATTATTATTGGGAGACCTAGATTTTTGGAAATACACCCTTGAATTTTCTTGTGATACCAAAATATTTTTGATTATCGGTATTCTAACGTTCAAGCTATGTTTATGATGGACGAAGACTGAACAGCAACAATATTCTTTGACTTTCCTAATAAAACACAACGTGACATCCGACGCTACATGTATTTCTTCCGCTATTCCGCGTACTTATTTTCTTCATTCATTCCGTCCAACCTGCTTACCTTTTTCCTTCTTCCCCGCTTGCCTAACGTCCTGCCATCCATCACTGTTATCAACATCTACATCTGCATGCTACTCTGCTAGCCACCTCTGGGACATTTTGCAGGGGTAGATTGAACACCAGGCATGCAGAATTAATAGTTAATTTTTTCTTGAAATTTTGTTAAAATATATGTGTAAAATAATTTAAATAATGATAACTCTAGGCATATACGCTTTCGGTTTCGAAGTGAAATGTAATTCTCTACGTATATGAGAGGATCTGTTTGTAAGAAGAGAGACGGCCTATTACCATCCATATTTTCGGCCTCCTTTGTAGTTCTCAGAAAATCCATTTTCCTCTCACACCAATACCTAGCACGTCATCATTTGTTTTCCTTTATGCTCATTTCACCTCTTCTATCGTTCGCCAAGCGTGAATTTCAAAATTCTCTAATCTACGCTTATCATCTTGCTTCAACTGCCACGTTTCCGCGCAATATATCTGCAGTTACCTAATTCCCCGCAAGCCCCCGCAAGGGTGTGTGGCGGGAGGTATTAGGTCACCACCCGTAAAAGAGAATAAAACCACATGAGAAGCTAACAAATCCGTGCCAATCTACACCCACAGAAGTTTACATATTCATGCAAAAACCTTTCTGTCCCACACGCATGCAAATGCATGTACTGTCAACTAACGTAAATATGCACCAAGAATATACCTTATAACTACGCAGTGTTTGATCTTGTCCTCACTTGAAAATCGAATATTTTTACTACAAAACCATACAGAGATTTTTACGAATATTTTCTTAACATTCTTAGTCAATTTTCCTGTCATTAGCTCCTTCTTGAGAAAGCCTCTTTGCCTAACGACATTTTTCTTCTGATGTCCAAACTTCTTTGACCATATTTGTCCCAACCACGGACAAGATACGAGAACTACTCCACCGGCTCTACTTTATGCCTACCTATTTGAACGTTTAACTGAATTATTACATGATTTATATGGGCATAAATGTGTAATGTGTTGAAGTGTCATTGTACTTGAGTAAATATTATCAAATGCTTGCATGAACTAATAGTTTTATATGCATGGCTGGTGCTCACCTTGTGCCCTTGTGACGGATTGCTGGGTATTGAACAGATGCTGACCCAGAAGCATAATTAGCAGCTACTTTCACGCCCTTAGTAACTTCAGTCGTGTGACTTCTCGAATAACAGATCTAATGATCCCGCGAAAGGATCTTCTACGAGTACTTTTTAATAACACAGGATTTCAATTGACCGGGGATTCCCAAAACATAAGGAAACCGCCAATCCCAGGTTCCCGCCACATAAATACCCATTAACTCTTGTAGTTGCTCCTCGGATATTTTAACACTCGTGCTACTTGTATGAAAATAATCTGG
Source organism: Hetaerina americana (assembly GCF_022747635.1). Taxonomy (NCBI): domain Eukaryota; kingdom Metazoa; phylum Arthropoda; class Insecta; order Odonata; family Calopterygidae; genus Hetaerina; species Hetaerina americana. The sequence continues at coordinate 71,681,765 of NW_027286985.1, forward strand.
GTATAGTTTAATTCGTTAGAATATTCTTTTATGAAAAATAATAAAAGATATGAAAGAAAATGATAGTAATTAAATGGTCAGAACGCAGTATGTTTACATTTGCATTAAAGGAATGGGACTAAGATATATGTAATTTAGTATTGATAAAGATATGTGTGCAATCTTTTTAGTTCCCTGGGAAATGTGTTTGGGAAAGTGTTTGCTGAAAGAACACGAATGGTGGTATTGGAAAGATTCTTTGTGGTGCAATGCGGTTTGATGCCATGAGATTAACGGATGAGTACGGATCAGATGTACTCCACTTGAGATATTGCTTGACAAATAAATTGATATTCACCAGGAAGTGCTATTTAGTGACTGAGAACTGGCAAACAAAGTAGGGAATGTAGAGGAAATTTAAGAAAGGTTTTGAGCGAATATGATGGGGGAGAGGAGTTATTGAATGGTATATAAGAAGCAGAGTATGAATATAATAAGGCAAGCATAGGGGTTAATTGGTCTTATGAAATACCTAGGTAGTGGTAATAAGGGAAGTAATGAAGCGAGAATGCGCAAGGAAACCCGAATTGTTCAGTTTTGTTTAATAAAGATTCACTGTATGCGTGAATATTCACCCGTTCTTCTCTACCCAGAATTGACAATGATTGATTGACAATGGATGGATGAAAATTCAAAAGATCGATCTACGGAGGGCGCTTAATAAGTACAGGTAGGCAACAAAAAGAATATAAATTTGGGTAAAAATCGCCCAAAATGAGAGTAGTTGTTTGATTTTTATAGTTAAGAGAAATTTTGAATTATAGAGAGTTTAAACGGTAAATATTAAATAGGATTTCGAGTTTTCCCTGCTATGCTATGAGTGAAGTCTTCGTGGAACTTTCGCTGTCAGTTGATCAGATACCGTCTGCCGGTAGCATATCAGCTGACTCATCGGAAGATCCGCTAAGATTTCATTCAAGGTGTAATTGTTGAACCAAGGGATAATTTATTTGATCCTAGCCGTTTCTTTACGAAACATGTCAGAATAGGTAAGGAGATGAGCGATAGTTGGCAGTATGGGCTTCGTGGCATGTGAAAAATATTGTAAAATACAAGCCACCCAGTTAGTATTCTTCTGTTAATACCACTTCATTTTGGATATGCTTGCAGCTTTAACATTCTCTAATAGCACATGCAAATCTATACATTGAGCATTGTTAAATGCGATGGGAGATGAAGTGGCTATGAATTTTCTCACTTCCCATTACCTTATCGCGAATGATATTCCAGATGGAGACCGATTTACTAACGGAATTTTTAATGAGTTTTCAGCTATCCGTATATAACTCACTAGTAAAGATCACTTCTAACTCTTCAAACCGTTCGGCTATTGACCTATGAAACATAGTCCGATAGCGTATTTCTTTACCTGTAACCTCTTGCCGATAGCAAATTTCTATCTCACTGATTCTACCAGTTCTCATCTCCCTATTCGAATTTCAGCTTTGCTCTAATTGATGGGTGACTCAACTCTACGTTAGCCACAATGACAAAAACACTGTTCATTAATATGAGGAGATAGTGAGACTGAAAGAAAATTTTGGATCCCAAACGATTAATTATAACTTTATTTTAATGCTATTTTGCTATAAAGAGTGACTTATCGAGTTGTGATCTATACTTTTCTACATTTAGAATAAACGTACAATTAGAGTAAAAGCCTTGGATATGGGGTTCTTAAGGAGTGTCCTCTTCTCTTCTAATCTGTACATGCCCTTGATATTCCTCGCGTTTATCTCTTCCAGAGCTCACGTTTTTCGTAATTCGTCCCTGACCTCCCCCTATACTTCTTTGCTTTCATGGTTACCTCTACTGCAGTATCAGAGAGCTCTTTGACGTATGCTGTGCCACTTAAATCCTCCTCTTCTTGTTCGTGCTTTTTTCTTGTGAGAGTCTTCTTTCTTTACACAGTCTTTGAAGAACATTTTTATCATATATCTTTTACTCTTATCACCACATTTCTATCACTTAATAGACTCACTCAAACCTCCTGTGTCTATCCACCCATTGCTGCTTTCGATCGTCAGAAATAGACATCCAAGAGTAATACAATTTCTACCAATATCATCATGGTAAGTCATATTATTATAAGCTTCTGAAATTAAAATATTTAATAAATACTAATATTTATCGAGAGCCCTCTGTAGAATTTCGTACACACAGTGCTCATGTGGTATCTTGGGAGGAAAAATTCTCCCTGCCGAGGCTTAAGGAATTTTATGCCCTATGCCAATGACATGGAAAGTGAAGCAATTATTACGTCATTCCCATGTAGCCCATTGTTAACGGCCGGATGCAGGCATTTAGGGGACTACCCTAAGGTCCCTTATTGGGATGAATGGCTTAACAATATAGTAATTTATTGATCTACGTCTGGAGTTTGTGATTTTTAAATGCTTCGTGTGTATTTTTTTACTCTTAGTTATTATTAAATTTCTAATTTTTATCTAGGAACGACATTTTATGAGGTAACTTCAAATTGTAGACCGTATACCAAAGTAAATAGCAGTATATAATTAAAATAATTCATTATCTATGTGCTATCTCAAGCATGAAGTTCATTTACCAGGCAAGGAACTCTGGAAAATATCCCTTATTACATTTAGTTGTCGGAGCTCAGTTATACATTATCAAGCCCGTTCTCTGTGAATTCGGTATCATAATAAGCTCATTTTAACGATCATGCCTGGAGGTCCCCAGGATAAATTCCCATCTGTAACGCATTTCCACTCGATGCCCTGGAGAAGCGAAAGATCTCTGAAAAATTCTCCACTGTGGGAATCCTAACTCGGAACCGCGATGTGGGAATCCAGGGCATGGCTGCAACGCACCAATCCAATACGTGCTTCATGCATCCGTCCAGTTCAAGCTCGGCGTACATTCCGCTCACGCATGACGGCCGTCTTCGGTGGCGAACGCGACAGCGGTCCAGTATCTTCCTCACGGTCCCGCGTACTTATCTGCGTCACATTTTTTTCGAGGAAGAAACTGGAGGAACGAGCGTAAATAAAAGATGAAAGAACGCAGTGATCCTCCACATAAGAGAAGAGGCGGTACTGCTCCTCTCTCGCGTCTGTCGGAGCCATTGGCTCGATATTTGAGCTCACGTACTTGACCTCCCCGCAGCCCCGGTCCGATAGGGTCATCTCGTTCTCTCGTCCTCGTCGCCGCCGCCACATTTGCCCCCTCCTCCTCTACTCGCCCCCGTCCTATTTCTTTCCCATTTCTCCCCATCTCTCTCTCTTTCCAAAGCCCCACCCCCAATCCTACCCTTTCTCTCCATCGTTCTATTCCCTGCCCTCCCACCCCCAGCCTCTGAACCCATTTCTTCGCCGCTTTTTAGGTCTCGAGCCCCGCGACCCGTCTCCCACGGTCGCCAACTGACGCATTTCCTGAAGTGGAAATATTTTCCCGCTCCACATTTTTCCGAGAGCATGCTTGTGCATTCTGAATCTATGTACATATACATCCTACTCACCATGACCTACACACTTTAAAAAAAATACTGTAACTTTATAAACTATTGAAGAATTATTTTGTCATAAATTGTACTAATAGCATTAAAATTTATTAATCTTTGTTTCAAACAGCTTTCCCTAGTTAACAAACTGTGCTGAAAATTTCCAGTTGAATATTGGTAAAATATTTCCTGTAAGATTAGGCAAATAAATGCATTGTTTAATATCTTTAGAATGAAACGGAATAGAAATATTTATGTAGAGTATTGTCAAGCGGATATCTTTGGCGAGACGAGAAGAAAATTTTCAAAATTATGGTTAGTCAAATTTTTACAATTTGACAAATTACCAGATCACAATGCCAATCAAATACATTTTATTATACTTTCCAATTAAAGATAAATATGAATGCACATACTATTACTTTACGGGGTAAAATTCTAAGTCCCTCTGGTACCCTTGTGAAGCCGTTCAGTAGGTGGATTCCCTGAGATCGGGTGTATGTCTATAATTGATCTATACTGCATCGATTCCGATCTCGAGGCATTGATTTGGCTGGTTATCGTACTACCTTAAACCCCGCTGCCGTTTTAGGAGGATTCGTGAGGACCGGAAGATTTTGCTTGGGCTAATTATTAATTGGGCTAATTAATTAACTATCTACTATTCTCCTTTAATTCTTAAAGGCTGATATTTCGTTATTCCTTTCCTGTCCTTGGAAAATGCCGAAAATAGAAAGCAAATATGGTACACTTCCTAATCATTTACGAAATATCGTAATGCAAAACCTTGAAGCATCTACCGCTTATTTTGGACAAAGATAAATGATACTCTAGTGATTGAGCTTGTTAGAAAGCCATGGAGCTCATTTGAGTAAGCGTACTCCAAAGAGAACTCGCTTCTGGTGTGCGTTTTGTAATTCCTTGTTTCGTTTCCCCAATTCCACGTTTATTGATTATTACAAAACTTCAATAAATTCTATAAATGAAGAACGACCTAATAATATATTATACCTGTTGATTAACTATAGATCCATGCTAATTTGACGTACGTATGGGATGTTAAGTGCTTCTATCTGAATCCTCAATATTTATTCGAAGCAGACCGCTCTTCGTTGACGACACAAGTATATAAAATTTTGTTTAAAATATTAGTGCAGAAAAATAAAGAAAGGACTCTCACATATGTAATTTTGACGTTTTGACGGCATGGCCGTCATCATCAGAATTTTTATCTATGTTTAAATATTTAACCAACGTTTATATATATATATATATATATATATATATATATACATATATATATACATATATATATATATATATATATATATATATAAACACACACATTCAAACACGAAAACCCGCCACATGACGAAAAAATATTCATTCTGATGGAAAAAATGTAAGGAAAAGTGATAGGAACACATTTAAAAGAGATAGGAGCACAAAGACGAACACAGGAGACATAAACATGTATATACACATTATATATATATATATATATATATATATATATATATATATATATATATATATATATATATACACAGGATGTATATATATGGATGTATATGTATACATATATATTTAGTGAATAAAATAAATGAATCGTGTCACATTGAAGTACATTTGCCTAATCCATTTATAAGCAGCAAATCTTATAACACAAAGGTTGAGGTAGGAGCCTACTTTGACAACCCATTTTCAAAGCATGAACTGAGGGTCGAAGCCTGCTGACCAATAGTTCTTATAGTCTCGAGTCAGAGATCACTGCTCAGTATCTTGCAGGAAAAAGTCCACAATTTATTTCGTATTCACGTAACTTTGGCGGATTTTGGAGGGAATCGGGGATTAGTGGATAGAGAGATAGAAGCGGGGAAAAGATTGAATGAGTCGGTTAAGGACGGGGAGAGAGAGAGGGAGAGAGGAGACTGGAGATAAGGAGATGCGCTGAGGGGGCAGCCGATTTGGTCGTTTGGCCGGAGATGAACTCCGCGGATGACCCGTGGTGAGGTCGTCGCTGGTGTGTGTCCGGAGTAATGGCCAACGTTCGGTCGATGGGTGGCCCAGCACGCGCTTGACCACGTGATTCCTCGCGAGGGTCCCCTATCTCTGCCCCAGTAATATCAACCGCCGCAGATATTTTCTATCCATTTATTCCGACACGTCTGTCCGATCAAGTACTCAGAATTAGAAAACTGAATAGCGTACACGGACGGTTTACTACGTTTCTCTTGATCGATCAGTGGCGTGACTTGGGGCGCTCTATATCTCATCAATGCTATACTCAAAGTTCGTTCAATCTTTCAATACTTTTCCTGATTTTGAATAATCTTTGGCGCAAACGGTAAGACCATATGAACAAACATTTTACGACCCTCGGAGATTCGAATGATGCGTGTAAAATACTATTTCCACAATAATCATACGGTTTTACGCAATATTTGCTTAGAGTCCTCCTAAATGGAATGCACGTAGATTGAAAGTCTATGAGTTATTCAGCTTGTAAAAGCAAAATATTTGTTATTGAATGGATACCTACATGTATTGCCTCCATGGACGAGTCAATGCTGCTAGTAAAATATCTTTATTGACCCCATAAAAACGAAAGCCATAGAATTCTGTCAGTCCTCAATAGAGCAAAGATTACATTATTAGCAGAAAATGGGAGCAAAATCTCAGAAAGGGGAAAGTAATTTATCATCTATTAAACATAAGGGAAAAGCTACAGAAAAATTGATAAACTCTCATCTATATGTCTGCTTTAATCATTAGCACTAGTTTAAGATCCTGTCTTGGGTTCTTGGAGAATGTTATTCGAGGAGGTCACACAACTGAAGTTACTTAGAGCGTGAAAGTAGCTGCTTGTTTTGTATCCACGTGTATATTTCTTCAAGATCCTAGAAGGCTCCGCAAGGGCATGTCTTTCAAAGTTAGTCACCACCTTAATGTCATAGTTACTTCCTATACCTAAGTTTCGAGATTATATTTGAAAGAATGAACATTATTCTGAAGTGATTATACATATGAAAATTTCAAGTTTTAGAGAACCATGAATTCTTGAATTCATTAAGTATTATATAAGGCAGTTCCATGTACGCCAGTGATTACTTGAATTTCGCCATAAAAAACTCAGTGTTGATCGTATTCACCTGGGAAAAATTAAATTTTCTCTTATATGCATTGATTAAATTAATTGACATTCGCTTATCACAATGGAATGCAATTGTGTTATACACCTATCCACCCCTCAGCAGGGTCTATAGGTCACATAACTGTAGACACTCCCTTCATTATTTTTGTTGATGTACTTCTATTTAAATTGATAAATATCAATAAATAATCTTGTGGCTTAACCGGTGTTGGAATCCGTACCTCGTTGCTTCACCAGGTTTGCTAAACCAATTAGCACATAATCATAGCATGACGATTTTTATGCTATCATTGGAAACTTGATTTAAAGTTTTGAATGAATTACGCTCTAAATACAGTCATAACGGATGGCTGTCATGAATCACGAACTATTTTATTGGGTAATTTTCTCAGGTTTTGAAATGAGATAATAAACAATATTCCATTTTCCTTCCCAGTATTTGCTGGTCGGTTGCCCCGGCCTGTAGACCTGCCGATGATCATTCAGAGATCCGAATCCCTTATTGGTCCACTGAATTTTGCATGGATAATGTCCACAAATTTTTGGTTGATGTGAAACATTTACAGTGACGTGCCGTCCATCACATTGGGTAAGCCAGTATTCCCGTTTGGTGCTGGGGGAATGGATTCTAGAGAAACCGTGGCCTGACCGTATACGCAGCGGTTCCAGTCTCCGCTCGGCGTCACAACCGAAGCTAGAGCAGCGGTTGTGGTAGAGAATGAGGCGGGGGCGTCTTCGGTGAAGCAGGTTCCAGCAGGGAAGGGGGAGAGACTGTGGAAGGCCCTTTGTTACCCCTCGCGTTTCTCCGGGCCGATTTAGGAGATCTCGTGGGGAGGCGGCTGATGGATTGACCGGTCCTATGGCGAAGAATGGACTCCACTCTCCCCCTCTTATTTCGCGTCAAAGCCCCTTCCATCCCTCCCGCCCTAGTCAAGGGGGCGGGCCGGGGCCTCTTTTACTCTTTGTATCTTCGGTAGTTGATCTCTCCCCACGCGAGCAAGATCGCCCAAACTTTTTTTTAAGTTGTAGGTGGACCATGGCGGTGGCGGCATCTTCGGACGAGATGCAAACGGGTGGAAGTAGTAGGGGATCAATTTATGAAGGCTGCGGGAGCGCCTCTTAGTGGGGCCCGTGCTGTTCCCCCAAGACGAATGGGCACCCGCCTTCCCTATCTACCTCGTCACTGTGCCTCATTTCCCCGTCATAGTCTCAACCACATTTATGAGGAACTGTTCACAGTATCGAAGAGAGCAGGGCATATCTTGGGCCAGTTCCTCTAGGGCCCTCCTGCCCCCCTTCGGCTTTATAACCTTGGCGTACTCGGTATCAGAAAGCGTGCGTTCCTCGATTTATCTGGACCGTGTCTTTCAATAACCGCATGGTTTTAACTAGATTGCAAAAGTGCCTCAGGGCAGTTAACTACGTTTCAATAGGAATTGCTTATTTTTATTAAGGCGCCTGGTTATATTTCTAAAACTGTAAAATGCCAACCCTCTTAATTTCGATTCACAGTTTCACGTATGATATTTATTGAGAATTAGATTATATTAATTTTATCTGTGAAAATGTGTTGCAGTTTCAGTGTTTTCTGCACGTTTTGAAAAGTGTTGGATCTTTAGTATAATTTTTAATAGTGAATATTTGAGGTTTCATGAGATAATTTTTCAAGCGCTGTTACCATCCTTGAATCGAAACAAATATTCATTAGTAAAATATGTTATGCTTATAACTATTTTTAAACTCTAGATCCTAAAGTTTAACACGCACAAGTGATAAATGCTTTCTCATCTTGAATTTCTAAGGATTATTCTGCTTGTTTGATGACGGATCACGACTAATACGTACATAAAAATAAACTAATCGAAAATTATAGAAAATAATCAATTTCTACAAATTGGTATGCAACTTCAGATTTTGAAATCCTCTTGTATATATGGGCTAAACATTAGGTAACAAACCTAATGAAGTCATATCCTTAAGGTGTAATATTTTAAACAAATGGATTTATAGCTTACTTCAGTAAAAAGGTAAATGTAATTATTATAATTGTGGCCGGGCGAGAAATTTCTGTGCTTATAAATAGGGCTTTCTATTGAAAGCTTTTACAGTGTAAAATGTAGGTTTTATTTGTTCCAACTGCGTTAATTCGATGTTGAGTCTATCTGGTGCTAATAAAATTATGCTAGCATAAAAATAATTGGTCTTTAAAAATTAATTTAAGCGTGAAAAGTTATACAGTGGAATATACCATAAGTTAAAAGATAATTATGCAACTTCGGAAAACTGATTATAATTTAAGAATATTATTGGTAATTAATCTTGAGTACTGTAAAATCAAAGGATTCAGTATTTCTGTTTTTTGGGTGTAGTGTAAAGTGTAGTGTAATTCTTAAAGGCTTTCAATCTATGAAACATATTTTTCACGCAGTGGTAGCATTTGTGTGATTTAAAAAAAAGATGCATATTATTAGGCGTCCATAAACTCCCCTGCTTTTTTCTATCATATCTTAAGTTTTCATTTTAGACACGTGTCGCTGTGCACGCGCTGTTTTTTCCGCGGAGGTGGTGATGTCGAATTATTTACGAAAAAATAAAACAACCACAATACACCTCCCATGTGATCCGAAAGCCAGATTTCACATAACAGAATCGGGGATTCCCGCGAAGCAATTAAAAGCACGCACGCGTGGCTTACTTGAACGAGGACAATTGACTTAGTTGTGCTCTGCTCATTCACTGAATCCGTGGTTGTTCTGCGAAGTTGGATCTGCCTCGCTCGACTGCGGTTTGGCCTTGAAGAGCATTTCATCGCGATTTACGGGCGTAGCGCGTCGGCCAAACAGCTGATTGGAGGAATGCGTTTGCAAGGGGCAAGAATACAATTAGGGAAATCAATCGAGAGAGGTGGGACGCTTCATTTCCATGCAGGAATCCGTGAAAATTTACTTATTACTCACCTTACACCCAACGCGTTTTTAAATCGCCTAAAGCGTGCTTGGAATATTTTCATATTTAACTCAAGCCACAATATTCTATATGCCTGTGTTGTCTTTATGTGTGTCTTTATTTCGTCAATCGGTTGCTGGGAAGACTGGGCTTTTGTTTCAGGGTCATAGCCGTAGACCCATGCCTCATCCTTAGTTACAACGTTTTTTTAGGAAACCTGGGTCATCGTTTGTGGCTTGGAGTAAGTCCCTTGCAACACGAACAGCTTGACGCCTCCGAGATAAAGATGATGAGACGAGGGAGCTGATGACCATTCTGAAAAAGGACTTTGCCGATTGTTTCAAAAATGGGAGAGGCGCTGGGATAAGTGTGTGAGGCCCCAAGGGTAGTGCTTCGAAGAGGACTAAAACATCAGTGTTCCAGGTACATTGTCCTAGTCCTGTAGGCTAATCATCTCAAAACATTACATCATGGCTGAATAGTTTCCGGACAGATCTCGTCTGTGCGTGTATAAGTATATATGTATTTGAACACACACACACACACACACACAAAAGGATATTAAAATTTGATTTAACCTCATGCTATATAAATGAGATTTAAATACCCTTAGTATAAACGAATGGGCAAAGTTTAAAACCTTTAACTAATTCTCTCTCACTCTTCCTTGCATACCACAAAGAGTATTCATATGTATGCTTTCATGCTTATAAAGTATGAATTGTTCGTCATCATTTTTTCAGTGAAAACGTACTTCTCTGATTCACGGCATCGTTTCTTATCTGTTGGCGATTTGCATTACGCACAATATCTCCTAATCACCGATGTGTAATTGGATCAGTACAGGCAATATTTTAAATCCTCAAATTTGATACGCGTCTCAAAGGCAATTAATATTGCCTCTTTGTATAATACTGGTGTGCAACGTATATAGAGTGGGAATTGCCAAGTATTATCATGCTGCAACGGGAGGAATATTATAAAGGTGCCGTCATTGTGATTTAAAGCAGTTTGAAAGGCTTATTTAGATTGCTAGAGTTATAACGTCTAAGTCACAAATATTTTGGCAATTTTGTTTAAAGTGGAAACTGCGTCCGCAAAGTATCTAAATTTCAGATTATTCCTGCATGTTATCTTGTTAAAGAGTGCATGGGTGGGATGTTTGTTATTTTTGAAACTTTCCATGCCACGAAACATGTATGTAGGTATGCGTGCATACACATTTATAGAAAACATACACGCACATAGACGAAACAGATCAAATTTGTGTTGCAATTTTTGGGTTGTTAACCCTACTTTTAGTCAACTAAGTAATTACTACATAAATACACAGTTTCATATGTAGCGTTTTCTTCATACGAAATCCTCCTTTATTTCGACGTACGATATATATTAGCTTTATTAGTAATTTACCTCTAATGATATGATAACCCCAAACGTGGCTTTGGATCACTCTCTGCCAGTCCCCTTCTATCGGTGGCTCGTTGGGTAACATATTAATGAATTATTTGTTTCTCTCGCACTCTTCGAAATCTAAGGTGAAAAAATTTAACAAAATGTCACAAACATTATTTTTCCTTTATATTCATGACGATTTTTTGACGGCAGAAAAGATGGAAGAGACTCGCCAAACCTCAGATACATTTTGAGTGGCTACATATATTTGATATCAACCACCGATACTGCAATACCTTACAACCTTTCCTAAATTTGAAAAACGACGAAACGATTTATTTTGTGAGGACGGTTTGTGGTCACCAGACGACATAGGGAGACTTGACGTAAAATCATGATTCTTTCTGGAATCGTAGTGTCCGTGACGGAGAGGTGACATTGATGTTCTTCCTGCCGCACCCATTTGTTTCCACGTGTGAGCTTCCACGCGGCTGCCTCTGAATCCCATCCCCTTTTTCTCTCTCTCTCCCCTTTTTTTCTTTCTCTCCCATCACCTTGGATAGACGCCCACGGTGCGGAGGCGCAAGCGATTGAGGTTTAGCGAAACGTCGATGACTCGCTATCGAGCCGGTTTGATGTCAAGGGCCAAGGCTCCACCGTGACTGAAAGATGAAGTGAGGGGACTTAAGTGGGGAGAAAGGGGAGAGGGAGAGAATCTATTCGAGGAATGCAGCGAATAACCGCAGAGGACAAAAATTCTTTAACAATAACAAGTGATAATAGTTTTCCGTCACATGTTATGGATGATGTGGACAGATTTTCAATGGCTATCATTCTTCTCCCTGTATTTTGATGATTCCGTCACTCGTCACAAGCCAGGACGGGCATTTTTTGTTTGGTGGTTTTCTTGCGTCGGAAATGTTAAGGGTGATAGTCGAGTGTGTGTAGTTCATACAGCATTGTAAATGTGTTTAGACGGGGATTCATTCAATGAGGCGACAGTAGATTTTCATGAAGAAGCTCGTTTCCTGATAGAGTTTACCTGCCTCATGATCCCTAGTAGGGCATTACCTTAGTAGAAACATATAATGCATCACATTTGAATTATTTTTCTGATATGTTATTTTTCATATTCTTCATTTTAGCCTTAATTTAGTTAAATTCTTGTATTAATCAATTAAAGGGACTCTTTCCTTGACTTATTACTGGTTTTTCCCAGAGTTTACCCAGCATTTAAAGGGATCCATGATTATACTTTATACTTTAATTAATCATGATATTACACCTTCATTTGGAAGATTTTTGTGACTGATAATTCACTGCAAAGCTTAGAGTTTTTACCATTCATTTATGTTTAGACGGGCTAATAATTTGAGATGGGTTCTCCATAGCCCTTTCATTCGGGGAGAACTTGAAGAGCAATACGAAAAATGTGTCTTAATATCTTTTTTCCGGCACTATTTCCTTAGCCATCTCATACTTTATCGGCTCTTTTGCTATATATCTCTTACTCAATTCACTTTATCATGCACGTATCACAGGCGCAAATATTCACTTGCTCTCAGTATTTCTTCCATTTTCTTTGCTTGGTTTTTTTCGAATTTCTCATGAGAATTGCATATGACGTTGACCATACACACACGTATACTTTCTCTGTTGGCTTTACTCTCTTTTTGACTTATTGCTTTCCTTCTCCACACCCAGGTCTCAGAATCCTTAATAATTTGCCCTTCGTCTTACTCTATAAACGAGGTTTATGACCATTAAAACGGAATGGTTCATATCAGAGTTTTGATAAACCAAATATGTTATCAATCCCCTCCACTTTCTAAAGGATTATTTTCTTCCTTAATTCCTTTTATGATTATCTTAAGTCCCTTTACTTGTACCGTTCTTTCTTATTATATCGTACTCTTTTAATAAAAATCTATCATCCTTACTTGTTGAGAATCTCATAACTTTATTCTGAAAGTTTGTTTTCATATTTTATTCGTCATATTGTTTCTGTATGGATAGTAATGTCTGTAGGCACCTAGCTGTCGGGTTAAAGAAATATCTCTTGCAGGCGATATTGATTTAGTTACATCCCAGACCACAACCCTTACTCCAAAAATTGCGTAAATATTAAATAATTCCACTGCATCGGAGGAAATATAGAAAAAAAAACAAATTCTAGTTTCCCTCCTTATTTACCACTCGGCAACAAATTGTCCTTACGCTACCCTTTTTTGTGCAGTCTGACTCATGAAGAGGTCTAAAGTGTTTAGTTTCGACGTTAACAAATTTTGAATCTTTCATTTAGTAAACCATTTGAGTTTCTTTTTTCATTTTATTTTAAAATAATTTCCTACGTCCACAGAGCTGATTTTTCCATAGCGTTCATTGGGTCTTGAAGCTCTTCAAAATTATATTCCACAATGATTAAGCTTTTTCTATTTCACGATGAAAAACCAATCTCCTGTCCCCGAAATTAACTTAAGGTATTGAAAATGTTTAACTCTACTTCTAATTTATAACGTCAGGCATGAATCCTTTGAGTTGATTGAAGTTCATTTAGGGTGTTAGGGAATAAAATTTGAAAATGAATACGACAGTCGTCTCTGGGACGGTACAGCGTAGGAGAGCCCAGCTTCTGAGGAGTGAAGTTAGGGGTACAATCCTCTTGAGTAAACCCTAACCCCTACCTTCCATGCTTTGTACTTTCCTTAAAAGGTACCCCTGTGTGTTGTTTGTTTCGTTTTAAAGGTCTTGTGCTAAAAAAGTACGTTTATGTTTTCATGGGCATAGAAATATACTCTTGATATGCTAAATATACTTGTGAGCAATGGTCCTTGTCTCTACCGATCAAGGAGGGACTCAAAAGTTGAGATTTGCTGCAGCTTTAATTAAAATAAAGTCCGCGATGCTCTTTTACCCGCAAGAGGACTTGAGTCTTAGAATCTCCCCAGATCTCCCTTTTGCCCGTTCTTCCTCTCGTGCTGCACTGCTCGGGGCGGAATTCCTCCAGCCGGTGCGCGCGCGCCCTCCCTTTGACCACGATGCCACCGCAGTGGGTGAAGGATAAACTCAGGTGCACCAACACCTTCCCGCCCTCTTCCAAGTCCCCTGAGATCGCGCGGGTTTTACGTTTGGTGCTGCATAAATTTAACCGGCACAATGCATATTCATCCCTCACTTTTTTCACAGATTTATGCTCCTTAATATCCTTAATACGTTGATAGGCGATGTTTGGATACAGCAATAAATCATTCGAAGAGCTCCCTTTGGGTCCCTCCCACCCTCGCTCGCTCCTTCCCCCGCCCCTCACGTCCTTTCTCTCGTGGCTCCTTCCGCGCCTCACCCACTCCCGTCGTTGAGGGCACACTCAGCTCATTCCCTCCTTTTTTCCGAGCCCTCCCTCAGAGAGCTTCGTTTCACCCTCCCGTCTCGCCAGGACGCGGAGAGAAAAAACTTCACGTCCCGAAAACAAACAACTCGGATGAGTGATGGCGTCCCTTTCTTGGTCGCGATGGAAACACGAGAGCGATTTATTGAATTACCTCATTCGCCGCCTTCGCTTGTGGCTGGAGCCCTTTCCCTCTCCCTACACCGCATTCTTTACGCTGCACCACGCGGTGTGTGAGATATCGAGTCAGATTCCTGTCGACTGACTTTAGCTGCCGGCGTGTGTCGCTTGCGCTTTTGCGATCAGAATCAGGGCAGTTGCGAGTGTCTTTGCGAGAGGTGATCACTCGAATGGAGATTGATGCCCTCATCTCTGGATGGGTTGTCGGGTCAGGTCTGTAGTAGTCGTCCTTTTCTACTCAAAGTAAGTTCCTAGTTGCTTTACGGTTTGTAGCTACGTCAAATGACCTCCATTTTCTAAATAAACAATGAATTAAAAGCATAAATTAAAATAACACACTTTTATTTTCGATTATTTGAGGCTCCAATTTGTGAAAATTCATGATCACTGAATGAAAAATGAATTAGTCTTTTTTCACACAGACCTGATGATATTACATATGCGTCGAAACTGGTGGTGGTATAATAAAATTCTTTTTTTCATGAAGTTTTCTCTGGTCTTCCACCGGGTCAGGGGTTCCATATTGACCGACGTTTCGATGCCCGACTCGTGCCTCGTCATCAGGCATCGAAACATCGGCCAATATGGAACCCCTGACCCGGTGGATGACCCGAGAGAACTTCATAAAGTTAATAAGCCGGGAAAGCACCAGATCTTACATAATAAAGCTTTTTGTTTGAAAAAATACAAAGTCTATTTATTCATTGAAAGCAATTTTTTAACGATATTACTACATGTTGGCGTTATACATCACATTATTGTGCTTAGTTTTTGACGTCGTTGTCGCAAAATATCCCTGTGTCAATTAATTAACACTTATTCAACACTTGGATTATGACGAGTCAATTTTAATTTTTCTAGTGCATTATCTTAATCCAAGAATTTTTTAAGAATACAGGAAATCTATTTTCAAATAAATTGATGCGCTATTTGTTGTCGTCGTACGTAAGTGTACATATTAAGAATTTGAAAATTATTTTACCTCAGAGCCGCCTTTTTGTGCCGAGTGTGGATGATGGAGTGTCGACATAGGATTGTCAAGTAACATAAAAGCCATTTAACATTTAATGCACATTGGTCTCCAAATGGGTACAGGTTAGTCACATTATGACGCACCGCTTGGGTGCATTACCCCAATACACTTTCCATTTCCATTTTTTGCCGACTAAATGATGTATTTACTTGTTCAGCTCCCTTTATTGGGTTCATTATTGTGTCCATCAACATCAATTGTTTTGGATTTGGACCATGTTGAACTCATTTTTAGACTGTGCATCTCTTAATGGTAGATACAATAACTCCGTCGAAAACATTCAATAACCCATTAGTTTGTCTTTACTTGAAGAGTAATAGATTTCAAAAGGTCCTCAATATTTCCATAAAAAACTTAAGCAAGTATTTAGTAGGAATTTTGGATTTTCAATGCTATATTTTGACCTTCCTTTTGCTGGCAGACACGCTTTGAATTCTTCAATTTCTAAAGCCATTTTCCGCTGCATATTTAATATTATATTTAGAGATGTGAGTTTTCGACTTATATCTCAATATTAAGCATTTTTCCTTGGTATAATCCAGAGTTTGCCCCTGCGAAATCACTAATATCACAATGCTGTACTATGGCACACTCAAGAGTCGTTTTCCTAAATTTCCAAGGTTTACTTGTAGTCATAATACCAGAGGAAGAAAACCTTTAAGTTTTTCACGTAGGTATCCGTTTACACTTGTTTACACTATTGGTGAGGAAGAACCATTGCTCGAAAACACAGATGTCACGAAATCCTCATCATATGCCAGCAGCACGTGTCACAACGGACCACGAGCGACATATGGCACACGGCCACGCTCATAGTATAAACATAACATTTTTCTTCCTTTTCTTTCGAAATTGCACGAATGTGTTTCCTTCACACACGCTCAATTTTGAATGTCATTTCCGCCCCGTTGACGGTTCACGCTAAGGAAGATGTAAACTTACGGCGATGTGTGCTCCAAACCATGAAAAGCCAACTGTGCAAATTCAACCTATCACTCATGGGGTGGTCTGAACAACAAACTGAGCTGCTTAATTTACTCTATGGTCAATTTTAAATTATTGTATTAACTTCAAGTATACATGAAGAGGGCATAATCGCTGGTTTCACGAGTGTATCGTATGCACCAACCTCCTCAATAGTTGTCGTCAATCCTGGAATAGATTTAAGTCTACTCCTATTCCGTTTTCTTATCGAATTACCTTCTATGCCTTCGTATTATTTCATTTTCACACCTCTCATTTTTTCCTTTATTTAGGTTTGTGATCCCGTTTCGCCTGTTTCTCTTCTGTGTATTGTGCTCGCAAGAAGCTGTCGCATATCTTACCACTTATTAAGTTCAGACGCGTTGTATCTCTCTTAGAGCTTAGAAGAGTTGAATATACACGTATATAATTCCCTGCAAATCTCTGGCATTTTGCACAGTAGGGGCATCGTCGTTGGGTATTCGAAGTATGTGAATCAGCTGTGGTAATTAGGAAAGATAGCGTGTTCTTCCAAAATAACCGCAGTTTTTAATGGACACACCGTGAAATGATACGAAGGGCATGACAAAGGTTGGGATTAGAAATGAAAGAAGATGAAAGCCAATATGATTTAGATTTACGAAAAGATATTTAAGTTCGGGCAGCAAAGGGATTACCCATTATACGGGGTGTAGCCGATTGGACTACATACTTAAAAAAATCACTGAAGATTGCGCAAATAAATTAGCAGAGTGGGAGAAATTGCGTTAGCTGGAGAAACAACGCCATTTTTAGTAGCTACCATGCAGTGGTCTCGTGAGCATCGAAGCTTTGTCGTAAAAACGTTCTTTAAAAACAATGATGGTGAGGTGGCGACGCAGAGGGCTTTTCGTAGGCGGTTTGGTTTGACTCGTCATGACAGGGTTCCTGATGCTAAAACCATTATGAAATTGATTACTAGTGTACGGGCGACAGGATCTGCACTTCCTAGGAAACAATTTGGGCCACCTAAAAGTGTGCGGCCACTTGAAAACATCGTGGCAGTGAGAGCGTCCGTTGAACAGTCTCCATCGTCCCCTGCGCAGAAACATGCTGCTGCTCTTGGAATATCGCTTAGAATGGTAAGGCGAATTTTACACTCTGACCTTCACTTACACCCGTATAAGATGATGGCTTTTCAGGAATTGAGTTCAGAAGACTGGGTGAAACATACGGATACTTGCTATGGAATCTGGAATCTTAACTTCTGTGCCGCCTGACACTATTCTGTGGTCCAGCGATGAAGTGCATTTCCACCACTCCGGCTGAGTACGAGTAAATAAGCAATATTTTCATTACTGGGCGACTGACAACCCTCGAAAACTTCATCCAAGACCTCCCCATACCTATCGTTCTCCCATATATTAGTCTTTAACATCCCAATGTCAATCAACATGTTCTATATCCACTCTTCTGGCGTCTATCAAATTTATCCCAACAGCCGTGTCTCTTCGTCTACCACATCTACTACTTCGTTTCTTTCCCTTTCTTTCCATTCCTTCCTCTCCATCCTCGTCACATCAGCACCTCCAATGCCTACAATCTACATATATAATTTTGCCTCAATGACTGAGGTAATATAAAACATCACCGCAAACAAAAGTTTTCGCTAATCTTATTCTAACATCCTTGCTATACATACCTGTTGTAAACGGAAAATAGGAAGTAAAGGGGTTGGTGACAATGGAGGAGGACAGTGAGTGAGAATAGGTAATAGATTGGCAGGTTGTATTGACGGATTGCGACTAAGGGCATGAAGAGTGTTGATCAGATCAGGCAGAGGGGTGGGATGAAGAGGAGCAGTAAGTGGGAGGCACGGACGGAGGAGTACTCAGGGAGAGAGGTCCGGGAGAACCATACCTTCAAACCCGTTGGTTTTTAAGGATATCAAATTCCATGTCCCCCTCTTCGCCTTGACGTGTAACCCGAGCGGGACTCGCTCCGTAGCGGGTCCTGGGGTGAAACCTGTCCGGACGAGGACGTCGCAGAACTCCCTAACCCTCCTCCACTCCTTAACTCCCCTCCCCGCCCGTCTATCCCAACAACCCCTCCACCTGACCACCCTTCGTATCCCTCCCAGCGCTTAAATCCTTCCTTCTTCCCTCTCCCATCCATCCTTAAGCCTTTCTCCCACACCGCCCCTTGTGCGTCGATTGTGTGCCGACTTACGAACAAGTGAGCGTCGCTTATCATTACTGCACGCTTCCCTGCCTCTAACCCTCTCTCACCGCTTCCTCTGTGGCATAAACTATCGCGTGATTTAATCTAACAGCGAAAGAATGACCTCAGAATCCCAACTATGTTTATATACTATCATCTAAATCATGCATTTTTGCGATTGCTATTGTTTCATTTGGAATAACTTTTGTATTATTACGTCCGGGTTGGTGATAGGCTATCTATCTGATCTTTCGAAGATCATTATTGATCCATTTATACCATTATTTCCTTCCCGTGCCTCGCTTTCCTTACATTCTCCCCTCCATCACCATTGTCAGTATGCCATTGCCTCTCAGTATCTTCTGCATCCACTTGTCCTGCCTTCTTCAAATTTCTCCCAACCAACGTATCTCTTCCCCTGCCATGTCTAGATTTTTATCGTTCACTTTTTTTTCATTTTATTTTCTACATTCTTCGCAGTATGCACATCTCAAATCCCTCCAAACTACGGTTATCCTCTGGCTTCAATAACCGAGAAGTCCATAGAAATTTTTCCACGCCATTTTTATTTTCTCTTCTTCGCCTGTCATCAACAGCTTTTTTTTAAGATTCTGTTACTACGCATAGCCGTTGAATTCAGACCTCATTTCAGTATCGCAAACCTATGTCTGCCTATAAGTCTAACTTTGTGATACCTCTAATTATTTGCTTAGTATGGTGATCAATAATATGTTTTTTTCATGTTTGTTAGGACTTAAGGAGTACAGTGGGTATTGCCGGTGTACATCGAAAACTTAACCTAACCTGTAAATACTGCAGCTAATAATAATAATTGTAAACAGCATGTTTGTATAATCAAGTACTGCCTATTGAATCTCTCTCTCCTACAGTTTTTCAATTTCCCCGGATGTTGATCGAATAGACGGACATAGATATTTACTTTAATTTGAGTTAAGATTTAGACTTTGTAGTCCATTCATTCACTTAGCTCCTTACCTCAAATTGGAAGATATTGCGATTAATCAGCATTAACATATTATTAAAATAGATTTAAAAGATTGGAGGCTGAACATTGTGATACATATGCAAGAATAAAAAATAATTAAAAATAGGATCAATGTTAAGAGTAGAAATATATTCAAAATGAAGGTTAAGAAAGAGGATGGTGGCAACACAATTTTTGGAAATACGCTAATAATCATTTGATAATGAAAGATTTATAACTGAGTGGGATAACATTAATAATACAGCTGTAGTCCTTCATATAAAATCCACTGCACGAAAACATCTTCACAGGAAGGGGGCGTGAAAAACCTGCGAAACCTACAAATAGATAGATAGATGTGACAAGGTTAGGTGAAGTAGGCGGGCTTGCGTGATCGAGGTGGGTATACTGAAAGCATGGACGCGCATGATACAAGTCGGCCAATGTTTAGTTGTATCGTAATAAAATAGTCGAAGACCCGCGGGAATTGGGAGAAGTGAGGCCCGCGGCCCTTAAGAGGTTGCCCCGGCACGTGTCCACCCACGCTTTGACGCGATGACAGCACGTAGCGTCCGTATTTGCATCGTTGGCACGTATTCCCCGGTGTGTGACAGGGAATGGCGGTAAGGGAGCTGGTAACGCATGGTGAGCATATAAAGTTTTCATTCACCCATAATTAAACAGCGAAGTCTGCTGTTAATTTATATCTAAAAATACAAAAACCTTCAGCGTTGTCGATGAACCAATTTTATTTTACACCCGTACTTCCCTTCTTTTTGTCTAAATTATTGTGTTTTAGGACATAAAGTTTCTCTATAAGCTTAGAGACGATTCGGTATCATATAAACTAAAATATATTTTATGATGGCTAAATTAGCTTAGTGATTCTGTAAATGATTGATTTGTAATTTAATATGGAACACGAGGGGAGGAAAGGACCGTAAATAAGTGTAAGTTATAAAAAAGAGAACTTTCAAGTCTCATTTATTCATATTAAATGCACAACACCGGGAATTAATGGTAATTACACCCTTTATTACAAAAAATAACAAAATTTGGCCAGTTCATCGGGAATCATTGATTACAAAGTGTTATCTTAGAATCGTGTTGTCTGTTTTTGCTATGATCACTAGTTCCTTTTTGGCAGAGTGGTCATGATTCCTGGAGGGTCAGGTGCGATAAACGCAGCCATATGAGAACCATTGAACCGTGAGATTTTTGATTGTTTATTCACATATCCAGCAATGTTGACAGGGGTTGCTTTAGGTCGCTCAATTGAATATAATTTTGGTGAGAAATTTATTGTACAACCATCACTTTACTACGATTCTACTATTATGTACCCGATTCATGGGAGGCTCAGCGATACCCAATTGTTGTTTGTACATGCGTATTTGGTTATCCGGTTAAAGCAATAGAGTGAATTACATTATGCATACAATCGCTCATTGTAGATCGACGGTGAAATTTTGAGAATAATTTCAAATTTAAATAAAGTTCACATAGTTTAACAAGGGCATATATAATATATTGAAGTTGCACAGTTAATATTTACCAATGACTTAACGGTATTTAATATACATCTTGAGCTAAATAATGTTTTGGCAATGTTATTTTTAAAATATTTCATATCTCTTAACGCGGATATCTGATGAAGGTGGCATTTAATTATTCATCTTGGCGTTCTAAATTGTTTATATTATGTAGGAACATAATAAAGTCCTCGAGTTATACTGTAAACTTATGTCCTCTCACTCTCTGGAAATCCTTCGGCTTATTCTCGTTGTGACTACTCAGAACACCCTCTTTCAGCAATTGTGCTCAAATTTTTCTATGCTCTGTGTAGCAACCAAATCAATAATTTATCCAATGCATCAGAAGGGTTAGGTGCGTATTTCTAATATAGCCTAACCGAAACCAAATAACTTTGCTTTAAACGCCAAAAAAATTAATATGTATGCGGTACCGCAAACGCTCACAAATAAGTTGTTCCGACTGGTATACATATTTAATTGACAAATAGGTAAGGAATTAGTTTCCTAATTCAGTTTAATGAAACCAAATCAATGCAACAATTTCAGAGCGTAAAAATCATTCGCCTTGACTGGGACTCGAACCCAGATCCCTCAATATCCGGTCGAGTGCTTTAGCCACTTAAGCTACCGAGGCGTCCTCTTAAACTCTGAAATTTTGGGGCTTTCAGAGTTTAAGAGGACGCCTCGGTAGCTTAAGTGGCTAAAGCACTCGACCGGATATTGAGGGATCTGGGTTCGAGTCCCAGTCAAGGCGAATGATTTTTACGCTCTGAAATTGTTGCATTGAAATGCACATTAGCGGATGACTCCGTTAAAAGTTACTGTTGCGGCATCTCCCGCAGTTTCTTTGGACTTTGAAACCAAATCATCCAATGCGAACTAGTATGTATTTTGTGTTAGTTAGCTTTTATCGTTGATCAATCTTAGATATATCGGTTAGTAAACTTTTAAGGTTTGTAGGACATCTGAACAAAATGCTTCTTGTGAAGATAGTTTTTTTTTAGGATTATATAAATGTTTTTCCGTTCTACATAAAACTGCGGACAATAATACATAATGAAAATTTCAGGACAGAGTTTTTGTGAAATAGCATACTAATTATTTGCCAAAAGTATTAGGATACATTATTAAGCTTACTGTAAGAATAAAATTTCCACTGCCGCACAGTTTTATATTCAGAGTCATCTATTTTCGCCTTGACTCAATTTTTTTATCGTAATAGCTGATGTCAAGATAACTCATAGGCTCTTTCTGATTCCTTCAATGGCTCATTCGAAAATAATATCATCAATCAAAAGGATGATTAATTTTCATTGAGCCGATTAATCCCCATATTTTCATAAGTAGCAATTTGAATGCGTTTCATGACGTGAAGTATCTAATTCTTCGAATTATTTTTTTGAGAAATGTGAGCACCTCGTTTAGGAGAAAATGATGATTAACATCTGTGGTATTGAAATCCTTGGTTTAAAAATGTATTCTTAATGTAAATTTGTAAATTTGTATACTTTCATTTCCTAGAGGAGCACCAGCGCTACAAATGGCATGACGTATTGTTAAGGGCGCCCTAAAATTAAGGTGCTTAATGTTAATAGTATTTTGAATCCTAATAAAAAAATCCGTCTTTTGTAATATGATCAAAATATCTTTATTAGGAAATCCTACGGGCCATTCACATTTTCGGTTAGTAATTCATTGCTGCATTATATATATACGAGTAATCGTATATACATATATATATGTATATATGTATATATATATTTATTTATTTATTATGTGTGTGTGTCTGTGTAGAGAGAGAGAGATAAATGTTTTTCCGAACCCAATGAAAAAGAATTTTGAAACACAAGATAGGTTTAGTGAAATTCATAATACTGAGTTGTGTACTTTGTGCGAATCCGGCTATAGATGATTGAATGGAACTATTTTCCGGTCGTTTAGGCTATTAATTAAAGTTCACCTTTCCAAACAAGTGATTGAAACGAGTTGCAATCAGCAAAGTGCTTTGTCTGGTGTATAACGTTATGTAGTAATAAACAAGGGACGAAGCAGAATGGACTCATGAACTAGCTGCACCGCAAGCAATATGTAATTAATAATTAGGATTGACCCGGGTGCAATGATGATTATTATTAGGTAATGATTAAGTGTTAGTGACAGGGTTATGAAACATTGTGAATGCGTTCATTTCACCCCTCTTGCCTTCCGCCTATCTCCGTTCTAACACAATCAATGTGGGTATAAGGTAGTCATTAATTTATTTCGCGCTGTTCATTCATCAGCTACCACTTTTGTCATTAGCTCTTTGCCTTAACTTTTTGTGCCGCCAAACTCTCCATTACGGCGACATAGGGAGAGGGAGGGTTTGGTCATCTTCCAGACTCCGTTATCACACGAATATCTCCATCTCCTCCTCCCGCACCTCCCCTTAAACCCCGGGCCCTGTCCTTCTCCCTCCAGCAAACCTTCCTCCTCGAGGTGGCCTTAATTAGGTCCTGTGGAGGTCCTTGACGCCGGAGGGCAAGGGTTCGACCAAGAGCGCGTGAGTTTGCAACTGCCCTTCGTCTGGGATTTTCAAACTCCCTTGAGCGTGGGGCAATAAATCGGTACGAAATGTTTTGGCGGGCCATTAAATTGCTGTGATTTTCCAGGAGGAGCGCTGTCCCATTGCGCCGTAACGTCTTCCTCAAAGTGACAGCTAATTTAAAGGCAAATGACGCCGAAATATAATATTGGTTTCGGTCTTGGTCAGATATCGGTTCGGATCGGGCGAAAAAATTATTTCATTTCGAATAGAGGTCCTGTAGCGTTTGATAATCCCTTAGATTGGATGTCACTGTCAGAAGGAGTAGTGTGCATTAATAAAGTACCTTGGCCATCGCATTAACATGGAAATTAGGGGGTAAAATATTCCATCAAGGCCGAAAGTGAAATTTGTAAATAGAAGGCGTATTTCAAACTATCGTATTCACATAAGTTATTGTTACTAACGTCTCTGGTCAAATCGATGAAAGCCATTTTTTAGTCATTTTTCACCGACAGAGTTGAAAGTAATGATAAAAAGTTTTCATTAGCTGCCGTCGACCCAGAATATTTCATTATAACATTATTTTAAACTTAAAATAATCGAAAAAATACTCAACATCTCGGACAAGAAATGGAAATAATTGAATTGAAATTCTTTTTTCATAGAAATTTCAGATTAGTTTTTATGTTCTTTTAAATCCTCTTTTTTCTATTTCTACGTATGTCCTCGTAGTAGCTATTTCATGTATTTAGATCGTCGTTTTTCATATAGAATTTACGCACGACATATTTGCGGGTATTCCTATACTTTTTCTCTTTAGTTGGTGAAATATCTTTAATCAGCATTCGTGCCGCATCATTGCCCACAGATTGCTTTTTCTCCATATTTATTGGTGTCATTAGCGTTATTAATTGCATGATTCAAAAGTACACTATCCATCGTTCTTTATCAAGGTTATTCTGTTAGAATCCTAAAATTTTATCACGAGGTAATCAATCGAATGAATGAAGAATTATTTATTTCTCGTTCTTGCCGGGAGTCGCATTATTACTCTTGGTATATCGTTAATCCCTCTCTCTCTTTGATTAAAACGGCTCTATCCATAATTCAAACACTCATTACTGAAGCCTTGATAAAGGAAAAAATATGTCAAGGCACGTTTTTGGAGTGCTCTAGTTTATCGACGCAAGATCTGTCATTAAGGGAACAAGAATAAAATGAAACTGTTAACCGAAGAAATGCTTTTTTGGCGAAAGTTAACGCAAAACCTGCGGATTATCAAGAATAGCGATGACGATATTAAAAAAATTGAAGGAGATATGAAACTGTTGAATACAGTAGCAAGAAGTAAAATGAAGTTTCTTGGACACACGAGGAGACACAGAAAATCTTTGACATGTTATAACTACAATTTACGTTCAAGTTCCTGTTCAAAAATTCCTGCGTATTTTTCAAACTACGAGTATCATAACCGAAACAAGTGTTCGTGCACTCTTAAATTGACTTCAACATATTACCCAAAATCTTTTTCGACAAAAATCCATGCAAAAACATCTGTTAGATAAATACAAATCGCATTACATGAACGCTGAAAACGAGGAAATACTTCTCACCCCGCTCTAGATTGGTAGGTAAGACTAAAACGAGAAAAATTGGGAAATAGACTGCCTAACTGCGCATTTTAAAGAATTTCTTTTCACAAGTCGAGACCATAACAGCAAAATAACTCAGAAAAAATGTGAATGACCGGAAATAAAATGATTTTTGCCTTTTCCTCCTTTCTTTCTGCAAACCACCAACAGCGGGCCACAGTCCCTAGACTCTGTTGTGTCTGCATGTAGGATAAGATGGGCATATGCTATCACATAATATGCATCTAAAATTAAGTCACTTGCGTGACGCATGCTATGAAGCCATCAGTAATGGTACAACTCGGAATGAATCGTATTCTGATTCGAAACGCGTGTTTTTAGTAAAATAATTTTCTTCCATAGTCTGGATTTTTTAACTTCACTGCTGACTTTAGTTACTTTATGACTTATAAATGTTAGATGCAAGTGGAAATTAAATTCTATTTAGCCCTACAGTAGTCTCCATCCTCAAGCATTAACGATATTTTTTAGTTTATCACCAGTTCAGAATGAGTACTTATATGGTACTTCTATTCATCTAAAAATGTGTTAAATCCACTAAAATTTGAATTTAGAATTTATACATTCCACATAATAGCACTCGAGGAACACAGATTTCAGTGCATTTTTGTTTATTCATTCCGAAAAATTTCCCTCAAAATGTGCCTATATATCTTCATGATTTTAATAGAAATTTGCACAATAGATGGAAATAACTATTTTATTTGTACATAAATGTTGCTGATGAAATTTTACCTTGAAAGATAAATTTTATATTTTGTGGTCTGCCGTAAATTATATTTTTTCATATCCAAGGATATACAACTCATGTTTTCGAAATAACGAAGCCTTAAATTGATTTTTAGCCTAATGAATACCATATCTAATTTTGTCACTTACCTTACTCTAATTAGTAATTATTAAAATACTTGAAATAAAAAATCCACGTTTTATTATAAAATTTACTGCTAAGGTGTATTTATCAATATTACGTTCAAACTGGCTGCACTTATTATTTGAGAGGTCAGATGAAATATGCTAAAAATTGAGAGAGAGAGAGGCTTGTATGCCTATGTAGATAGATAGGTGTTAACAGCTGGGACTTATAAAACATCGAACCCGAAAGTCTTAAGATTTGGTAATGTCTCAAAATATTCTCAAGATTTACGTCGGCCTACAGTCGCAGGTGTTTGATTACGCTCGTTTTACCTACCAACGCTTATAATTCTACGTTTTTATATTCCATTTCTTTTTTTTTTAACGGAGCAAACATGCTTCTTCATTCCGGAGGAACGAGGCGTGTATTTATGTGGGAGACACGTGGGAGGTTAATCGTCCTTAAGAGCGGAATAACTTAAAAGCATGAGGCTTTACAGATATGAATCCCTCAGCTCTCCTTTCCATCACCTCCCCTCTAAACACAAACCCTTCTCTTCACCACCTTGGAGTTTTTTTCCTGGTACTTTCCTTCATTTAAAAAAATCTAATCCTCCCCACTTCTATTCTTCTCCCTTATTCAACTTTAAATCACATCCCCCCAACCATGACCTTAAGATGCGGGCATACACCTGCTTGCTCTTCTCCTCTATGAAGCATGTAAATTCATGGACCTTTTTTAAAGATAAATAGATATTGTCCTGAAATACGTGATCATGTGGAAAATAAACTCAAATTGTTCGTATTCTATCAACTATTCTTGTTGTTTTTGTCTATAGCTTCAATTTATCCGAAATCTCCAAATATTTACTTGCTAATTAGTTTACAAAAGTTAAGATTTTTGGTCGTGAAATAGTGGAGACTTCGTGTCGTGCTTTAACATCACATAGAAATCAACTCAACAAATTATTGGTATAATTCCATGTGGGGCATAGAAAATGTGTAATTAAAAACGATCATCATCTTTTACGATGCTCAAAGATGGAAAATTAAAACTGAGGACCAATTCAGCTACAGTGTTCTCACATTTGAAAGTTAAAGACCACCGCCTCGTTACAGGAAGTAAGCTCGAAGTGCGAGAATCAATTTGAGACCGTCAGCGTAACGCCAGGTCCCTTCAGCAGTCGGCCAAAATAAGACTCAAGCAAGTGAATGGCAGACATAATGTGTTTAGCGAAGAGGTTTCAAAACCCACATGTATAAATCCCTCGCTGGACAGGTAGTTGCGAAACACCGCCCTAGGACATTGATTTTTCAACCTGGGGTGGGGGGTTCAAGCGGCGACTTTATACATCAGAGTATTCAGCAACTCTAAAGGATAACAGGGCTTACCAAAGATAATCTGAATGACGGACGAGTCTAGTAGATATATATATATATATATATATATATATATATATGTATTATATATATATATATATATGTATTATATATATATGTATTATATATATATATATATATATATATATATATATATATATATATATATATATATATAATACATATACACACACACGCGCACACATCCACACACAAACATATATATTTATATACATAGTCAGATTATTTCAGAATGCCACCCATGAATATTCTCAACACTGGTCACGGAAATGAGAAATCAAACCTTTTCTTCTTCCTTCTGTTGTTTCCAGTTCATAAACTTCTCTTCTGGAATTAATTTAGCCGTTGATTTGAGCTAATGCTTTTGATATAAACTACACCATTTCAGAAAAGAAATAATTGGTTATTCCACATGTATGTGGAATAACCAAGTATTTCTTTTCTGGAATGAATCACTTCCACAAAGTGACGCCTGAAACCATTCTCTTCAACTAGACCATTGTTCTTGATACCTGGAATAATTATAGACATAGCATAATTAACAGCCACCAAAGACCAGGATTAAAAATTTAAAACTTTGGATACCTTATATACTTGCAAGAGTTAAGATGTTAGGTCAACTTTGGAATGCATATTATCATTGCTAAAATTTGATCATCATTGAAAGGTCTTTGAAATTAGTCAAAGAGAGAAAAGTTGTCAAAATATATATTTGCGGTTGATTTTTTAAAGGAATGGAGTAAAAATTCATAAAATGGTAACTATTGCCCTTTTGTTCTTTTTTGATTGAACTGTTTGCAGATAGGTTTTCCTAATGTATGACTTAAGATACTTCACATCATTAGGAAAATGCTTAAAAATAATTTTGCAATAAAGACTCTTTCTAAATGAGCGCCTTGAAAGTAATTCATACGGGTGTGTTTGCAGCTGTATGCAAACCTGTATTCATTTGCAGTTTCCGTGTTGATTCAACACGAATACGAATCTGCGAATTATTCTAAATATTTTACAGTGCAAAATATGATTATCATGTCTGATCAATTAGGGACGTTATAGTGTTGTGGATAGATCATTTGGCTTCTTATCGTATGGTCCGGATTTCAATCGTAGGGGTTCTGGACACACACTCAGCTTTCTGGAAAAGCGCAGCCTGAGAAAGTAACTAGGAAGGTAATGGGCTTCCTTACCCTGATGCGTAAATTTCTTTGCTATAGGGTTCAAGATAAGCACTATCGTCATCTATTGAACCAACTTTCGGGGTGATTACTTTTTGTTTGTGTGCTATCATTTTCGTGTCATGAAATTGGCCCTTGATTATCACTTCTGTCATCTTCAGTACGAATTATGCCTTGCCATTTTATATTTGGATTTTGATCTTTTAGTTTTAGATCTGGGTAAATTTTATTAATTGCGATTAATCAACTTCTCCAGTTTTTCGCGGCTTCCTTGGTTACCTGTTATTCTCCCAGTTGAACTTATTTGAGCTATTCAGTTCCAAATGAGCCCTATTCCCATCATGTCAATCAAGCTATCTAATTAATCTTTTCCTCAATCTTTAAAGCATACTTAAAATCTTCCCATGGATCAAAAATTCCAATAAGCCCCACGTCTCTTTATATATTGTAGCCAATATTCTGTCTTCTGACAATTTTCCGCGCTAATTCAACCATAATTTATTTTGCTCATTGTGAATAATTTGGTAAATATTTAATCGAGTGTTCTTTATTTAATTTTTAAATTAATTATGCTGTAAACAGTGTCTGAATAAGATTAATTTACATTATGATTTTCATTTTTAGCTATAGTGCAAACTTGATAAAAATTAAAAGTAAGAGTTCATTATTAATGTGCTATTTCATACAAAACTTTAGCGGTAGTATAACAATGGTTTCTTTAGAAAAATATTTATTACAATATACTAGTCACTCAGAGGACAGGTAACTATTACCCGTAACGTTGACAAGTGAAGGTGTCTATTTTTACAAGTTCTTACGTATAGTACTCGCACTCTTAGTATAGAGTAATTTCTTTACTTTATTATTTTCATTTCAGGACAGATAGCTGCACTACATGCCGAGTATACTTTCCTTCTTCTTCAAATTGCAAGTAAATCTAATGTCAGCTCAGCTACTGTAGGTCGTGTTCTAATAATTGAAAATACGTTTAAAATTTGGAAAAAGAGTAATTTGTTAATAAACTAGATGCTGTTTACGTATTTATAATTTCCGTCACTCACTTGCCCTATGGAGTAAGAAAAGTTGTAATGTGATGAATGACCTTGTGCAATAATATTGATATAATTAAATATATTAGAGAACCGTTAAGCATATTATTATTCCATTTAGTCTCCATTAAGACTCAGTCAGTAGTACAAGGATCTCTTAAAAAACTGAATTTATTATTAGCTAATATGACATTGAGAACCTGAATTACGGAAAATATCTTATGTTTACGAAACTGGATTGCTTTTATTTCTCCACTCGGAATATGTTATTATATGACAATAGGGATGGTTTAATTCATAATGAAGCATCTGCAGATTTTTCTAACACTGTTCGTGCGTGATTCTGCTTCCTCTAATCGAAAAAGTGTAAAATAGTTATAATATAAGTGGAGGTAAGCATGCATCTTCATTTTTGCATTTTTTTGTTGCACTATTGTTTAATGACATTAATATCGCCACATTCAATTTATCAATTTTTTTAGTGGATCAAACGCAAAAATTTTAATTTCTCGAGGCCCCCCGTTAAAACGTTTTTCCGGATTTTTCTTTTAAGGTCGCCTACTTATTTTTAACATTTTAATTAAAAAATTTCCACTGATGAATCGATTCTGTTTGCGTGAGTGAAATAGAATGAATGTGATAGCCGCGTCAAACATGCCGACGGACTGCATGTGGCCCAAAAGACCGCGCGACCGACACGCCTTTCCCCTCTCCATTCTTGCCTCTCGACCCTTCCTCTTGCCCCCCAAACTACCTTCCCTCAATTCTCCCTACCCCTGCCATTCCTCCATACCAAATCCGGTCATCCCTCCCCACCCTCCAATCCGCCTCCCTCCGCCCCCTCCTAATCACCATCTTTTATCCATTCCGTTAAGCCAATCTACTCCGAAGGCTTCTCCTGCTCCACCGGCCGCTAGCTTCCCCCTGCTGGGCACGTGATTTACGCCGGACGGGGAGGAGGTGGTGGGGGAGGGAAGCGGCGAGCTTGTGGAGGTAAGGAGGGAGACGCCGCTGGGGGAGGGGAGGGAGATGAGGTGAGGTCCGCCACCGTGGGAAAGGAATCCGCCATCCGATGGGCGAGCGAGGGAAGTGTGGTGTGTGTTCGCGCGGGCGCGTGTGTGTGTCCGTGTTTGTGAGTGTGTGGAAGAAATCGGAGTGTGGGGGATGTGAGGGAATGGACGCTAAGCTAATGAGTAAGAACGGTAATAATTTTCGCGCTACACGCGACAACTTTCGGGAAAATCCTTTTGGGCTCAATATTTTAAGAGGATTGCTCCTAGATGCTAAAATGTTTTGAAGGCTTCAATTTGCCCTTAGGAAAAATACATCTTCGTCAAAAGGCACTCTTTACTTTGTCATTCAACCGTTATAACCTCTATCTCATGAGCACCGAGTGGTATTTCGTCAGAAAAAAATATTTTTTGTGCATTTATTTCAGAAGTAATTTGTATGTCTGCGGTAGTTTATGCTACAAATATATCGGACGGTATACCGTCTATAAGAGAAACTGAGTGCAAGATATCAAGCGGTTTCAAATAAAATTATGCATACAACCATACTCGGCGAAGTGGAACGATGTGGAAATATACCCAAGTAGTTTATTAGGCGGTTACTCAACTTAAACACATTGACAAATTTAAGAGGAAGGGAGAAGAAATGAGCTTTGAACGAAAATATTAGCCTTCTAAACTAGTGGTGGTGTTATAAAAAGTGTTGCCACCAGCCACAAACTGCCTTTGCATACCTGTTTACTTCCACGTAGGCGTTTTTTCCATAAATAAACGAGAAACCCGGGCAGCTTTTGGGTGGGAAAGAGGAAGGAATATTCTCCTCGAGGAACCAGTAAGCATTAATCCTAAAAAGCCATCGAAGACCTCGGGAAAAAATCTATTTATCCGAAGTTAGTGGCGATAAAGTTTACACATACCGCCTCGGAATTGTGGGCAACGCGCGGTGGAGACTTCAACGCGCGTCGAATACTTCAACGCGTGAAAAATGCTAAGAGAGGAATCGGGCACGGATGGGAGCGGTCATCGTTGGCAGCGGTGGGGAATGGGTTCTCACAAACAAGAGCGCAAGAGGTTGCTTTCCTCTCTCTCTTTTCATCTCTCTCTCCTTCTTTCTCTCCGTCCGACCCGTCTCGAGTGGCTTGCAGCGGGAGGAGGTCGGGGTGGAGATAATGGAGGAGGGTTGGGACTTTGGGGGAGGGAAGAAGGGTTACGTGTGAAGGAGGCGGGAGGATGCTGCTATTGGGAGAGGAGGTGGAGAGTAGGTGGCCGTGGGCGGGTGGACCGGCAGGTGCACGGTCTCGTGGCACGCGGTCGAAGGGACCGAATGGGTCGGGGGAGGAAGGTGGGAGTGGGGGAAGGGTTAGGCCTCCTTCAGGGGATGCGTGGGGAGAAAAGACAGCCACCCACCCACCCATCTTCCTCCCAAGAAGAATATGCAGGGACGAGCGGGGGGTGAGACCGCTGGCTCGGCTCTGGAGCGCGCGTGCTTAGTTGCTTGCGTGTGTGTGTGGGGGGGGTGGGGAAGGGGTGGTTTTGTGGAGGCGTGTGTGTCTATCGGGCGCGTGGTAAAATGGAAGATGTGGCCGTGGGGGACGGGGGCGTGCTGGCGTAGCCTTCCTTCCTTGTGGGGCGGAGAGAAGATGGCGAGGGAGAGTGGAGGGTACAGGAGGAGAGGAGGAATTGGGGGAGGGCTAGTCCTCAGTCGGGTGCGACGGGACAGAGGGAAGGAGAAGCAGAGGAGATTAAAACGTGGTCCCGCGAGTGAGTGGGAAAAAGGGAGGAGGGACGCACAGCTGCGTGGCGCAAGTGGTGCGGCAATCCTTCGCGGCAAGACAGCGGGTCACCGTACGGCGACGCGGTTTGCTGCGGGCAAACCGCGGTGGTGTAAACATTCGTCATGTTATGCTCTTGCTCATATATTCCCATGGGTTATGAGGGAATTTGGAACGATCATACCAATAGCGGGGCTTTTTTTGGGGGAGGAGGCTTAAAATTAGTAAAGATTTCAATTTAATTGGATCCAAAAGGGAGAAGGTGGGTCCTGTGGAATCTCTCGGAAAATATATTCAAGGAATATCACATGGTTTTCCACTCTTTGGGCGCTCTAGGTGATAGTGGAGCAAGTAGATTTCTAATTGTCAATTTCGTATGTTGTCATGAAACCACGCCATTAAAATGTTGTGTTCCTTTAAAGCCCCCAAAATTTCATGGCCTCGCCTCGACGACTCGATAGCTCAACTGGCTAAAGCACTCGACCGGACATTGATGAACCCGGGTTCGAATCCTGGTCTACGCGAATGATTTTTGCACTCTGAAATTGTTGCAGTGAAATGCACTCTATTAAGTTTACGCTCATGATGGAATTAATGCAACTAATTTATTTTAAACTATGAGAATGAAGTTTCCAGGCACGGTCTCTAATTATTTATTATTTCAAATTCAAAGATATTAATATTTATTTCCTGAGACATTTCCTATGTGCACTTAACATTGATATCATACGCCCAAGAAATTCACGTTTTAAGCATAGGAAATTAGAATATGCAGGTATTTTATTGATTTGAGATAATGAGCAAATTTTAATAACAAATATGTAAAATGCAACAAATAGTGGATGTACAGGGCATATTTAGGGGATCACTACGTTTTAAGTTACTGTCTTGGCATCTTCCGCAGTTTCTTTGAAAAACATACATTTCCTTTTCTGATATTATTTACTTAAGATAACTGATATTGCAGCTGAAACCATGCCTATATTGGCTATTGAGGAATATTACTATAGAGGGCTTCTGTAATATAATATTGCGCTAAATTAGCACATTGCATGCTTGTATATGATACTTATTCTGCATGCCAATTATTTTTTGGTGTATATTTTTATGACAAAGGGGGAAACCTTGGGAAAGCGAGGAAGAGGTAAGAAGAGGATAGGTATGTGGACGGAATGAAAGCGGTCAGGAAATATGTGGAACTTACTCTAGTGTCTTTTGTCAGGTTTTATATTGTGGAGAGAGGCAAATAAATTTATCCTTGTATTGATACATTGGCTTTGTCCATTCAAAAGCTACCTAAACCGTCAGAGTATCAGTAATAATCATTCACCATTGAGTTAAAATCAGTACGTTTAAAAAATGGTGCAGTTTAGTTTGTGTCAGTTTCATCTGAACCCGTCGAAAATAACTTAATGCCGTCTTTGCATTTTTATTATTTAAAATTAGTCAAACGTTCTATCCCTGTAAGATACCTTTTTGCAGGCGGTATCAAAAAAGCTGAAATACATTTTTAAAGCTTTGGTAATAATATTTCGCTTTTCATCTGAGTTGCAAATTCCTAAATTTATCACGTTCAGAATTTTTCATGCAATTTGCAAGTGTGTGATCAACTAACAGGTTTATTTCACCGCAGCACATTTACCTGCAATTATTGTTGATCTCATTATGTCAACATTTCACGCGTTTATTGATACAATTAAAGAACGTATTTTTATAAGTTTTGTGCCTAAAATTGTATTGCCTCATTCCACACACCCTAGCGGTGGCCTACAAGGTACTATTCCGATGCACAAGAAACAATTTTACTGTTTTTAAAAATAGAAGGTATTTTAAGGGGACCGAGTTGGACCAATGCTTGCCTGTTCGGCTCTCATACCTAGGGTCGCAGGGTCGGACCATAGCACGGAGAATATTTCCTTCCTATTTTTCTGGCCATTTTTTTTTTAAATATTTACCAGCGGTTGACTACTTTTATACACAACACAAAATGACCCCACTGCTGGGAGGGAGCAGCTCTCAGTATAAGACATTGATGACACAGATCAAGGAGATCGGTTCGGCATCAACAACCATAGCTTTGGGCGAGAGTGAAGTTCACGGAATCGGCCGAAGTACTGCGATGCGGAAGGCAACGGGAAACCATCGCATTAGCCTCCCGAGGAGATGCAGCCCTGCACTCCACATATTTGTGACATGATGGCATCCTCCCTGGTAAAATATTAGGTAAAATGGTTCCTAAATTAGATATCCAGGTGGGACCTATTGGGAGGGGTAAATTGGTCAGGATTCAGAGGAGGAACATAGAATGTAAGATCCTTAGGGGTGAGCGAAAAGCTAGAGAACGCCGAGATAGAAATGGAGAGGCTGGATATACATCAACATTTTTGGAGTTAGCGGGCAGGAGTAGACGACTCCTCGAGTGACGGATATCGAGTTACATACTCGGAAGATGACCGGAGAATCGCAGGCGTTGGCATCATACTGAAGTAAGAATGGGACAGAAGGGTAAAGGCAAACTAAGCTGTGCAACGAAAGAATTCTGATAGTGAAGCTGGACGGAGAGTTCACGGACACCTCGATCGTGCAAGTATACATGCCGACGTCTAGCCATACAGAAGAAGAAATAGAAGAAGTGTACAAGAAAATGGATGAAGTCATCGGCCAGGCGGAGGGGAAAGAAAATCTCATCATAATGGGAGACTGGAACGCAGTCGTATGAGAAGGAAAAGAAGGACGAAGCGTCGGAAATTTCTGGCTGGGCAAAGAGAATACCAAAGGAGAAAGACCTGTCGAGTTCTGCAATGAGAAGAATATGGCATTAGCTAATACCCTCTTTGAACAACAGTGACGAAGGAAGAACACATGGAAAATGACAGGGGAAATCGCAAGATACCAAAAATACTACATAATAGTTAGAAGGAGATACAAGAACAAAGGGAAGCACTGCAAGAGTGATCTAGTATTTATGTCTGCACTGAGTACAATCTAGTTATCATGGAGAGCCAACATTACTGCAAGAAAATTAAGAAGACCAAACGAGAACCAAGGTAGGACTCAAAATTGCTGGTGGAAAAAGACAACAGAGAAAGACTCGCCACGGCCATTGACAGCAACCTCAGTGATGAAAGAGAAAGGACCACCAACCTGAAATGGGATGAACTGAAGAGGGAAATCGCAGAAGTTGCAGAAGAGAAAGAGAGCCGGCACGAAGAAACCATTGATCACGACGGAGATAAGGGAACTAATTGAAGAAAGAAGAAAATGAAAGAGTGCCAGGAATGATGATAAGTAAAGACTCCATAAGAACCAAGTCAACCTAAAATGCCAAAAAGCTTGGGAAAATTGAATAGAAAGCTGCTGCGAGGAAATCAACGAAAACATGAAGAAGAGGAATACCGAAATGGCCTAAAAACGAGTGAAGAAACATTTCGGAAGAAGTACAATGAAAAGCAGCAACATCATGGATGTGAACAGGGATATACTGATAGTAGGTGAAGACATTGGCAATAGATGGAAGCAATACATCGAAGAACTCTACCAAGGTTCGAGGCCGCTGGAAGAAAACCTGATGCAGGACGATAGTGAAACGGATGAACGAAAACCAGGGCCCATACATTCTAAGGAGCGAATCCGAAAGAGTATTAAAAGATCTTAAGCAAAACAAAGCTCCTGGGGAAGATAAAATTGATGGAGACATTATCAAGGCACTCGGACACAAAACCAAGGACAATCTCTATGTAATAATCAAAGATAGCTACAAAGACGGAACACTGCTTGAACACTTTCAAAGGAGTGTGATGATCACGGTACCAAAGAAGACGAGGGTAGAGAAATATGAGGGACGCCGAACCTTGGGTCTTGTATCACATGCATCAAAAATACATACGCGAATAATAATGCGAAGGATGGAAAATAAATTTAAGATAATTTATCGGAAAACCAAATTGGCTTTAGAAGGACCGGGGAACCAGGGAAGCCATGCTGTCTGAGAATCATGATAAAGAAAACAATTCATGTGAACAAGCAAGCAGTATGGGGCATTTTGGGACTTGGAGAAAGCCTTCGACAATGTGGAATGAAATAAGATGTTTGGACTGCTGGAAAAACTCGGAATACAACAAGAGAAGAAAAATCCATCAGCTCTACAAGAATCAATTAGCCACAATGTGAATGAGAGATGTAAGCCATATAGAGGCTAAAACTAAGAAAGGAGTAAGAAAAGGATGCAACCTATCACCTGCATTGTTCAAGGTGTGCCTGGAGGAGGCCATAAGAGAGGCACAATGTATCGGATTAAACGGAATTAGGATCAATGGAGAAGAGACAAACATGCTACGCTTCGCTGACGATAGCAGAAAACCAAGAAGATCTTCAAAGTTCATCAAACGTATTGGATCAAGCTCTACAAAGATACGAGATGACTATAATCAAGGCGAAGACTAAAATCCTTGTAGGTGGCAGAGTGAAGCGGAACACAGTAGTCACACTGAAAGGACAAAAAAAGAGCGAGTGGATTCCTTTACCTATCTCCGAAGTACCATCACATGGGACGGAAGAAGTATTACAGACATAAAGCAAAGTATAGCTGAAGCTAAGAGAGCATTCACAATGAAAAGACAACTGCCCTGTTCAAAAAAGATAGAACTACAGACGGGGAAAAATACGTGAAAATATTCGCATGGAGCGTGGAACTCTATGGATCAGAAGCATGGACCATTGGAAAAGTAGGCTAGAAAAGATTCTAAGCCTTCGAATCCTGGTGCTGGAGGAGGATGCTTAAGATCAAATTGACGGATAAAATAAGAAGTGAAGAAGTATGCAGAAGAATAGACGAAGAACGGGCCTTATAGAACACCGTAGAGAAAAGAAGAACCAGATGGATTGGCCACACCCTGAGGCACAATGGATTCGTGAAGAATATAATAAAAGGAAAATAGATGGAAAAGTCGCAAGAGAAGGGCCAAGGAAAAATACATGGGATAAAAAAAGAAAAAAGTGCATTGCAAAAAATACCAGGAAGTAAGCCCATTGGTATTCAATATTTTTGACTAGGAGAACCACTTACTCCTTTTCTGGATTACAGTCACAGTCATGTTGTCATTACCATGGTGTGGGTATCTATACACTATTCTACAATACAGGGTTTAACATGTGAATTAGCATTAATCTAATGTAAAATAAATTCTTATGCCCTTTTTCAAATTCTTCCTTAGCTCTTTATCCCTCTAGTAGGGAACCTTACCTTTATAAACAAATGATAGAGGGCATTAAAATGACTTTTCATTTATTTAAAGCTATTTACTTAGTGAATTTGTTAGCCATTTAAATTTCCAATCATTTTATTTTAGGATACTTTACGAGGTGCACGGTGAAATAAATGAATTTAAAAGATGAAATTCACCCATGAGTAAAGACATTTTATTTCACCAGAGGTATTTAGGTGTTTTTAACATTTGACCAATTAGAGTATCTGCGTTTTTCGCTCAATATGCATTAGAGTTCCCGCAAGCTGGAACAATTTGTTCATTCAACCGCTTGAACACCAAGTTGGCTTGAGTAATCATAGCTGTTTTTAGTTTCACAGCCAGGATTGAATCTCATCTACTACGGATACTCTGGCAAGACGTGTAGCTATTTATTGTCGGTGACGCCCAGCTTATTAAGAACAACACCAATCAATAGTTATTTTCTTGCATTTCCACTGTATTTCCTTTGAAATAACATTTTATTATTGGCTACGCAGCAATTTCATCGAATACGTTAACCCATGAAAGATCATTCTTTAATGGCTTTGATCCTGCCCTTTATTGTTAAACTTAAATTTGCGCGGGTACGACACCAGCGTTTACCTCGGGTGACGTTTATTGAGGGACATCATAAATCGCTTTGAAAAATGACGGTTGAGGGAAGGAGTGGCAAAGGTCGCCCCAAATGGTATTAGCAATCACTGGTGGCGGTAATGAGCGCGCCGTGAACTCTTGTAGCCCTGCCTCCCGCACACATGTGGGTTATCAAGGTTACAGACCATTGGGCAAACTGCTGGATTGAAGGTCCAGAGGACTAGGAGGAAAGAAATATTTGATATTCAGATGTTATAAATGACTCAAATGGTTATGTTTTACAGCTTCAAATGGAAAGAAGAAGCTTCACTGAGAAAATGTGAACTTGAAACACATAAGTTTTATTCTTTTCTGTTTTCGTAAATCTCTCAGAACGAAATTTTAATTAGAAGTGTAATGCATAACTTATGCATTTTAAAAAGTATTAGGAATTAACGAAATAATTTTCAACCTATTGCAGAAATTAATTTTATGTTATTTGTCAATAATTATGATATATTAACATTATACTTTAGCCAGTCTACCATTACATCATTTTCCGTACAACTAAGATGTGCCTTCATTTAGCTTGTCGGTTAAAATAAAGGTTTAAAATGTACTATTTATAATATGTTCATATAATTTGGATTCCGTATTTTTAGATTTCAGGAAGATCTTAGTCTAAACTAAATGCATGAGCTCTAAAGAAATAGTTGTGCCATTCGAGGATCCATTAGGAAGAGACAGACTTTGTTCCTCTTAGAATACATAAACCGCATGTGAGCGTTTTACTTAGGCTGTGTTATCCGGAATAGCATACGAGAAATACAAACCCCGTTAATGGTAAGGTATCATTCGCGTTTTTAAGTATTTCTCCAATAGCATAAGGAAGTACATACATATACGTACATTCTCTTTCTCCCTCTCAACGGAAGCTCAAACTATCACAGAGGCTTTAAATCTTGAGTGCGTGAATTATTTCCAGATTCGAAACATTTTCACATTAACTACTATGCATATTCCATACCTAGTTTCAATTTGAAACACGTTTTTCGTGGATTTTTTTCCGCAATCATCCATTCAGACGTGTTTGAAGCCAAATTATACGCTCCGCTGTATTATTCTGACTTACCCGTGCATGATTTTTAAAATAAGCTGAATATCGCTTGCATCAATCTAAAAGTTTAACCTGTAGAATGTTTACAACATCTTTTAACAATCATAGAGGAAAACAAGAAGTACCGAGAAGTTTCATGATTATTATTTTTGGAGAGAAACCTAGGTACTTGTGGTATCTTCTGATGACATTTCTAGCTACTTCGAATGGTACCCTTAAAGTGTGATATCACGATGAATAGGATAGTGAGTAAGCTGGGGTGGCAAGGTTACATCGACGAAATGTTTGTCGTCATCCTCTCCCTTAATCCCCCGAGGAAGTCTTCAGCTTTCCTTTGAAAGTGCGTGATAGAGGTTGAGTAGTGGGTGGCGCGTTTTCCGTCTTTCATCTACTCCCTTGTTATCCCCCAGTTTCTTTTCGGGAGTGAGTTCGACGGGTGGAGGAAGGTGCGTGATGCGAAACTAGACATCGAGTGGCGGGCATGATGCGGTGGTTGGTCTGTTGGTGGACGTCTCTGGCGTGGAGGAAGGAAGAGGATCGCCAAGGCCTCGGAAGTGACAAAGAGGGGGGATGAGATGCTGGGTGAGACGTGACTGCGATCTGGATATTCACACTGAAAGACAGGTTGATACTTCAAATGTTCCAAGTATTGCTTTTCATCCGCCGACGTCTTAGTGTTGAACACTATGCCTGCAAGGACCTATAGGAGAACCTTTTTCTGTATCATTGAATATCTACAGCCACCTCTTCTGGGATTTAGTTTTACCCGACTATCGTTTGAGAGCTTCTCACTTTCCGTTATTGGTCGCAAAGTAGCATCTTAAAAACTCTTTTGCAACGTAGTCATACCTAATGTTCTATTTTCCACAATGAATAAATCGTTGAAAGTGAATTATGTTATAAAATTCCATCATACATTTTGGGAGTACGGTTTACTACCGTGAAAAGAGTCGAACTGTCAAATAGAATAATATTGAGAAAAAAATAATCTCAATGTAGAAGTTGATGAAATTCAGGGAACCAAATATTGTTATTTTGAATAACACAGTCATTGTTGAGGTTGGAAAAAAATCCCTGGTGTAGCAAAAAGAGCAATCTAGTAAAACATTTTCGAAATTTGTATTTATATACTTAGGACTACACCATTTCGCAAAATCGACCTAATTAGATGAAAGATGAAACAAAAAATGTGCACTATTATTTGTAGTTACTCGTTTTCCTCGCCCATAATTGAAGATTACCCCAAAATAAGTGCAGGGTGATAATAATCATGATCGAAGGCCGTGGTGTACAGCTGCTATTTATTTTGCGAGTAAAATATTTTCCTGCATTTGTATTTTTGAAGGTTGATGTCCTAGCATCTTCTGCCCCAAGACCTAGGGACGGTTTGCTGTAAATGACGTGATTATAGGATTAGATCTTGGCCTGTGCGCGAGAGCAGGTGGTGACTGTGGTACGTGGAATCCACAGGACCGATGAAACATCGCCTCAGCTTCTCTTTCGGGCCATTCGGACCACTCATCCAATTCGCCACTTTTCGTTTCTCGCAGTTGCGATGATCCCCCCCTTTCGACGTTGACCCTCGCCGCGGGCCGCCCGCCTTCAAGGGCACTCTTCTTCCAGCCCTTCTTCGGAACAAATGATTGGTGGAATCGATCGTTATAGTTGAATCCCTAGGCACATAATGAATTGAGGGTTGGAGGATGTGAGAGATGTGTCATAAAAACCAAATGAAGTCACGGAACTCGTGAAATCGAAGGAACGCCTCTTTAAACTGCGAAAATGTTCGCAGCGAATAGGTATGAAGGGTCAGCCTAGCTCCCGGAGCTGTTTTCACCCAAAAGAGACTCGCGATTAGGTTTCACATTTCGCTGAAATTAGCGAGGGCGAGGAGAGATTTTTTTCTGAAGGGAATCCTTCGTATTCGATTGCTCTTCTATTAACTCCGAATATATTATATACTTCGAAGCGAAAACGTGTAAAATATCTCCCGTCCGAAGAGCGCGGAGGACTTTGCTGCGGGTCATACAAGATAATTTGTTCAATTTTCCACTTCTTTTTACATCAACATTTGATTCGATTGTTTTTACCTTTAGGGGTAAAAATAATTAGTTTTTTTTAGAGGTGTAGAAATTTATTCAAAGAAGAATGAAAGAATTTGTTTTTTTTAAGTTTGGGTAATTAAATGTTGGAAACCTCTAATCTGAGTAATGATTCTAGGTCACAAAAATTCTAATTTTAAACGCCTTTAGTCCAGATACTTATCAACACTTAGGTTGTAAAACTTTACTTCTAATGACATCTATTATTTAAGGCAGAAAATGTGAAACGGTCATGTGACAGGTTCAATGCGAACACATAATAGAAGTTTCCTAGTTCAGTATAACTCTGCAAGGTATTTTGCGATAGTGCACTTGTAAAAAGATGAACATATCTAGAGATATATTGGCTCTAAATTTCAAGTTTGATATTTTTAAATTTTTGATTAACAGTCGCAATATGTGCACGAGCATACACGCGAAGCAATGTGGGAGTCTGCTTTCTAATGACATAGTAACTTTCAATTTATTATAAAAAGAAAATCCAGTGCGATATTTGTCAGATAATGGTAATGTTCATTGGCATAGAAGACTTGATTCTTATTCTATGGGAAATGGGATCATAATTTTTGAAAATAATATTGCATTATAATTTTAAAGATTTATAATTAGTATGAATTTAGTTACCATTTTATTTTTATAATTGTATTCATTTACGTATCTAAAAAACTCGAAATTCGCTCTTTGTAAACCTTTTAGCTAAAACATTAGTAGAATGAAAATATTTTTGCCTAAACATTTGTAATTTTTTTATTAAAAATAGTAACTTATCGTAATCCAAATCGGTGCTAATATTTTAAACTTTTTATTTCATTTATTACGAATTTATATTTCAATCATCTGGACATATGGCTAGTATTCACTCGATTTCCATTTACCTCTTTTAGGTACCAGTGAAATATGCGATGAATCATTAAATCGGACTTATGGAAGCAAAAAATTGTTTACCTGAATATTTGGGCTAATATCGACCGCGATCCAAGAATTTCAATTTGAATTATCATCTCTGAATTATCTCAATATAAATAATTAGATATTATAGACATTTTTCACGTCTTTAATACCTCGGAGAAATCCTTTTATAATTATTTTTTTATGGTCCTTTATTCACCCATAATCATTTACGATCCAGACGATTTTTGACAATTGATACTTGGAGTGAGCAATGGGTGGTATCTCATGCCTAAGCCCTATGTAATAATCGATTATAAATGTTTTAGAGGTTCTTATAATAAGTTTTTTGTAATTTTGTTTTATTTAGGTTAAATCCGAAAACAATCTTTTTGGTCTTTGAAACAGATTTTTTAGCATGAAAATTAAAACCAAGACGAATCCAACACCAAAGCTTTAGTTGGGAGGAAACTGGTCTAAACTTGAATCAAACCGCGACCTCAGGGTTGGCAGGTGGAGAAGTTACTAGTCTGTTGCCACGGAAGTCGATGATTGAATGAATATTTCCTAAAAAGGACGTAATGTTGTATCGTAGTACTATACTTACATGATGTGTCGTATACCGGCGGCATAGGAAAGGATATCAAACCAGATAGCCCAAGAAAACTATACATTTACCTTAACGCGCTAGAATTGCACGCTCTACGGCTTTTCAAATTACTTTACCTACCAAAAATTTGTACATATCCACCGTGGTGACAATAGGAAAGTGATATAGCAATGTTTGAAAGCCTGCTTGGTTCATTTCAGGCATACCTGTATGTAGCTAAAAAGTATTGCGTGGGAGTCAGTGGAGGGAAATATAGTAGAATAATAACCCGATGTCATCTTTGCACTAGCCGCACCCAGGGATCCATGGGCTCTATTGAATGTATTGTGTGCTTGGAATGCTTCAAAATATAAGCAATCATAATTTTGAATACCACAGTAAAAAACGAGATGAGATCGTATTCATGAGATCAACGGAATTGGCTGTCCCTTTGATGGATATTTCTAATATTGAGTACACATTTATGTGTATATCTCTTTCCATGTGTATGGTATCGTCAGTGAAAAGTGATAAAGGTTTACTTCCACCCTTCTTATAGTATTTTTGCTTTTGTGGATATCTGCT
Organism: Hetaerina americana; assembly: GCF_022747635.1. Classification (NCBI taxonomy): domain Eukaryota; kingdom Metazoa; phylum Arthropoda; class Insecta; order Odonata; family Calopterygidae; genus Hetaerina; species Hetaerina americana. The sequence continues at coordinate 71,725,580 of NW_027286985.1, forward strand.
GAGTTCTCTTTATAGAAAATAACTACTCAGTTCCTTCTCCGCTGATGAAATCACTGTAGATGGAAATGGGAAAAACGAATCGGAATATAAAAGAACGAAAATCAACGAATGCATTCGGAACTATACATTTGTATACTTTGGTGTTTTCCATACTTCTTACCTATCAAGGGACATATGCGTTGGGGTGATACAGTATACTTATACGACGGGGTAACTTGAAAAATTAGGATGATACTTGGAGTACATAGAAATTTGAAGAATGTGTTAGGTACTAAGATAATTAGGAAGTAACAGAAAACTTGAGTATACCTCGAGTACTGAGTTAATCATCTATTTTTCGTATTAAATTGATCGAGAAGGCCAACCGAAAAAATTAGGAAAAATACATTTTATCGTGGAATGATGCAAGCACTCCTTCTCTCGCACAATTAGGGATTACGACAAAAACAAGAACATTTGGGCACAACCAATGCAATTTAAAAACTAGCATTGACAAACTGAAATACGATAACGAACCCACCACATTTGACCGATTTTATATTCTACATCTACATAATGCTTCGATAGCCGCCGCCGCAATGGTCAGTGGCTATTAATGGATTGCATCCTAGAACCGCTTGCCACAGTCCCCTATGGTGGCTAGTGAATGCAGATGAGCGAGGTAGAACGTAAAATAAGTGGTTTAAGAGTCCGTAAGAAACCGGATATAATAAAAATCTAATGTGTGATACCAGAGTGCCCTAACCAAACCCAATAAAACACTTTTAATACCCCTGACTGCTAATTACGCCCAACACTCAGTCACTCCACTTCTCCGCGCCGTTTACCCCCTACACTTTCCCTCATATCTTACTTATTTCGCCTTTCCTTTATTCATCTCCCCTATCTCTATCTCAAAGCCAGCCTCTTAATGCTCCAACTTCAAAGGTGGGAAATTTGCCCCATCTTTTAACCCCCACCCTCATTCTCTCA